>NC_089825.1:35604395-35925523 GCF_035046505.1 Tiliqua scincoides
ACAAGATGGAGCCCCACAGGTCACAGATTCAAATGGTAGTTCTCCAGCAATACCTTCAGTGTTTTCCCCTCCACATGGAACTCCTGAACCACCACAATACAATGCAACACAATCCCAATGGCAAGAGGTGGTCTTAGAAGGATACCTTTGTGACAGTACCTGTAGATCATGCCCTGTGTTAGGGAGTCAGTCATTTACTCAATTTGCTGACGAAAGAGAGCTATTATGCTGATCTGGGTGGTTTTTATGAGCAAGAGGCTTGTGCAACAGTGTCTGTGTGTGAGAGGTGGCTTGGTGAGTTGATTTGTGGAAGGTTTTAGAGTTGACATTAATTGGGCTAAGGGGAAGGAAGCTCCTAATGTTGTGCAAGCTAGATAGCTGATTCAGTTCAGCATTTGTTTGTCTTATAATATTTAATCTTCATTCATGGACTCTGCCTCTTTAGAAAAAGCCATTCTTTTGGGGTGGGTGGCTTAACACATCAAATTATGCATATTGAAGCTTACAGTTGGGGTGATTAATAAAATAGGCTCACCTGTGATGCATGTATCACTGGGTAGCCAGGTACATGCAAAGCGATTGCCTATAACCTCCCTTCGGTTGGGCAGAGACTGAGCACAGAAGCAGGGATCACAGCACAGTTTCACCAAATGCTTTGTTTTCTTTCCTTTGTGTCCCAAACACCCAGCTTTTACTAATGCTGTGGGTACCAATCAAGGCATCGACTCTGTTCATTCAGATACAGAATTATTAGTTTCTTCCACCTACGCTGTTCCACCATTTATGTATGGTGTTTAGTTAAGGGCATAATCTTAATTACAGCTGAATTGTGGCTGCAGAAAGGAATTCCGCAGAATATCACAGGACGTGAAAAAGAAAGCTAAAAGTGTGCTGAACAGTGCACCTGTAATTATCATACTTCGATGTGGATTGCAGGTGAATCAACTTGTGCCCTCCTTTATATGGTTCCTATTTTCTGTTGCCTATCCCTAGTAAATCACTGTCCCTATTTTGTCCTTGTTTTTACTTTCCGAGGATGCCTTGTTAAAATATTGCCTGTGTAGATTCCTAGCACAGGGTGCTTCCACACTAGCCCTTTTCTTTGGAATTGCTATTCTTCATTCATTCACTCGTTTTTCATTCAGCAGCTAGAAGACATTGCTGCTAATCTGTTGTATTATTGTTTTCCTAGTTACTCTACCATGCTTTGGAAGACTTGCTTTGCATGGTTTCTTGATTTACAGTGCATGTAAATCATGCCTTTTCATGTACAGCCTGGCAAAGTTCAACTGACTCTCCTGTTGGCAAGAGAGATCAGTGAGATTAGGGTGACATGCTTGTGATGCCCCACTTGGTTACACGGCCAATGTCTCCTCTTCCTCTGGCACTGTTGAACAGCCTTAGCTGTTATGATAAAAGTATAAGGGAAGGAAAGAACAAGTTTCTGTCCAACCACAGCTCTTTATCTCCAACCCATCAGAAGGGCTGCACTAGATCTGCAGTTTGGGAGTGATGGAAGGTCATCCTGGGAACTCCTCCAGCTCTGTGACTACCACCTGAATGTCATCATAGAGCCTAATTCAAGCATCTATGCAAGAGCATTTGAATGGGGGGGCCCTGCATCCCCCACTCCAGACTCCAAAGGAGGGAAAAGCCATTCAGAAATGAGGAATCTTATTTCTTGTTTAAAAGCACTTCTCTTTTTACAACTGAACCACTGGGTTGAAACCACTGGGTCATTTTCCTTTCTGTGCTACCACAGAAAGCTGAGCACTGGAGGGGCAAGGCACAAGAAATGGCTCCTTATGGACCTAAAAGTATGATTTGACTGAATGAAGTCTTGGAAAAGGCATGCAAAAAATGTATTAATCCAATCAACATCCCAATACGTTTCAGGCTAAATAGTGCACCTTCGAAAAGCAATAAAATCCTCTTATTAAATTGCATGAGATGAATAGTGGATATTCTAAGTAAGCACTATATACAAGAATACAGTGCTACTATACATATATTATATGTATCATTAAAATGAGCTTGCCGTCTGGAATAATGAAGGTTTTAAATTGTTCTCAAAATGCTAAAATAACAGTTATGTAATGATACAGTGATGTTTAGGGTGCTTCTAGATGTTCTCCTTACAGACTCAGTTATTTTTACACTTGCAGTCGCAAGTAGAATTATTGTTCTTTTCACATTGCAGTAGATACAGTGTGTTTTGGGGACACAATACACTGATGCCCCCATTATTTATTTATTTATTTTATTAATTTATACACCGCCTTTTTGCCCAAAGGGCACACAAGGTGGCTTACAAACAATTTAAAATACAACATTAAAAACAATCATTAAAACAATTTACAATAATTAAAAATCTAAAAAACAAACAAACCCCATGGATTCTCATATAAAAAGCAAGAACGCCAGCCAGCCTGTCAACAATTAAAAGCATTTTGAAATAAAAAGGTCTTCAGTCCATGCCGAAATATTAGCAACGAGGGAGCAGTTCTCAATTCTAAGGGGAGGGTATTCCAAAGTTCGGGGGCCACCACCGAGAAGGCCCTCTTCCTGGCCGCCACCCCTCTCACATCTCTTAGTGGCGGCATAGTCAAAAGGGCCCCCCCAGATGATCTAAGAGCACGGGCAAGATTGTAGGGAAGGAGGCGGTCCCTCAAATACCCCGGACCCGAGCCATAAAGGGCTTTAAAAGTCAAAACTAGCAACTTGAATTGGGCCTGGAACAGAACCGGCAGCCAGTGTAGCCGCCGAAGCAACGGCTCGACAGAGTCAAGCCAACATGCCCCAGCAACCACACGAGCAGCCGCGTTCTGTACTAGTTGTAATTTCTGGACCGTCTTCAAAGGCAGCCCGACGTAGAGCGCATTGCAATAATCTAATCTAGATGTCACTAGGGCATGGGTTACTGTGGCCAGGTCCATGCAGCTCAGGTATTGTCGCAGCTGGCGAATCAGCTGTTAGCCCCCCTGTTTCTGTTGTGGTCTGTTGCACCCCATTCTGTTGTGGCCTGTTGTGGTCTGATGCCCCCCTTAGCCCCTCTGTTTCTGTTGTGGTCTGTTGTGGAGAGCATGCAGTTCTCCATAAAAAGAACACACTTTAGCACTAATAGTTTGCACATATAATTTTTGTGCTGCTGCACTCTGTTCTCAAAATAATCAAACTTTTTATATCAATACAAGTGATGATTTCAACTTTGGGAAAAACAGATGGACAAAGGATAGATGGTGGCATCATGTGACCCTTCTGCAAAGACTAAGTATGGTAATCCCAGACTGGACACTTCAACTGGAAGTGCTCATTAGTAGGAAAACTCAGATAAGGAAGCAAGTCCATCTCTCTCTAGAAAGTGTGTATTAGGGCCAAGCTGGACTGTGTGTGCTTTCCAAGTGCTTTCCCCATTCACCTATAAAGTAAAAGTCTACTTTTTATATCAAAAGGAGCACACAGCGGAGGGGAATGAACACTGGCATTCCTGGAAGGGGAAGGAGCAAAACACTAAGTTTCTTCAGGAACCTGGCTGCTGGTGTAAAGTGGCTCATCCTCCTTGCCTTCAGAGTCTGTTGCTCTGCAAAAGCAAAAGCTTTTGCAGTTGTGACTGGTTCTGAAGGCAAGGGAGAGGAGCCGCTTTACACCAGTGGCCAGGCAACTGAAGAAACTTAGTGATTTTCCTCCCCTCTATCTCTATCCCTCCTTGCCTTAATTCACTACACTTGGCTGCTTTAAGCAGCTTTCACCCTGCTTAGCTCACTTCCAGTATCGGGATCAGGCTGAAGAAAAAATTGACTTGGTAAGCCCCATTTAATTTACAGTTGAATATGGCAAACATTCACCACAAATGTCTGACCCTTTCATACTGACCCCGATCCAACAAAGTAGGGGGAAGGCAGAACATGTGTCCAGGTCTTCTGGGTGTGTATGCATGCAAATTTAATGATAACGGTCAACTGCCTTTGCCACAATATCATTTTCAGGAGTGCGGGTGCAAAGTATTTTTTTCATGACAGAGTTTGACTGCTGAGAATGCTGGCAGTTAGGAGGTCTTTGATAAGGCACCTTAAATCAACATAGCTCTGCCTCATGTTAAAAATGTGCAAAAGTACTTAGTCAATGACTTCCCCGTGAAGCTCACTCTTCCACCAGGGTGACTCACTACAACATAAACCCACAGTAGGGGGATCTTGCTTGGGGACAAATACAATGGATCATGCAATTTCGATAAACAATTTACTCAGTGGGGAAACCCCTAACTCATCACTAGCGTTCTTTCATTGAGACAATTTTATTTTTCTTTGCCACAGCAGGGGCAAGAAACGTTCTCTCTCTTTACACCAAAGCAATCTTGCCAATGCCAGTGAAAGAAGAATTTGGCCCAAGGATAAGAAAAGGATGTCATCATTCCTGAGACCCTAAATGGATGTGCTGCTGAGTTAAAATGTGTGTATGTGTGTTTTCCTTTATGCTATTTAGATTTTAAATGCTATACAGCGCAAATGAGTATAGATTGTTGCAGAGTGGGGGGGAGGGTAGGGGAAGAAAGTAAACAATTTAGAGATTATGAACAAAGAGGCTGCTTTCATTCACTCAGCCCAGAAGGTTTTTGCCCCTAGCAGGTGGGTTCAATTTGTTTGACTGTCACATCAAAATTTTACAAGTCAATACATTCTGAAGTATAGTTGAAAACCAGAAATTTAAATGATGCATAAGCAGCTTCTCTTATATAGTATTTGCCAAACTTTCATCATTTAGCCCTTGCATCACTAGACTGCTGTACAAATGTTCTCGGGTTTTGTGTTCACCCATCAGCTGTTAAGGAGGGGAAGCAGGATTTTGTTTGTCCCCACATCCTTGTCAAACTGATAGCTGATCAGTATGATTGCTATCTCCCTGCCTGGCTCTGTGCATGCCCAGTTGGATGGGGCCAAATGTACCCTGTTGCAGGATTCTCCTGCCCACTGTGATTTCTTGCCCTGCACGCATGTGCACAGATGCACATTTGTTCCATTTGCCCCACACAATTACATCCAGGCAGTTGCTACCTATTCAATATTTCTAACCATCTATTAAGTTTGTTAATAACTGAAAGGATTGTTTACTTCCCTCCTTACTGGCCAGAAATGTAACCAACTGATCACTTGCAAAGGACTGCTTGCAAAGAACGAACCTGTTTGAGACACTTTCAGAATGGCTGCGAGAAGGAAAAAAGAAGATTTCCATAGATGTCCCTGATGTCGCAGGGGCTTTGTACAAAAAGCAACATAGCTATTAAATGCACTGGAGTCCACCTATAGCAGGGATCTCCAAACTGTGGCCTGGAGACCAGTGGTATCACTAGGGTTTACATCATCCAGTGCAGAGGCAAGTGATATACAACAAGGTGCTTGTTGTGAAAAGTTTTGAGACGTCTGCCCTATAGGTTGAGATCCACCAGGATCAATTCATGGTTTGATCTCACCATTTTGTGCTAACTTTCATTGCTTTACAAACTCCAGTTCCCCGATTGTGTACATTACAGGGAACCATGGTTTGTTTCATTTGGTTCATGTACAAAAAAGGAGGAAGGGGGAGTGTACAAACATGCCACTTGCAGGGGCAGGTGAACACCTACTGGGGAGACACAGAGGGGAGATGCAGTGGGACAATGCCCATGTGGCTCCTTGCAACGTCTACATGAGTCTCACAAAATACTATAATTTAAGAAATAGTTAGGGCCCAATCCAGACCCGGCCCCAAACTTGCACTGGATGCAGCACAGGCCCACTGGCCTGCCTGCTTCCAGTGCAAGTTAGGATTGCGCCCTTCATATTTGGAATTGCTAATGCAAGATAAGCAGCAGCTCTAATAGTGGTCTTTTTATTTTTCCTTGCCTGAAAGTCTGTCAGGCTGAATTGTATGCCCACATCAAAAAAGCAAAATAAATGTCTAGAAACAGGCATGTACAAATGTTGAAACTTCAGATCTTAAACCAGGGGTGTCAAACTGGCTTCATACCAAGGGCCGAATGGCATTCATGATGCTGGCCGAGGGCATCACTGAGGAAGTGATGTCGTTAGGCAGAAAGTGATGTCATTAAACAACTCATAACCAAAAATTAACACTTTTTTCACTTAGGAATTCATTAACTTCAAATGACAGAAGAGAAAACATGCAAATCTTTATCATATTTCAAGATATGGGAGAGCCCAATTTTTATGGGGGCTGCCCTTTTAGCAGTAACACCTCAGTACTGCTCAGCAGCTGAGAGCCTAAGGGCCAGATAAAAAGCTTCCGTGGGCCGAATCCGGCCCCCAGGCCTTACGTTTGACACCCCTGTCTTAAATCAAGCCCACCAATCTAGGAATGCAATATGCAAATGGACTTAGTGAGCAGGAATCTTTCTATGCCAATGTCATAAATAGTCGTCATAAGCTGCTGATAGTCTATGCCTAATGAAGTAGCTGCTGAGAGCTGACCAGAGTATTGGAAATGAATACAGGGGAAAATGAATTATTATATATAACTTTGGCAGATCAGGATAGAGTGTCTATTAAGTGAAGGGAAATAGCGTGTAGCTGATCATTCTCTCTGACCAGCTGGTGAGCACATACAGGAAGCAAAAGGAAGTTGCAATGAAAAAAAGACAGACGTGGCAGACCTAAATAGGAGAAATAGAGGAATTATACATGGTCAAGATGTTACAATTTTGTTTCTGCAAAGACAGAGGTATGGAATTGAGAAGATTTTTTTAAAAATCTACTTGTGAGTGGAAACTCCCAAATTACTGTAAATCCCTTACACATCACAAAATCTTAAAAAGCACCCAGCCACTTATTAACATTTCTTCCATAATAAAGCAAAAAAATATTGCATTGGTTATAAGATGGACCATGTTGGGAATTATTTATATTATTGATAATAATAATAATATGGATGGGAAATGGTAAGCAATGTAGCATGGGAAAACAAATCAGAAAAGAAAATCTCTCTCTCTCTCTCAGACACACAGAGAGAGAGGGGGGGGGACCCTTCAACAAAATGTTGCAGAGCATTACCAACTCCCAAGAAGAGTGCTTGTGTTCAGAGCTTCAGCCTGTAACAGGAGTTTTGTAGAGCTGTTCAAATATGGACAGCATCAAGGGTCTGACCCATCTGGCTGACCCCTGAAGCTCCCAGCAGCTTCAGGCAGTGGTGGCAGGAGTTGTTCAAATTCGACCAATGGTGGCAAATTCGACCAATCAGCATTGTCCCTGCATTTTCCCGTCCTCCCCATCCATAATTGGGCTTCCTCAGAAGCCCCTGTGATGATATGAGGAGCCTCTGAAAATCCCATTTGCCAGATGGTGAGACATGTAGCTGCTGCCCCAAATGTTCCTTCCTCTGCCCCACATTCCCCCTTTAAATCTTCCTTCCTATCTAGAAAAGAAGTGGGTGAAAGAGAAGGCACCATGACTATACATGTCCACCAGAGGGTGTTCTCAAGGGAGATATTACATTGCTGATCTAACATCCACCCCCAGTCCGAAAATGATTGTGTAGTCCAAGAAGAACACAGAGTGTTTAGGTAGTACCAGATGTTCATAGGGACAAGAGGAAGATTTCGCTGTCTGCAGATTGTGAGGAACATTGTTTTGAGATAACTCTGAGCTGAGCCACTTATTTAGCCACTGAAATAGGTGAATTACACTGTGAGTTTGAAATAATGGACACCCAGCAATTTTCCTGGAGGAGTGCCATAGGTACAGGGAGTTCCAGATATTGTGAGCAAAAGGAATATGTGAAGGACATAGAGAACAATAACTGAATTGATTTACAGGAAAACTTCTAAGAAATTCTGAGAAGATAGTCTATGGGTACCAAAAATCAGAACCAGAGCAAAATGAGTCACTAATAAGTGTTAATGGGCTATTTCAGAGCATGTACTGAAATCTTGAAAATGTATGCAAAAATCTACAGCATTTTTTTTTCTTTGTATATGTGTGAAGAGAGTGTGTGATCTTTTTTAAAACTACGAGGTCTGAGGCCCTCCGTCTCAGCACAGGAATGACCCACTCTGTGAGTGATAAATGAGCAATCAAATGAGGCAGAGATTTACTGTCATCTAACTCCCAAATTACTGTAAATCCCTTACACATCACAAAATCTTAAAAAGCACCCAGCCACTTATTAACATTTCTTCCATATTAAAGCAAAATAAAATAATATAAACTTTACTTATTAAATGATGAACTTCCATCATTTAACTACCAGTTCTAGCAGGCAAAAATGGTCCAAAGAGGGCTGAAGCCTGTTGACAATGCATTATTCAATCAACACATGTAAGATTATGTGTTGGTTCTACTTGCCACAATCCAACACACTTAAGCTGACTAAAATAAAAATATTGCCTACAATAAAACTCTCTTTTCTATAATTGATCATTTGAAAGTAAGGTAGTTAATTGGTTAGAACCCTTCTATAAAGTTCAGTCCTTCACAGAAAAATCAACGTCTTGTAAAGCACCTTAAGCCTTACTACAGGTTGAGTCTTGGTAACTGTAAGGGTTCCATTCCCAGAACTCATGGATGGCAAAAATCACATTAAAGCAAATCCATTTAAAAAACCAATGTCCGTTTGCTTAACAATTTAAAAACAGTCTTGCTGACCTTTGTGATGTAAAACAGAGCATTAGGCAGACTATCAATCAGTCTCTCTCCAGGTGCTTAGAAAGCACCCTCTCAGAGCCAGCAACCCCTCCCTTCTCCCTGAGCACAGAGCTGGGAAAGAATGCAAAGTGATTATCATTCTTTCATGATTGCTTGCCTCCAGAGCGAAGGTTGCTTGCCTTGGAGGTTGCTTGCCTCCGAGTGAAGCTGTTCTAAGTGCCTGGAGAGAGAATGATTGATGGATAGCCAGCCAGCTGCCCTCTCTCTCATTAAGGACACTATTGTTAAATGACTTTTTCCCTTTAATTTAAAGGGCCCTTTATCATTTAACAATAGTCTCTTTAATGCGAGAGAGGGCAGCTGGCTGACAACCCATCAATCATTCTCTCTCCAGGCACTATCCATGGATTTTTCACCTGCGGTTTTATCCGGGGATAATTAGGTTAAACCTACAGAGTGTTTCAGCATAAGCTTTCACATTTTATGTTCACATTTTTATGCCACCTACCAACAGGAGAAAGTGATATTGCAACGTCAAATGTGACATTGGTGTCACTTCCAGGTTCTCTCAGAAGAGAAGCCACTGGCAGTTGCAGCTTTGCAATCTTGCTTAGCCTCCAAAGGAGATGGAACAGGGCAGCAGAGAGATCGCAGAGTTGCCAAAACATGAGGAAGAGGCCTCTACATAATTGTGACCATGCTGTTGCTGCTTCACCTGCTGCTGCCATCTTGGCTGGGGCTCATGCAGCACTCTTCTGGTCTGGTACCTGGGGCAGCCTGCCCTGTCCCCACTTGCTATGCCACTGCCCTCCTTTTGTCCTGAAACAACCCTGTGAGGTGGGTGAGCCTGAGAGATAGCGACAGGCCCGAGGTCACCCAGGAAGCTTTGTGGCTGAGTGGAGATTTGAACCAGGATCTTCCAAGTCTAAGGGCCCAATTCTTAAGGGCCATAGCATCAGCACTGAGCTCCAGCATTGGTGCTGGATGTCGTAAACTTGCTGTAAAGCATGTTTATGGTACATTTGGAGTCGGCACTAGGCCCAGTGCTGGGTGGAGGATACCATCTGGCTGCCAGACAGTGGTGATGCATTTCTGAGTGTAGGGACATGTTCCAGGGATGGGGGAGGGCGGAACATGGGAAGGGCCAGGGTGGGAGGGAGATAGGACTGGCGGAAGCCTCTTCCACAACATACTATCCTCTGTCAGGTTGAAAAGCCCGACATGGAGGTTCTCAAGTTTCCACTGCAAAACAGCAAAATTGCAGAGCGTGGGGCTTTCCTCAAGGGAAGGGGACCTCCAGGAGCTTCCTGGCACTTGCGGGATACAGTGGTCGCCATTTTGGTATTGCTGTTCCTCTGGGCTCTGGGAAGGGTAGAATTTGGCTGTAAGTCCAACTTCTAAACTATATCCTTCTGGCTTTTCAACTTCGCTTCAAGCTTTAAGTGACTAGCCAACTATTCACACAGGAAAAACTGTGACAGAGCAGAAAATACAACTCCAATTTTTCAAGTCACTGAGGCAGAATCTTGTCCATATGTTCCCTGTTGAGACCTAACTGCAGAGAATCACTTCTGAGATTCCAAAATAGCAGAATGATTTACTTTTGGAATACATGTCTTGCTGACATTTATAATTTGACTTTAGAAAGTATATTTCTGTAGCTTGCGTTATTTGACCAAAGGAATCTGCAGTCTCCAATCTAGCTTGTTATCAGTTTGAGAAGTAGAGTTTGTAAGCGGCTGCATGAATCAAAATGAATTATGAATCTGAAAATTGCCAATTATGTTGCATCACACAGCTCAGAGCACAATGATAAACCGCAATCCAGATTTTTCAGCTTAAATGGCTTTACATTCATGCAAGCAAATTAACCATAAAATGGCGAGGGGGGGTAGAGAAAAACAAAATATCCCAAGAAAGAATAAACTGCGGATAATAAGCACCAATCTGGTGTTGAATGCTGCCCAAGACACCAATTGTTTTAAGTCACGACAAAGACAGCTGAATGCTCATTTTGTAGATATAGAGCATGGATGATTGGTTGCCATGAGTATCTTCTCTCACAAATAACAGTTTTTTCGCTCTTAATTTTCTGCTAAATTGGAACCTAACTGCTTCCCACATTGTGATTGGAACACCTGCAGCTGTGCTGGATTTCTGCGCACCATTTCTTTGAGGTAAAACAGCACTCCACTTTCCTTCAGCTCCTCATTATGCTTATGTCTTCCTTTCATTGCACTACGGCACTAATGATTCAGGCAGGCTGGTCAGTCATTAAGTGACAAGCAAATGATACCGTATGCAACGTGTGACTAATCGGTCTGAACAAATGAAATCACAGACTTGCTTTTCCCATCATTCATTTCCCAAACAGTAGCAATGTGGCGCACAGCAGGTAGTTCAGTTAAAACCAGCCTTGTAAAACAAATTTCCTGCAGCCGTTTTAAGTGTGCGCGCTGTGATGGGTTTGAGATGCTGCAGTTTGGAGACTGTGCCCAAGGGAATGAAGAAAGGGTTGGGGTGGAGGGGAAATGGGGATGCAAGGGAGAAGGAGGACATACATTACTGTAATTAAGGGTTTAGTATCTTATTGATGTGGTTTCTGTTTGGATGGCTCTCAGAAATGACTGTTGCATTAGCAAACCCCAAACATACAGCACTTAACAGTTGAATGAGCAAGGAGAAAAGTGAGCAACACTTTCAACCACATTTTCAAAGATGCGTATTTAGCATTATGTGTTAAGTCAAATTTTGCATATTGATAATATTTACTACATGATTTATCAAGCTAAAGCATGACTGTTTTTCTGAACATGATAGGAGACAGGTGCAAAATCTAAGGGTGCAACCAGGCTCTCTTATATGGGGTACGTGTGTGTTTCTCAACATGATTTACATAAAAGATTAATCATAACTGAAATTAGAATATTGCAAAGGATACCAGTTGGGCAGAGTGGTCTGTGTTTCTGAAACTGCACTTAGGACAACTTAGCACATTAACTTTTCCAACATTTCAATCTCATACCATCACCTTATGTTGTCTCTATGTCCCAAAATGTGGGTCTATAGCCCAGCAGTGGGTCACAGTTCAATTTTTGGTGGTTTGCAAAACTGACAGGGTAGATCAGGCTATATGCATCAAGGGTTAAACAACCTGCTACTTGGGGAGTACTGCAGTCCAATCACCATTATAGCCACAGAAGCCTGAGCAGCTGAAGTGAAACTTTTTTTTAAGGTGGGCCCTGATGCTAAAATGTTTGGGAACCACTGCCCTATGCCACTCCTAAATGGGGAGCACATTCAGCACTCCCCACCCCAGTCACATTTAGAATCAGCATATAGTGTTTGGCTGAAATTTCCCATTTCTTTTCTATACTTCCAGTTAACCCGGTCCTTGGGGTTGGTGCCTCTTTCTCTCTCCCCCTTCTCCCATTCCCAGTGAATTGCTACCCACTTCCTACCTGAGAATGCCCAGGCACATATTATGGCCACAACATAAAGTCTACTTTAAAACTTTTCATATGGTACCATGTGGAGAGGTGTTTGTGTTCACTATATGGACTGGCTAATTTATTTAATTGAAAAGACTGTACAGCCCTTAAAAATATATATAATTGTAGTGGTGTGGAGAAAACCATGTTTTATTGGATAATGAATAGCAATCTAAGGAGCTCTGAACTTGTGTGTTCCCTTTGGGGAAACAGCCACTTCAGGAGGGCAATTTTTGGTATAGAAACAGCAAAGAAGAAAAAGTGTTAGCTCCCCCCACACACACATCATGCTGCTCTGTGAAATTAGCCTCCCTGCCACAGCTGTTTAAAGACTTAAAAGGACAGCTTCCAGTCCACTTCATACTTCAACAGCCCAATACTACCCAAATTCTGCCCCCTCTGATGCAGCTGCACCTATACAGGTCAAACTGCATCTGCGGGGGGAGGGGGGACGACAATTGGAAAGGTCTCCTGGGGTAAATGTAAACCTCCACTTTTGCCATGGAATTCCTCAGATCTATGCCTGCTATTTAGCAGGCGCAAGTCTAAAGCATGTAACTAAGGCGGAAAGGGAGAGGGAAGGGGTTAGGACAGGGATTCTCAAATTGTAGGTTGCAATCCATTTGGTGGGTTGCGACCTGATTGTTGGTGGGTCACAAAGCTCTAGCTGATAGGCTGATAGCTGAGAAGGCAAATGCTTGGAGCCCTATGGAAAGTGAAACTGAGACCTAGCACATGTTTACTCAAGAGTAGGCAAATTTGCCATAATCCATTGGAAATGGCAGGCTGAGAGAAATCCAGCAACACTAGAATGGTCCCGAACCGATGAACACAGCCCCCAAAAAACACCCGAGAAGGAAGTCCCTCCCTCCAAGCTGAAAAATGCATTGAGCCTTATGGAAAGTGAAATTTACCCATTTGCATTCACTCCTAAGCAAACATGACTTGGTCTTCTTAATGTAATTTGTTAAAAATGTTGATATTTTATGTTGAACTGTAAATGTTTTATTAGTAATTTAGTATCTTAACTCCATTTTTGATAAACGGGATTAGGACTAATTATGTTTGCTTTTATGATTTCTCTATCTATGCCTAATAAAGGTTCATTCATTCATTCATTCATTCATGACTTGGCTCGAGGTCAGGTCAGGCAAAGAGGAATTCAAGGATGCCAGAATGGTCCTGACCTGATTAAAGTGGAGCTCCAGAAGGCAGGACCCCCAATAAAAAGAATAAAAGAGAGGCTTGAGCTGGTAAGGTTAATTTTTTTCTTTTTTAGACTTATAAAGCTAGATGATAGTGCTAGCTTGATAGTCCTGAAAGTGATATGGTTTAAATATAAGTCCTGATAGTGATATGGCTTAAATATAAGAACTTAAATTGAACTGGGTGCTGGGTAGGACTGCAAATCTTTTTTGGGGGGGGGGGGGGTTTGCAGTGAGACTACAGAGAAAATTCACTTGGTGGAACAGGGTTGGCTTCCCCTTACTTAATTATTTGTTTTACTTTAATTTAATTATTTATTTTAATTTGCTTGATGATGTCACTTCCAGCCATGATATCACTTCCGGTGGGTTCCAGACATTGTCATTCTAAAAAGTGGGTCCCGGTGCTAAAAGTTTGAGAACCACTGGGTCAGGATATTGGTGCATGCAAGTGCCACCAATCCTGCCCCACCCTAGAACAGCCTCGTTCCCATCTTCCTGCCCTGCACCACTGTCAGACTCACCTTTGCCAGTCATATGGTGGGACTTCTGCACTGCTGACGGTTATGGCAGTGCATGCAGAATGCTGGAAGTGGCACAAAGTGCGCAGCCAAAAGCCATTTTATGTCAGTAGAGCTGTGTTCCATTGTTGTAAACTGATGTGTGCACCAACCAAATCCTGAATAGGGTTGGACAGTTAGTCTATCTATTGATGACAGACTTAAAGTAATGAGTAGTTTGGCCCTGACTGGGCTATTCTGGTCAAATAATCTTTATTAGGATTTCAAAACTCCAGTACTGCAGAAGGTGTTTGAAATCCCTTCAGATAAGAAAACAAGACATAATGATGGGTGCAACACATCACCATCTCTGGAACATTCTATGTGAGCTGGTGTCACATAGTGGCTAAGGCTACAATCCTAATATACCTACCTGGGAATAAGTCTCATTGAAAACAATGGAACATTTTTGAGGAGACTTGCCTGTGATCATCTTGCAAGATACTGAACTGCAAAGTAGGACTTCCATGATTCAAATCTTCCATGATTCCACCTCTGCCATTACCTCACTAGGTGGCCTTAGGAAATCCACTCCCTCTCAGGTTCAGTTTCCCATTTAAAATTTAAAATTTATTTTTTGGTCAGTTACAGTTAAGAATTGATCCCTTTCATATGTAACTTTTTTGGGGGATACTCAAAATCCTTCTTATCTGCTTCACTTGCATAGCAATTCAGCTCTAATCCTAACTTCCCTACTTATCCCCCCCACCAAACATGTTTACTTTCCCAACCACCAAACAGCCAGGTGGGCAGCTAAACATTTCCCCAATGGAGTTACTGCATGTCCCTCTTTTCTCTGCCAGCCAAGGGTGTGATGACTTTTCTCCTAGCCAGCAGTGAGACTGCTGGATGGGAGAAATGTCCCCACCACATTGGCTGATGGGGAACAGAAGGAGGAAAACATAATCCTGCCTCCTTCTTTTACCCACAGACCAATGGAGTGGCAGGCCCTTCTGGGGTTGTGAGCTCCCTGCCCATGCCCTGATAGCACTGGAGCTCACTAACATTAATCTGGAAGTTTATCAGGTAAAATAAGCTGGTGGCAAGTTAGTACTTGGGGAGCATGGCTGACTCATGAGAGGCCACCAGTAGCACATTGACAGGGAGAGATATAGGAGAGTAAGAGGCTCACCTTGTGAGCTACCACTGTCCCCAATCAGCTACCACTGTCCCCAAGACAGCACAAGAGGCAGGCCAAGAAGAAGCTGTGGCTAGGAGCACCCTCCCAGAGCTGACAGAAGCAGCTGCTCACCTGCAGCCACTGACAGTGTAGCAGCAGCCACCATCCCAGACATTACTAACACCTTCACAACCACTGAAGCAACCCCCTGCCTGCAGACCATAGTAGTCACAGCAGAAGCTGGAGGAAATGTCCACCACAACCAGCACCTCCAGTAAGGGGAGGGGTGGGGAGATCAGGAGGGAAAGTGAGGGACACCGATAGCAAGAGCCCACTCAGAACAGCAACAGCAGTTGTTATGGTCACCACTGGAGTAAGATGTTTCTATGGCCACCACTGCTGGTATTGGAGGAGGCAGATCAGGGGAATGTCGTGGGGGATCCTTGAACAAGATGCGCTTTGTACACCAGTTACAAACATGTATTGGCTGTAAGCACAAAACCTGTTGAGGAGAGCTGTGCACTTGGTGTGCTAGGGAGTAGCAGCTAGGGGCAGCCAGAGTGGTCTGGTCTCAGGTGCCTAACAGGCTTGCACAGGGACAAACTTGATATTCAATTGCACATATATGTAACAGTCTCCTATGCTTTCTTTTCATGAAAAGTAGCCATAAGAGGCTGCCAGTTTGACTGGAGGACCAGCAGCCTAATCCTTTCACTCTCAGCCATTTTTCTGCTCAAAATCCATACCCCTGCCCAGCCGCTTTTCAATTCATGAGGGGAAGTTGCCTCTTTGTACAAAATCTGGCCCACAGTAAGTGATTGCTTGCATTCATACAGAACTCATATTAGACAAAGTAAGAAACTAGAATTTTCACAAAAAGCAGCAGCCCTGACTTAACCAATGCAGGGGCCAACTCTGAAACATATAAAGTAGAGGGGAAAGCTGTTCTGACAGAATGCAAAGTGAGGACAAGTTCCTGAATTCTGGATACCTTCCCAGTCTACCCCCCAGAAGACTCCATTTCTGGCCCAGTGCTAGAAACCAAGGAACAAAACAGCACCTCTGATCAAATACATTGGACCACTGATCTTCATATTAATGCTGTCCCAGCTGTTCAATTAACAATTCAGCATGTTATTGTAAACACAGACCCCAGTTTCTGCCTATATTACACTTTCTGTGTGTAGACAGTGTGAGGCTGGCTGTTGAATGATGTGTTGTATTCTTTTCTCCTTCCCAATAAGTCTTTATTCAAAAAAAGAAATTAACCCCAGCAATTTCAGTCCTTTGATTTAAGAAGAAATAATACATGTTTAAAATTCAAATTCTTTTTCAAGGGGATTTTTTCTTTCACTAGTTTATGTACAAGTCTGATTTATGTGGCATGAACAGATATTCAGGCACTTTTATTTGCTTGTTTTATACCCTGTATAACAAATTGCACCGTGCTTTGAAATACAAAGTGAAAACGTAACGCTTTTGTGTGTCAAATATTATGTGAGAGATTTAAAAGACAACTTTAGCATAAATATGCAGCACTTATCCCGAAATCCTGAAAAGCGTTCTTTCATGGATAGAGCTGCTTCTGTCAACAACTATGGGGAGGGTATTGTGTGAGTTTAATCATATTTATTCCATACTGAAGAATGAAAATATATACAGTTGAATATCTGCATAACATCAAATGTTGCTTTGTACCAAGTCCACAGTTCCCAGAAGTGACATGCAGTGCAAATTCCCTTGAAGATTGGTTCAAGTCATTTTTTCTATACTTCCTTCCTCCTGGAAAAAGCGTGTCCCCTCACCCCCTTCCCCAAACCAAGTCTTGAATCTGACACCCTTTAATTAACACTTTTTTTTGGTTGGCAGTGTATTCTGTAAGTTGCTTGCGTGACTGGATTCTACCCCTGCAGCGCTATTAGGCACCCTGCAGAGCACAAACAAAAAGCCCCAGAGAGCCTGACCCAACTATTTTCCTATGAATAGAACACCCTTTCTTTATCAGGATGAAAAAGAGATACAAGTTTTCCCGGGCTGCATATTTGGGGAAGGAGAGGCAGGGCCTGGTATACTTAGAGCACTAGCAAGCATGCACCTGTTTCAAGCAATAGTTGTTAATGTACACTAAGGCGTGTGTGCGTTCGCAAGGCAATAGCAGCAGCACCATTTTAGGGAGCTCAGATACATTATTTTAAAATCTGTGTTGTATCAATGCATTTGTTATTTATGAATAGCCTTGAAAGGGGTGTCCAAAGTTTTTGGCAGGAGGGCCAATCGTCTCTCTGACACTGTGTTGGGGGCCGGGGGGAAAAAATAATTAATTTACATTTCAAATTTGAATAAATTTACTTAAGTTTACATAAATAAATATATTAAAGAACTTATATGAATGAATGAAGGTCTTGCAATAGCTCAAGGCCTATAAAAGGCCTTGCAGAAAGCAAGGCTGGCCTTTCCTTTGCTGCCGCTACTGCATCACAGACGTGAAACAACAAGCAGAGGAGGAAGCCCTCATCTCACTGCTCACGCGAGAGGTCAAACAGTTGCCCTCACACTGAGAGCAGTTGCATCGAGCTAGTGTGGGCTCAAACAAATTTCCGGAGGGCCAGAGGCTCACTGGAGACTGGGGACTCCCTGAGGGCCGCATTGAGAGGCCTCGAGGGCCGCAAGTGGCCCCAGGGCCGGGGTTTGGGCACCCCTGGCCTTGACCGTAGTGAACTCCTCTTACACCTAAAGATATGTACCCTTTGGTTTCTGCCACTATTGCAGAAGCTGGTAGATACTAGTAAGGAATTGAAATGCTTCATCAGCACTGCTGTTCTACAGTGACTGCAGAAAACGTGGGACAAAAGGGAGAGAAAAGCTTTTATGGGTTTGCTTAATAAAGTGTGCTTGAGGTGGGCAGGAGGTATGGTCTGGAGGTTAGACTGTCACATTGCCTGAAGAAGCTAAGCAGAATCAACTGCTTGGAAGGAAGACAAAGACCAAGGCCAAGAGGCTGTGAGTCTGTGAGAGGCCTTTATTTATCTCTGCAGAGAAATTGGAGGAGTCAGCTGGCAAAAAATGGATAACATCTTGAGAACCAGTTGGAAGCTTGATTTGGAGCTGAATGCAAGAGCTTGGAGGGCACAGTCATCACCAGCCAGGATAACTTTACTGTGAAACAGCTGGAGAAATGAAGGGTTCTATGAGATTTTCTCACAGAATAATACTTATTAAAACCTCATTGAAAAATAGGGTTAATGTTCAGTCTGCCCATGTAAACCACCTTGAGTCTATGAGAAAGGTGGTATCTAAATGCTGACATATATAAACAATAATAAATAAATAACACAAAGTAGCTAGCATAGGAGATTGAGACTATCGCCTCATTTTTGAATTCTTATCCTTGGCAATCTGGTACCAGTTCTATGGTGTTTAATATATCTCAAGTTCTATTTAAAAAAGTTAAGAACAATTTTATCATAGTAAGTTTTCTAACTTTCAGGGCTGCAATAATTAAAAACAGCTATAGTTGTACTGGGGGGGGCATATCTACAGATCCTGTACCTGCAGATTCACTTACCGGGTCCGCAGGTCCCCTGCATGTGCCACCCGCATGCATGCTCTCCAGAGGCAAGGGTCATATGAGCCCAGCAGAGGCTGTGGACATCCATCTGCAGCCTCTGCTGGGCTCAGACTGAGCCTTAGAGGTAAAACATGTGACTTTCAGTTTTTCCGAAAAACTGGAAGTTGAGGCCCAGGGAAGCCCCTGAAAGCTTCCCTGGGTCTCCTAATGCCTTATAAGTCATTAAAAACATCACTTCCAGTGTCTCAGAAATGTCCAGCGTGTCCAGGGCCTGTGCTGGGTTCAGACAACACTCAAGAAGCAAGGGAGCTCTGCTCTGCTCCAGAGGGTGGGGGGCGTTGCCCATATCTGCAGTTTCACTTAACCATGGGGGCAGTTCCAAAAAGGAACCCCCTCGGATATGGGGCACATCTGTACAGTATATCATCTGGGTCACCTAATCAGTAAAGCTTTCTTTTCTGCTCCGTGTGTTTTATCCTGCTTTCCCCACCAAACAGAGCTACAGTTTGTAGTAATGTAATTTTCTAGAGTGTCTCAAAAAATGTACACACATTTTAGTGAGTACTAATTGATACATATTTCATTGTAGAAAACCTGCAACACTCAAAATATCTAAGGGAAACAACTGAAGAGATGTGCAGAACCATCTCAGCACACCCTTAGTCAACCATGTCAGTGGTGTATAGATGCCAATGGGGAACATTTTGAGCATATTTGTATTCATATTTTATTCAGGAAGGGGTTTTAATTTTGAAACAACAACAGATTGAAGCCTCCAGAACAATAAGAAATAAGCATTTAGGGGCCACAAGAAATGTCATTCTCTCTCTAAAGCACAAGTGGGTGAAATATGGAAATCTATTGGTAGACCTCTGGATGATTTGTGATAGATAGCAAGAGCTTCTGACTCCCAACTATTTAACAATGGCAGAAAGAAAAATGCTCCTCCCCGCACATTAATTTAGGCTGCCCAAATAAACTTGAGGGTGAGCTACGAGGGGATATTTGTGTGAAAGGACTGTGAGCTCAGTTCTATTCCTGAACTGAACATGTGCTTGGGGTACAATGTCACTTAGTTTTAAGTGAGTGCCCAACCCCATGAACTTGTATTTGGCACCAGGCTGGTGAACCTCAGGATCCTACTATAAAGCAAAATAGATCCTGCAAACCAGAAATCAGTCCACCCCGACACTAAAAGGCCCTGCATCCCTCCCCCCCCCCCGGCCCTGGTGCTGATTACTAGTTTGAAAAAAACAAGGATGCTTAGATGTCTTTCCAACAGGCTCTTGAAACCTAGAAATGGCAGTCTAGAGATATTAAAACTTGGCTCTCGGGAAGCAGTAGTAAGTGAAATGAAGATGCTTTGGGAATGATTTGAGCTGGTCCACCCAGTTGATAGCATGGAAAGAAATAGTGCTGCCATGAACTTCACTGGGAACAGACTCAAGCCCGTGATCTGCTGGCAGCTTTTACAAAAGCACTTTACATCCTTTGACTGCTGTTTAAGTAGCCAGAATAAGAACAAATAATTAAAAACTGCTACTTTAGCCCTCATTGAAAAGTGAAAGATTAAAAGCTGCTTTGGCAGCCAGCAAGTGCTGCTGAAAGACACAGCTGGGCCAGGTGGGTGTTTGGCAAGAGCATCTGGGCAAGCAAGCAGATCAGTGGGAGTTGTGGGGGTGGGGTGAGAGGCTGAGGAAATTGCTGCAGTGAGGAAGAGCAGGAAAGGATTTCTGCTCCTTGTCATGATGTTGAACACTGTGGTCAGCCAACCCGGTGAAGCACACTGTGCTAACTTTCCGTAGGATCAGTGGAGAGCAGGCCCTTGAAAGTAATATGGCCCAATCATTCAAGTCCTGAATGCAAAGCAGCATTTAAGATACTTTCAGAGCGATGCCAGGATGGCTTGATTGTTTGAAATATGCTTTTAACACACACACATGCATACAGAAACAAACTTAGGCAGACAAAGATACACACATACACACACACGTGTGCGCATGTGTGGGTGAATATATTCAATGTGGCTTATAACTCAGGAAACAGTTATTTCTAAAAGTAAATTTTAGACCCTAAAAATGTTGCTGTTGTATTCAACGATGTGTTGGTTCGTGTTTCCATTGTCCTGTGTGCAAACCAATGGTCATGCATTACGGCATGCCAGTTTCCATTTTTTGACATAGAGGAACATCACATCTAACCTCTTCCATCTGGGGTTGGGGCTTTTCCTGCATTAAAAAACAATGTGGTATTTTTGGTGGCATTTTCTTAGAATTGAACATTTTAACATAAAAATTCATAATATGGGTTGGAGTGATGTCATCATCACAGGGCTGCAATAGCAAGAGCGTTCTGCCTTTCTTTTCTCCTTGTAGCTTCCAGAAGCCAGCTGGTAGGCCACCATGGGAAACGGAATTCTACATGTACAGTTCATGCCTCGTTATTCACTGGAGTTCTGTTTCAGAACCCTCCGTGGATAAAGAATGTCAGTGGATACCAAGTCAGTGGAAAAATAACTTTAAAGACCCTCTTCCAGGTTTCTTGCTCCTCCCTTGTTGCCCCAGAGTGCATTGGTATATTGACACTATACTACATTCAGCCACTAGACGGGTGAATAATGGAAACTAGCAGAATGAAATTATAATTATTTAACAATGTGAAGGTAGCAAATGGGATTTTGGTGCTTTTTTTCCCTTGTTACAAGTCATTTAAAGGTGGACCCCGGTATCAGTGGTGAGTCAAATTAGTGGATACCAAATCAGTGGATAACAAGGCATGACATGATAACAAGGCAAAACAAAAAAGCAAAAATAAACCCTTCCCTTTTGCCTTTCCCAAGCTATTTCTCTCTGCTGCAGCACACAGTCCATTTAAAGCAACACATGCACACAGACACGCACACACATGAAGGGAACAAGGAGAACTGCCAATCAGCTCAATCGCTATGGTGGCTTGCAAGAGACAAAACAGACAGGGGGATGCCTGTGCAACCAGGGAGAGCCACCACCATCTGCCCAATTATAAAAAAAAAACAGCTCTTGTGTCATCAGTGTCTGGGGGCTGAGACTTTGAATTGCACTCTTAAGTTCTCTGAACTGTGCCATAAAGCAGTCATCACTGGCATAACATGCATTTCACAAGTGGCCAGCCCCAGTAGGATTGGGCCATGAGGCACCTCCTGTCTTCACTACAGCCTCCCAATAGTTTCAGATAAGGATGGGACTTCCCTTCCCTATTCTGCTCCCCCACCCACCCACACAGTGGTTGGTAGCTTCTACTAGTGAACTGCTTCGCTAACTGTCATTGTCTGAGAAGTCCCAAAAGCTTTATATGACTTATACAACACACACTGAAGCACTTTTCTCTTTCTCTGTGTCTCACTGCAGTCCCCAGGATAGGGGCAACATGTGCCTCCATGCCACCAAATCCATCCCCTCATGGTTGAGGGGGAGGACTGGTGGGCAAACAAGCAGGCTTGCCATTTGCCACCCCTCTAAGGTGCCACTTATGTCAGGTCATTTCATGTCTCTGTGCCAAGATCAGGAAAGGCCACTCTCTTCACCATTCCACACATGTCCCAAACATGCAGTAACAAGAATATCATCAAAATGCAGAAGAGGTGCTGAAGCAAGTCTTCTTACAGCAACTCAGCTGAAGTTCATTGAGTTTCTCTGATGTTTTTGCCAAGGGGAATTATTCATATTTTAATGCATCTCACATCACATCCATGGCTGCACAAAGATCACAGCATTGCAACAACAAAAGCTAACATTACTTGCAAGACCATTAGGAAGGACTTGCCATAACTTTAAATATTTGTCATTTGAAAAATTTAAAATTTCATTTCCATAGCAATTTTGTGGCTCTTTTTAGCTTTGCTTCTCTGTTATCTCACAGCTGTAGCTAATGACCGCAGTCTAACGAAGCTGCACTTCCCCTACCATAGTGACACCTGCTGAGATTGTATGGTACATGAGTTGCATTATAACAACAGCTCTCCCTTCCTCTCTCCGCAAGGCTGCAGATTGCCTCATACTTGCTACCAATACATTACTCCAGCACAGCTGGCATGTTCACAACAAGTAAAATCCTACACATTGTCATTATAAACTCACCCTTCAACACCACATTAAGGCATCCAAAAGACAAAGAACTGTGGAGTGGAATGTAAAGAAAGCTGATGAGGAGCAGGGATATAACTAAGTTCTTAAACAGCTGGTATTTCCTGCAATAGTTGATACAGAGGCATTTTTCAGAGAAAGACAAATAATAGTAACATTTTCCTGAAGGCTTCTTTTGGCATTTATTTTTTTAAAAATACATATCTTGAGTTGCATGAGACCCAGTATACTGTAGTAGTGCTCAAATTGTAGATTGGAACCAGGAGAGGCTCAAATCCCCTTATAGCTCAGTGGTTTGTTCTCTCTCTCTCTCTCTCTCTCTGAGCAGAATCTACTTTATAGAGATTGAGGGGTAGTTGATGCTCCATGCTCCTTAGAGGAAGACAAGGATATAAATTAAATGAAATTTTAAAAATTAAGTTATATACAAAAGCCATTGAAAGAACAATCAGGTGCTTTCTATCCCCCTGGCAGGCATCTGACAAGTTGGGGCTTCCAGGGTTTTCCAGACTGCTTCTATTTATTGCTTGTGTAATGCTAATCATTCTTGCACCAGCAATACAATGTATGATTAGATACCTCTGATACCATGATCCTCTGTTACAGAGCATGGTCTGATACAGCCCTTTTACTGAAGCTAAGCACATCTAGGCCTAGATGGGTGACCACCTAGAAACTCAGGGTAGGCCATCCTGAACTCTGTAGTAGGTGTGTGTGTGTGTGTGTGTGTGTGTGTGAGAGAGAGAGAGAGAGAGAGAGAGAGAGAGAGAGAGAGAGAAACACAAACCAAACTAAAAATTATTCCAGGTGTGATTAAATTTTACTGCTATAACTTACAGCACAACATGATAAGTGTTGTGTATTTGTATTGTACCATGTTCATGGCTGATTTCATTTGACACATTTCGCTGGATATAGCCATGCCACCATGTTTCTGATACTGTGGTCCACTAGGCCCAGTCCTACTGGAATGTGAGTTCACTGGCAGTGACTTCTGTAAAGCACTGTAAAGTGCTTCCCAGCAGTGCACTGAGTAGCGCACTGCCAGGACATCAGTGGGACAGGCCAGATCTTCATGCAAGTGTCTTTGGCTCTCCCACCACCCACAAGAGCAGGTAAACCAGTGGGAGAGGAGCAGCAGATGGAGGGAAGGCAGAATGGGGGTGGGGAGGGGAGACACTGGGCAGGGAGAGGGGCATGATGGAGTGGGGAGTCTGCAGGGGTGGGTTGATCCAGAAACAGTCGTTCGTGCCAGATCCTGTCCCCTCTGCCATCACCCTCCCTGCTCCCTATCTGTCCTTGGATTACAAAGAGACCCATTGTGGAGTAGGAGGTTTATATAGGGTTAAGGGGTTTTTAATCCCCTTTTCCTGCTGAAGGGATACTTGTTTTTGGCATGACTGTGGCAGTGGGGGGTGGGGGCGGGAATAGGATTTGGCTATAAGATAGCTTCAGCAGCAGATTTTCAATTCTTAAAATTAATTTTAAGGAAGGTACTTACAAAAACCACCTTAGTAAAGAATTCCTTCCTGTGTGAGCAATAAGTTTAAGCCTGTTCTGAGATGGTCCCTGCTGTTGTACATGGGCGTACCACTTACAAACAAAGACAGCGTGCCATTTTTGTTAGAGTTACTTTTGCACCTGCAACATATACAAAAATAAATTCATTCTTCAAATATGTATATTTAGTGAGTTAATCAATTAATAGACTGATATGATCAATTGACTATGATTTCCTAAATCAGGCAATCTCAAAGACATTAGCAGCAAAAGGAATTAAAAATAATTATGAACCACAGAAACAGCTTTGCCTTTAAGGAACAAATGTCACTAGTAATAAGTTAAAAAACCACCAGATGGTGCTGGAGGATTCCTATTAAAGATATGGAAATGTTCACACACCAGTCAGAAGATTCTGCCTTTTGTGCTTTGCCAGACAAAATGGACACAAATCAAACAAATGATTTGTTGCATTTGTTCCTCCTTTGAGAAAGATATCTCTCCGTCTGTTTTGCAGACCATTGTGCCATGAATGACTGCATTGTTTGCAGTCCATTTCTCTTTGGCTATGATGCATGGATGTATTTTGTGGTCTAAGAAAGAAGATAGAAGGTATTGATTACCGTTTTTTGTTCATTTGAGAACATTTCTGCAATTCCTTGCATCTGTCATAAGCATTTATCAGCAGACACATCGTTTTTCAAATGTGAAATCAACAAAGATGCTGACAGATCCTGCCAAAGATGATGGCAGTGTGGCATTTGCATGTAGGATCTTTCAAAGTGCCAGAAAAAAAACATGGCTCCATGATAGCATGATGGCTTTTTGTTGGTAAATAGAAGCATGCTGGTAAAAGTAAATGTAACACCCTAAGTGGAATCAGGGATGAAAACCAAACGTGAACATGTGAAGCCATCCTAGGATCACAGAATTACACTCCTGTCATGAATATGTACAGTTTAGGCCTAGTTTAGCATGTGAAGCCTGAACCAAACTAAGTCAGTAACAGAGAAGTGGCTAGCAGTTCCTAGCTGCAAGAATGTGAGTAAACAAACAAAAAGATTGTTGTCTCTCCTTTGCTGGCCAGAAAGGACAGACAACAAGAATTACAACCCATTGGAATGTTTAACACCTCAGTAGACTGAGGGGCGCCTGATCAAGTGGAATGGAATCCAGCTATGGCTCTCCAGTTGGGCGGGGTAAGAACTAGGAGGGCTAGTAACCAGACCCACTCCGAGAAGGTTCTGTCCTCAAAAGTTTCTGAATGGACAGTCTAAATAAGTATGAAGTCACCTCAGCACTATTAGCATAAGAAGTATAAAAATGAGTGCCCCAAGGGGTGTGCGTGTTTGTTCTTGAGCAAAGTTTTTGGGTGCAACATCCTGCATGATGTGAGCTCCATTGTCCACCATGGGCATCTGGCCTCACAGGTAGCCTGGAGCTAAGAGATCTACAAGAGTAACTGACCCAGGTGAGAGAGAGGTATTAATAGAGATAGCCAGCTAGCTTTATTATTTTATTGCTGATATGTTTCCTAGATGTTTATGCCTCTAGCATTTGCTGCCTTACTGTAACTTTATGTAACCTTATGTACTTAATAAACTAAAATATCTTTTACTAAGTTGTTTCATTGCCTGTTGGGGACAAAGGTTCAGAACCCTGCCTAGCCGTTCAGCAAGCTACCAAGTGCTCATTGAGGTCTAGTAACTTGAGGACTGAAGCTTTAATTGGAGAAAGCGCTCAGTGCCTGCAAGGGATAGAGTTAAGCCTAGAGGTCTCAGTGTCCCCGGACTGAGGCACTGGCACATAGCCTTGACGGCTTTAGGGTTTGAGAACCAAGAACTCTGAGCACCCCAACCCCCCTAAGTTTGCGACAACTCCCTTAAAAATTTCAAAGTGGAACTGTGTGAAAGTTCTGTTTTTACAATAAGGATCACAACCTCAGTGCCTCCACTTCCCATGACACCTTGCTGAGAATCCTTCCCGACCTCTTGTATGGTTTCTGAAGCAGTTTAACTTTTCCCTCTGAAAAAGGAAATCTGTTTGTACATTATACAGAATAATACTCAGCACATCCAACCATGTTTACCAAGCTAAATGTGTTTTCTTGTCCCCAGCCAAAATGATGCCTGAAATGGCACCCAAATTTTCTGCCCCTGTTTTTCAGTGCAGTCATTTCTCCATAAATCTGTTCAATCCCCTTTTACAGGCATCTAGCCCAGGTGCCACCACAACATCCTGTGGCAAAGAGTTCCACAGATTAATTATGCGCTGGGTGAAGAAATATTCCTTGTCTCTGTTTTGACTCTCCCACCGATCAATTTTAGTGGATGTCCCCTAGTTCTAGTGTTGTGAAAGGAGAAAAAACAACAACTTCCATCTATTCAATCTATTCATCCCATGCATAATTTTGTATATTTCAATCATGTCCTCCCTCTTTCAAAACTGAAGAGCCCCAAACATTGTAGCTTTTCCTCCTAAGGTACCCCAACCCACTAACCATTTTGGTCACTCTCTTCTGCACCTTTCCCATTCCGCTTCATCATTTTTGATATGTGGTAAACTGAGCTGGACACAATACTTCAGATGTGGCCTTAAAATTAATTTGTACAACACTTTAATGGCATTGGCAGTTTTTTTCTGAATCCCTTTTTAAATTCCTGAAACCCTTTTTGAAAATGATCCTGAGCATGGCATTGGCCTTCAAGCTGTTGCAAACTGGGTCAATACTTTCATTGAATAGTCACACCCCCTCCCCCAAAGATCTATTTCCTGATCTATCACAGACAGCAGAGAACCTTCGTCTTCCATTTATAATTCCCTTTTCTTGTTTCTCAACAAGCAGTCTACTTCACCTACTTGCTTGCGGTTCCTGATCCATAGCTCTTCTACTTCAGGAATCTCCTCTTCCACTCTGCGGCCCAGCACTCAACTTCCAGTCCTCCACAGTATCCTAACTAGTTCCTGCTACTGGTCAACAAGCACATTGTTCCTTTTGTCTCTGTGTGAAACTTTTCACAGCCAAACTCATGCTTCATTTTCTTCACAGATCCTGCACAATTTCTTAACATTGTATCACTGAACATCTTCCCACAGTACTTAAAAGCAAGCAATTAACATTGCTCAACATGGCAACCATTCAGCTAATGGCTACGGGAATTCTGTGAATGACTAGGGAAGACTGAAGGAACATGAGGGGGAAAAAACCTGTCCTTGTTCCTTCAAATCTCTTTCATACTAAGCCTATCAAAAATGTCCTACAGACATGTCCTACGGAACCCACAGAAACTTTCAAACACTCTACCCTAGCATGAATACCATAGGCTGACCAATTAGAACCTATGCTGGCTGGAACAGGGCACTTAGCCATACCTGAGATGTCATGATAGGCTAAGAACTTGAGCAGTCATCTCTGCTTAGCCCTGACACACACTGTCCAAGGGAGACCTTGGGCCCGTTACTCCCTTTAAGACTAACCCAGGGTTGTGCACTGTGGGGGCAGCATGTGAGGCAGAACTGCCCTACCTTATGGACTATGCCCTACATAGTCCACAGAAAATAGCAGCAGCTTCCCCTGTGACTGTGCACACACTCCATGTGCACACCATGGGCAGAGCACACACATGGTCACAGTGAAGGCTGCAGCTATTTTCTGTGGACTATGGTAGGGCAGTTCTACCTTATGTGCTGCTCTCATACTGTACATTCCTGGACTAACCTAACATACAGGGTTAATGCACAGAATAAAATGGATTGAAGGCCATTTCAGGAGGAATTAATGTAGCCTGAAAACATTCAAGAAGCAGGCTGCTATCCTCCTGTCATTACCTAAACATGATTGGCAACATTCGGTAGACAA
This sequence comes from Tiliqua scincoides, assembly GCF_035046505.1. Classification (NCBI taxonomy): domain Eukaryota; kingdom Metazoa; phylum Chordata; class Lepidosauria; order Squamata; family Scincidae; genus Tiliqua; species Tiliqua scincoides. The sequence continues at coordinate 35,632,453 of NC_089825.1, forward strand.
CTTTTGCTGTGAAGTCTAATAGGCCTCATCTTTGACAACAGCCCAAATAAATCAATGCCTATATAAGAATGGACATTGATGTTCAATAAACCATTTGCCTCTGAGGGAATAATCTCTTAGTCAAGCACTGGCCAGCGTGTTTCCTTATAGAACATACACATTTCAGGCCCCTACATAGATCATATTTTCTAAGCACTAGAATGACAAATGCATAGAAAAGGAAATTAAAAAAAGAAAACCCATAGCAAACACTGCTGTTATTGAAAGTTCAATACGTGCCACCAAGAGCTATGAGAAAGGCCAGAGAAAGCAATAACAGCTGTTAAAAGAGTACAATTGTAATCCTGAAGGAAAAGATTAAAGCCAAGCCAAGCCCCCTCTTTTGAAAGAGTACAAGCGATGTCAGGGGACCAGGTCTTTGTACTGCAGGGAAAACAGAGCCATTGTCTGTAGACACAGAGGCCAAGCAGTGCCATGCAGATAGCTCAGACCATCAACTGGTGCTGCTGACCATACCATCTATCACACTATCTTTAGCCTGTATTATTTTCTTAGCTTCATTTAACATTATTGGGGGCAAATAAATACGGTCTAGGGCCAGTCGAATGGCTGTTTTTTCCCCCCATTTAGACAAAGCTCCTCACCTTTTGTGAGGTGTCCTCTGTGTGTGCTCTAAATATATGGTTTCTCCCCTCCCAGAACTGCCTCCATCAGCAGCCATTCCAGCTGACTAATCTGAGGCAGAAGTGAGACAGAGGGCCCCTGCTATTGGCCTGGCAGGACCAACCGCCATTTAGCTCCTCTTCTCCCGGATGTTGTGGCCATAGTACCTCAATGTCCTGGTTTCCTCTCCCTTCCCTGTCCCTTTGTATCATCTCTATTAAATTGTAAGCCATTATTTCAAATTGTGAACCACCTCAAATGCATTGGCAGAAGGTCAGTAATTATATAAATGTAACAGTAAAGATAAATACTGCACATTAATAATTTTCAAAAGAGTAGAGCATGCCTGGTGAACTTCGGACAGATTTGAAGGGACTTGGGCTAGGAATTCATTTCAGACATCTGGCTGAAGTAACTTTTGAAAAGGGTACACCTTGTGCCAGGCCGTTAGAGGCCTCAGTATAGTACTATGGGTCCAATGAATATATCATTGCTGTTTGTCAGGACTGCCCATTACAGACAGGTGTTTTTACTTCAGTGCTTTTTGAAGCAGACACAGCACTGCAAAATCCTTGTGTTAATGTCTATGGCATGGGACTCACCCCTCTGTTCTGTGCTTTAGGGCTAGGTCAGGCTGCTGTAGCCCTTCACAAAATGGTTGTGCAGCCACGGACTCTGGCTCATTGAGTTCAAACCTAATGATGAGACTGTCTGAGAATTGTCATCTCATCACCCCTTTGATGTCTCTTATGCCTGGAACTCCATCCCACAACACCTATATGGTGCATCCTCTTTCTCACCCCTTTTCAAAACTCACATTTCCTGTGAAGCCTTAATTGCATACTTTTTCACTTTAGCCCTCCTTGTTACCCTTGCCTCAGTAATTGTTCTTGTTCTTGTTTGTTAGCTTACCATACTTATTTTCATTCTCTCTCTTAGCTTGTAAACTCCTTGAAACTGGGATCTATATTATATATTTAATGTCATTTATTTAAATCATTTGTACCCCACCTTTCCAGAAGCTCAAGGCATCTTAGGTTACTTATGTTCACTCTGCCATTTGCAAAGTTCCATATTGAGCAGCTGCCCCCTCATTTTTGTTTTCATTTCACTCTATAAAGTGCCATGTGCACTACTGACACTATAGAAAAAAAATAACTTTTCTGCCTTTTCCACAGCAGTCCATCAACCACTTCATTAAACACTCTCACCCTGCCATCATGGAGTTCATGGTGCTACCTTACAATTTTGACATAGAATAGAAGCTATACAGGAGGCTGTGGTGCCAGTATTCTAATAAAAGAATGGGGTTAAGGGAGACAGGGCTGGCTTTAAGCTGATTGAACCACTTGCCTCCAACTGGGCTCTGCACCTATGGGAGCCCAGTGCTATGGTAATCAGTTTTATCAAATACACAACAACTCATTGCAATGGACACCTAACACACATTGCAGGTTTTATAGGAAATGCAACAATTCTAATTTTCTTCTGAATTCTTAAAAAGCCAGTAGTGTTTATGTGCTTAGATTCATTTGGTTCATTAAATTACATGCACTTTTAAATGAACATTTTGATTGCTTTCCATTTTACCACAGAGATATCTACAGACCTGGGCTGTGAACCTGGGGCCTCACAGAAAAATGTTTCCAATTGGGCCCTACAGCTCCTACAGCCAATTCTGAAGGGGAGGTAACTGTTTGGCCAGAGTCTTTCAGATTCTGTACTCCAATATCTTTAATTTAATTTTATTTACCAAGGCTGCAATCCTAACCACACTTTCCTGAGAGTAGGCCCCATTGAACAAAATAGGACTTACTTCTGAGTAGACCTGGTTAGGATTGTGCCCCGTCTCCTCCTATTAAAGGACCTGCTCCTGCCTTGATGAAAGCATTATCAGCTTAGTAGTAAAATAGTAGGCAAAGCAGGAGTGATATCAGAGATTGTCACTGATTGAGGATCCACCTGGTCACATGATCCTCCTGAGCCATCAGCAGTGGCCGTATCCAATACTATCTAGAGAGTAGTCTAGCAAGGAGGCTGGGGGGAAAGTGCAGTGGCTTTGTGCTAGAGCCCCCAACAACCTGGTCCCAGCACTGAGGTAAGATAATTCTCATAGGCACAATTCAGTCTGTTATTTAATGGGTACAGCTTGGCTCAGAACAAACTGTATTCACAATGCAACAACTCTCAGCTTGGATGCTCCATGTGAATGGCATATCAGAAACTCACCCTCTTTGTTCCCATTAGCTGCTACACTGCATCAATGTGCACTTCTGTTAAAAAAACATCAGAAAGTTAAGCTTGTTGGGAGAGATACAAAGAAAGGCTCAACAAATCAGCCTCATCAGACACTGCTTCAGGAATGCAGAGCCAACACATCTAATAAATTGAAATCAGTGGACCACAACATCTTAGAATGGCATTTTTCTCCTTCTTTAAGAATTCCCATAAGTGCAGTTATAAGGAGCCAATAAAGTTCCTGCTTTCAGACACTAGGTGTCACTGATGTCTGTATTTTTGCACACACAGCAGGAATGCATATATAAGAACATATAAGGAATAAATAAGCTATCCCCATAACTAATTACCAGAAAGCCTTTTGTTGGCAACCTTGTTTGGGCCTTTCCTTTCCTTAAAGCTCAGTTTGGTTTTCATAAGTTTAACCAATAAGAAGATCCTCCTACCCCACCCACTAAGTCTGCTTGATCACCATTAACCCACCCCAGCCCACCTTGGTTATTAGGTCACAAGCCTGTGCACACTCGGGAGTAAGCACCAGTGAATTTAATAAACCTTCAGAATTCACTACTGCACTTCCAAATGGCAACTGAAATGCATTGAGATGACTGGGGTGGCTGAATGCTGAATGTTAGATATGAAACGCTAGAAGCCCCAGAAGGGACACACATCAGTCCCTTCTCAACCTACCTTCCTGCTCCATGCTCCCCATGACAGATCAGTGTTGCCACTAGCACAGAACTGAGTGTTAACCTGATATCCCCTACCCCTCCTCAGCAAACCATCTGTACAGTGTCAGCTTTGGGGCAGGACTGGAAGTTGCTCTGTTGTGATGTTTTCCATCGCCTGGGCTGGCAAGCAGCTCGCACTACAATTTTATGCACGTTGCCTCAGAAGTAAGCACCACTGAGTTCAGTGGGACTTACTCTCATGACAGTGTGTATACAATTGCAGCCTTGGTAATTGAAAATTTAGGCTAGCTAGTAAAACGAACAATCCTATGTTCATTCAAAAACCCAGAGGTAGAGAGAAGAAAGCCCTCAGCCTGGTGGCAAATCTTAGCACATGAATTATTTAAGTGATGAGCCTAAAGTTTTTGGTTCTGTTTCCAACATGTGCCTCAGTTCCAGGGCAGCTACGCTACTACTTGTCGCTTGGACAGCAGGAAAGGAGGGCAGCTTGCTTAGGAGAGTAGGAGCCACCGTTCTTTTTTGTTTTTGTTCCTGTGCTACTGGGCCTTAGTGGTGTCACTTGACTTTTGCCACATTCCAACCCTGTGCCCGATAAGGGAAAGAGAAGCTGTTTGCTCAGGAGAGGACCAAGCTGGCATCCATCTTCACTAAGTTCACAGCCCTCTGATGTAGGCTTGCCAACTCTGACTGAAGTGGTTCCTGGGATTTTTTCTTTCAATATGTAATGTGGGAAATTCCTGGGGCCCAGTAACCATCTCCAGGCTTGTTTCTGTAGTCACCTGGGGACTGAAGCGGATTCCTGGAAACTGATTCCAGTCCAATCCCAGATGGTTGGCAACCCTACCCAGAGGCCGACCTTAGTATTTGGCTCTTCCCACATTCCACATCTCAACCTCTTTAGAATAAAGAAACGCTGCTCACTCTGGAGGAGAGGGAGTTTGGTCCCTGAGAAGTTAAGCTCTTAATGTACAAACACAATGAAGAAGTGAAGGTTATTTGCCTATTAGCCAGTGGGGACTTGTCTCTGCTGTTCAGCCTTTACAAACTTATGCCTCATAAAGGGAAAGGGGAGCTGCTTCTTCAAGACATAAAGGAGATGGGAGCTGGCACCCCTCTCAATTTGTTGTTTGTACTCCAGGGGTGAAATTCAGGGCAGGCCTGGGTGGGCCCAGTCTACCTGAGTTATTATTTTTACCTGTATTTCAGTATTACTAGCTATTATTACCTTGGTGTCTCAGTATTTAACATTTTTATTTATGCCAGGTTAAGAAACACCTATTTAGAACATTAAACTGTAGGATTTTTAGTTTTATTTTAATAAGTGTCTGTCTGTCTGTCTGTCTGTGTAAACAGTACCATTAAATAGACTACATCTTGCCCATGTCTTGGCCTGGGGGCTTAATGCTGATTGTTGGCCTGCAAGCAATAATGAATATTAAATATTACTAATTTAATCTCAAGGAGCATGCTTGAGAATAAACTGTACATATACTTTGGGGGTACTGTTCACACACATTACAAAATGGTTCACAGGGTCTAGCTTCTTCTTGAGTCAGAATTCCACCTCTGACCTGAAGTGGCAGGCCTTAGTACATTTTGTTTTCAATGGTCTGCATTTTGCCACACTAGCTCTGTTCCTCAAAACAGGGAGAGCTGACAGCTTAGGACAGGGGTGCCCAAACCCCGGCCCTGGGGCCACATGCGGCCCTCAAGGCCTCTCAATGTGGCCCTCTGGGAGCCCCCAGTCTCCAATGAGCCTCTGGCCCTCCAGAGATTTGTTGCAGCCCGCACTGGCTCGACACAACTGCTCTCAGTGTGAAGGCAACTGTTTGACCTCTTTGCGTGAGCTGTGGGATGGGGGCTTCCTCCACTGCTTGCTGTTTCATGTCTGTGATGCAGTAGCTGCAGCAAAGGAAAGGTCAGCCTTGCTTTGTGCAAGGCCTTGAGCAAGACCTGCATTCATTCATTTAAGTTCATCTTTAATATATTTATTTATGTAAACTTAAGTAAATTTATTCAAATTTTAAATGTAAATTAATTCTTTCTTTCCCCGGCCCCCGAAGCAGTGTCAGAGAGATGATGTGGCCCTCCTGCCAAAAACTTTGGACACCCCTGGCTTAGGAGATAACAGACTAGAGGCACAATCCTAACCAGGTCTACTCAGAAGTAAGTCCTATTTTGTTCAATGGGGCTTCCTCTCAGGAAAGTGTGGTTAGGATTGCAGCCTAAATCTTTTAGACCTTTTATTTGCAAGTACCACTTTTTGTGGGTACCCCTTTTGTGAGTACTGCCCACTGTCACCACAGACGACAACTGGGCAACAAAGTTCATTTTGCACCCTTCTTCCGAAGTACAGTTCCATTCCGGAACCCCAACCCACAGATACCGGAAATCACGGATACACGGGACACTGCTCTCTGTGCCCCGCCCCCTACCCCCATTAGTTAGAGACTTACCCTGTGCAGCTGTAGATTCTTCCCTACACAAGCTTGTTACAAGCTTAGCAGCTCATAGCGACCTTCAGGCTGCCTCTAGGCAGCCTGGTCGCTTAAAAAAAAAGTAGACAAGGTTAACACCTGTAACATGTAATGTGCAGGAGGCCAAGCCAGGGGCCTAAAGGCCATTTCATTGGGAACACTCTTGTCCTTGGACTCCTGGAACAAACCTACAGTCCAAGACCCAGCCTCAAATGGTGTCTTTTCCATGAAAGAAACATATTGCTGAAGGGCAATTTTAAGAAGAGTCGCTGTTGGGAGTGTGGAAAATTGAATATAATTTGATGGGGCATTAAGCAGGGCTTCAGAGGATGGAAACTGTGACAAAGGTCAGAAACTTTCCCCTAAGCAAAGGGCCCCTTCAGTGTTGCTAGAAGCAACATCTCTCAGCACCTTTGCTGGAAAAGCATCACAGGAAAGCTTGTCCAATGGTGGGAAGACAGACTGACCATTCTGAATCAACAAAGTCAACAGGACACGTCTGTCTTGCATATTGCAGGAGCATTTTGTAGAGGTCCCAAGACTTTTCCCAAGGTATCAAGGAATCAAAATTAAGGATTCCTCAGGGTTTGGGATACCTCAGAAGGACCTCTAGACATGTTTTCTATCCTGTCGTATTAGTCTTCTGTTTCTTTATTTAATCTTTTACCTACTCCCAGATTAAGGGGCTGTAGTGATGCAGATAGAGTGTGCACAAGGGGGTCCAAAGCTGCCATGATAGCAAAGGAGGGACACTTGGGAAATAGCTCCATGGCCTCAGAGTCTGGTTGCTAAACTAGAAAGGAAGGTTATCAAATGCTGTCAATGGGGGGTGTCGGGCTCATATGCTCAGATATGTGCCTTCATGGGAGCTAAGATTGTCAACTAAAAGGCATATGATCAAGGTGTTACACCACTCAATCAAAAACTGTGTCAGAAACTCATTATAAATGTGTAATTTATAACCTGGACGCCTTTAAAAGGGGATTGGACAAGTTTCTGGAGGAAAAATTCATTACGGGGTACAAGCCATGATGTGTATGCGCAACCTCCTGATTTTAGAAATGGGTTATGTCAGAATGCCAGATGCAAGGGAGGGCACCAGGACGAGGTCTCTTGTTATCTGGTGTGCTCCTTGGGGCATTTGGTGGGTCGCTGTGAGATACAGGAAGCTGGACTAGATGGGCCTATGGCCTGATCCAGTGGGGCTGTTCTTATGTTCTTAATTTCATGTAGTATGCAATGTATTTGTATATTGTATATATATAAATGTGTAATTTCATGCAGTATGCAGTGAAACAAACCGTTTTGAAATATCTCTATTCTATCAAAAGTTATAGCCAAAAGACAGCAGGGGGTGGGGCAATGGTACATCACCAGACCCAACACCTGCGGTGTTGCCCTGCCCACTGCATGGGATGAGGCCCATCACAGAGGTGATGCACTGGCTTTCCACACTGGGTGACACAAGCCCTAGTGACGTCACTGCCACTATTATTATTGTACCACCTATAGCAAATGAGAGAGGAGCAATGATAAGAAAAAGCAACTTGCTTAAATCCCACACAGAAAGTTCATGGGTACACTGAAATCTAGACTCAACTCACACAAACTCAACTCAAGTTTCTATTCTGGAAAGAGTATACCACACCAGCCCATGAAGTGCTACTCTAGGAACAGAGATCAAAGTGGATGCATAAAGGCAAATTTCATTAATGTGGTTTGTATTTTGAAAAGCAATATTAAAAAATTCTAAATGTTAACATTTGCTTGTACAAGTTTTAGGTTCATATTGCTTGGCCATTTTGACATAAATTATTGCTTACTAGCTTTCATAAATACACAACACAATGATATATACAGAGGCCAACAAGCATGAAATATATAAAGGGATACATTGGCAACCATGTTTCTGGTAAATTAGAGCACTTCATACATATCAGTTCTAACAAGAGTGGATAAGTACAAGGTGTGGTCCCTGAGAAGTTAGGCAAATAACCTTGGTTTGGGCTTTCTATTCTATGACTGTTAATGCAAATTGACAGCATGATGGCACTTCAGGGATAAGACTACAATGGGCTAGACAAGTGGCCCTTCCCCTATTTGTTGACAGTGCCCTAGTACTTAGCAGTGTAAGAAGAATACAATAAATAGGCTATGCAAATAAATAGTAATTAACTCTGCTAAAAAGATTAATATTTACAGTTCATTTGTATTTTTTACAGCCCAGTATTTTTTCACTGAATTTGTGGCACCTTTTTTTTCTTTGTTCACCAGGGTGCAACACAGGTTCAACTGATAAAGTGATGGTACATCAAAGTATTGTTGTGAAACACTGGCTTCTCTGTTTTTGATTCTTTTAGCTATCACCTCTTTCAGCTGATATGAATTAACTAGGCATACAGGACCAAGCCAGAATGAATCATTTTAAGTTCCATCAAGTTCAATGGGAGAATAAAGCACAAATTCAACTCTCTCCCATTGAAGTCAATGAGATTTTATGGTAGAGAAGTAAGAACAGATTTCCTCCCATGGGTGAGCCCTGCTTTGTCTTGATATAAATGACAGACATACAAACTAGCAACTCAAACACTGGTTCAGTCTTGCTTGTCCCTCCTTATGCTTCAGAAGGGATGTCCATTTATCAAGTGGCACATATAGATTTATTAAATTTTAAAAATCCACTTGTAACTTTGTTCTTTAAAATCCCAGTCAATTTAAAGAGAGTTACAAAGTGCTTCAGGAATGGTGGGGGTTGCAAAGCATATGTGTTAGTCAATCAGTGCTGTGCAGAGCCAACTTTTGCTGCATGAATAATTTTTCCTGAGCTCAACCCTGGAGAGAAAGTTGTTCATTTAAACAGAATTCAGTGAGTTTGCCTCCAGAGCAGCTACACTAAAAATTATCACATCAATTTCACTTTGACTGGATTGTAATCTTGGGTGTTTGCAATAACAGACTGCAACAAAGTCATGGTCATCTTTATCACAGGTGCAACACTGCCCTATATATCAGCATCATTTTTAAAAGGACAAGAGAAAAGCATTACTGTATGCTGTTTTCTAAAACACTTCCTAGTTTTTATAGATATATCTTATATTATTTCTGTACTCACCAACCATTATTCTCTCTATGATATGCTAGACGAAATATAAGTTTTAATACTTAACACTAGCTCATTTCTAACTTCATGGGCAATCTTATGATTTATTTTTAACTTGTCTCTTTGGCTGAGAACTGGCCAAGTGGCTGATCAGGCTGCAAGTCTAACCCTTACCTAGGAAGAAATCCTACTGTATCCTGTGTGATTTATTTCTGAATAGACAGAAATAAGGTTACTTTATTAATATCTCAAAAAGTGCACTCACTACTTTCATTAGTTACGGAACACTGATGAGAACTGTCTGTGGGGTACAGTACCACTTAACCTAAGCTAGCTCAGACTTAAGATTTGAAAACCATCAGATCTTTGAATTGTGCCACATGGAAGAATACGCAAATGGGCTAGATAATGAACGGAGGAAAAGGATTTCAAAACTGCAACTGAACATGAAAATGAAAGCTGAATTAATGTCATTGCCTTGCTACTCCCACCCTCAAAAAGATTAGTGCACTGAAGCTAGTCCACTAAACATTTTGTTGGCAAATGTGCTTCCAAATATGGGTCTGCTGGTTAACATAACTAAAGAAGAGGGCATTTCACAGGAGATGCAAAAATCATTTTATGTCCACTGATGCTCCCTTGAAAATGCCCCCATTTGTCTGGTCTCAAACGGGGGCATTTGTCCGGTCTCAAGCGGGGGCATCCCTCCTACGTAGGGAACAAAAAAAATACAAAACCAAAACAGTAAGGGCACATCTGCAGAGGAGAATCACAGGTGTGGGAAAAGTTTAGCATTTGCCTACTGATTCTCCCCTAAAAAAATCCCCCTACCACTGTCTTAAACAGGGTGTTAAGACCCCTTTATCTGCTTTTTAATATCCAGTTTTGCTTTCAGAAAGATTGGTTTGTTTGCACATGTAAAATACTATTTACAACAGCTTCGATCTAAAGAAGCTATTTATGAATGTGAGCAGAACTACTATATGCAGTCAAAGTTTTATGTTGCAGCAACTCCCACAGCCAAAGAGACAAGCTGCTATTCAGATTCAAATGCATTCATAGAAAGCTTCATTAATATGCCTAAATAGCTTATCTGGAGTGTTATCAATATGTGCTACCATGTTAGCAAGAGGTTAATTAACTCATGACCAGTTAGCTTTTCCCCCTTTTTATAGGGGGAAAAGCAGTTTTAAAAGGAAAAGAATAATACAATACAGTATATTCAACTAGTACAATCGGTTACATTGCTGAAACATATGATCTCTTTATATTATGCTTATACATTATTTTTGCTTTGCTCATATTGTTCATATTGGGAAGACCAAAATGTATTTCAAAGAATCTCCCTTCTCCATCTCTGCAAAAAATAAAAAATAAATAAAAATTAAAAAAAAAAATGCTACGCCACTTAAAGTTGATTTTAATTTTTCTTCTGTTAGGGCACAATCCCTTGAAAAGGAGCTTCTGCAGTACAAATTCTTCAAAGATTATGTCTTAATAGCCATGAGAAACCAACTGGTAAAGAGGAGAGTTAGCTGCTTTACTTGTCTCAATTTTGAAGGAGGACTGACCTCTCCAAGCTCCCTTCCTGGTCTGGCATAGTACAGTATTGCAAAGTAGTACACTCTCAGTACCACTATAAGACAGTATTTTGTATAAAGCTGCATATAAACAGATTTTCACAGTGAAATGCATTATTACCATATACTCTGGGCAACTACTAGAGATCCCTTAACATTATGATGAAGCCATTCTGGCGACATGTGAAATGCAGATATATTTTCAAGAGCAGATCTGAAAACAGCTTTACATACTGCTATGAAAACGAAAATTGATGCCAAGCAGGAGGAATATTAGAGGGAATTATTCACTTTTGAGTCACATTTTGACATCAGAGAATGTGACTTTTTGACACCAGAGTTTGGGTCTTTCCAGACAAACTGTTCACCATGCAACAAATCAGCATCTTCAAATATTTGCTGAATGAGACCGAGGTGCCTTCTTCAAGAAAATTTTTATCTGGAAAATTTTGATTTCACTGAAAGAAATTTTGATCTCAAGAAAGAAAGGTCTGGAATGTAGGTATGGAAGTATCACAGAACCTGTGGAGAGTGCCTAGGATTCTACAGATGAAATGAAATGCAATGCCCTTCCAATGCTGTACCATGTTATAATCCTAACAGCATTCAGCTTTCAAAGAGTTGAAACTGACTAATCTCAAGGCAATGTGAAAAGCTGTCTCTTATCAGATTCAAGCCTAACAACAATCTTTGGATTTTACTTTGAGACTTGATCTGGACTTGCTGCGGAGGTTAACCTGATAAAGGGCGTTGCCTGGAGTCTAGTCATTTTCAGTCCCTATCCCAGTCTTCATTTTGTAGGTTGCTGTGCTCCCCCCAACTTTACATGCTGGAGTGCACACAAAGCCTTTCAAAAAGCAGGGGGAAGCAGAAAAAGCAGGGGAGGTGACCATACCCACAAGCACAGCTTCTTTTTTTCTTTTATGTGTAGATAAATGGATAATACTTTTGAATGCAGAATTATACAAACATCCTACAAAGGCTAAAATGTAGTAGGGTCAAGACTTGAACTAACTCTCTGGATAAGCAGTTATATTCATTTTGCCTTTCAATATGCAAGAATGAAGAGTGTGTGCTCAGCAGCTCAGATTTTGCACAGCCGTACAGTATTTCTAAACATTTTCAGTAATGGTGGTAGGTGAACCATATGTCCCCAGAGTTGCGGGGGGGGGGGAAGGGAGGGAGAGTTATTGTCACTAGCTGAGTTGTCATATGCGGTACATGCATGTCCTTTCTGTGCAACAGAAAACATTCCAGACCAAGACTCTAATACAGGTTGGGCATCCATTACCCGAAGTAATTGGGACCAGAAGCATTTTGGATATCGGATTTTTATGTATTTTGGAATACTTGCATATACCTAATGAGATATCCAAGTCTAAACAAGAAATTCATTTATGTTTCATATACACCTTATACACCTAGCCCAAAGGTAATTTTATACAATATTTTAAATAATTTTGTGCAACCTGTCACATGAGGTCAAGGTGTGGAATTTTCCACATGTGGCATCATGCCAGTGCTAAAAAAAAATGCAGTTTTTGGAATCATTTGAATTTCAGAATTCTGGATAAGTGATGCCCAACCTGTACTGCAGGTACAATTTGTACAACCCAGTACAAATATTCTGCTTTTGTGGCTTTCACACAAGAGCTGTTGCTATCTTACCTCCATGCTGGAAGTTGATAAATTGTTGGCTGCAATTATGCTTGGATCAACCCTTGCTTACCTATTCAGTCACTGCTTAGAGTACACCTGAGTCTATCTAAGGTAATTGCAGTAGTTACTGAAATTAGACACAGGACAACCATCAAGGAGTAAAACATGCAGCATCTCTTTGTAATAAGCTATAGGCACATCAGCTGTGAAAACTGCTTGCCAAAATCAGAACTAGGAAAAGAGCAAAAGATGGTTCGAAAATGTAAGAAGCATTAGTTGGGGGGGGGGGAACCAAACTTTGGAAATGCCATGTTCTCTATGAATCAATTGAGCGTATTGCACTTTATACCACATATTATACCAATGCAAACTTTTGCTTTATGCTATGAACCACTTTTTGAAGGTAAATTAATCGGTGGCTGCTTGGGTATAATTTTACAATCTGTTTTAATTCTATCTGTATTATGTGCTCTAAGAAGTTGTCTTTATGCTTCAGTTTTGCACTGGTAGCTACACATCACAGGGAAGGTAAGATTGCTCAGTACTTTCTCTCATTTTCTCTCTCCTCTTTTTTGGGGGGCAGCAGTCAGTACTTTGGCAGCATACGATTAGCGAGGTACATCCCTGTGTGGTGAATAATGAACACCTTAATCACATGCTGCTGCTAGTTAAAAAGTTCCTTCATGGAATTATGCAAAGTTTTCTTTCAATGTAACACTGACAGAATCTGGATTGAAAGCCATTCTGGACCAACACTATTTTTCAAGGAAACCAAGTTTTTGAATGTGGAGAAGGTTGTTTTTCAATTCCCCATCCGGAAGTTGAAAGGAGCTGGCTTTTCTCTCCACCTGGAAGGCAGTTGCATATAGCCCTACTTCTTGCTTTGTGGGAGATCTTTGCGGATGTTGTGGTATCAACTACTGATAAAACTCAGTAAACATCTCTCTCCTTAGGGAAGCAACATGCTTGACATAAACATCCACTTCATTCAAAGTGCTGCAGTTGTGTGAATCCCCAATGCACATGGGGCTCACACACGGGGCTCAATCCTGTGAGAAAGCTCAAACAACATCTGCTGGTTATCAATGATGTGCAAGTGATGGACATAGGGCTTCAGCTCCTGATGCTCCTTTGGGGGCACTTCACTTCCTAACGTTTTGAGAAGAGAAAAACAAAGAAGAGGTTAGTTATTTTGCAGCTTTGCTCTTTTTCCTGAACTCATACCCAAAGTGCAACAAACCATTACACAGTGACACTATACAGCTTTTCTTGCCAGCTAATTTGACTTCTAAGTACATGTGGCCATGGATGGTGATTTTCAATAGACCCAAACCACATCTGGGTCTGCAGCTACTGACTTTGCATTTCTATGCTCCTCAAATGACCTCCACAGGAGTAAGGAAGGTGAAAGGAGAAACATTGACTTTATACCATTTGAGTGTTGTCTGATCAACACAATTAGTGGAATGAAGTAGAAATATGCAGTACTGTAGCATGAAGGTTGTGGAATGGATGTACCATTTTAAACTGCAGGTGGAGGTTAATATTTTGAAAATGTCTCATTATGTAAAGAAACTGTGCAAACAGAAACCAAAGGCAGCAAAGAACAGACTAAGTTAGAACTCCCTTCTCTCCATATGCTGGGTTTTTACTAGTTTTTTGCAGGGAGGGGATTTTTTCCCCCCCACTTGGGGAACATTAACCTGCTATCACCTCACCTGCAATTTTAAAATGGTAGTATATATTCTACTACCTCAAGACACTTTGTAATTCTGCTATGTGCATAATTCAGGTCCATTAATGAGTACTCAAATAGCCTTAATAGTGAACCAAATATCAGTGTTTTACAATAATATTGAAACAAAAACAAAAATGTTTTGGGACCTTTTCCAGGTACAAATCTTTCAGTTAATGTGAAAGATAAACATTCCAACAATGCAGAAATATCAGTCCCAAATTGGTAAAAATATGTGCATGTCATAAACCTATGAATCTCTTGCATATCATCATGGCTTTTTGGCCCCATTGTTTACATTTACTTTGCACATTTGATATGGGGTGCTCTAGTCCATGAAAGCTTATGCCATCATCTTAGGCACATCTACTCAGAAATAAGTTTCACTGTATTCCGTGGGGCTTACTCCTACGAAAACATGTACAGGATTGTAACCTGAATGTGTTTAAAGTACCAGAAGCCTGCTGCTTTTGTTAAAAATATGACATTGCATCATAAGAGTGGTCAGAGAGGCCTGCCCTGAAGAATATTTTTCATACTTGCCCACAGGTTTGGCTAGAGAGAAAAATCATAAGTATAAATCTACGTACCAAACTGGTTGTGCCTGCAATGTCTTAATGATCTGACTGCATCTGCAATCATGTGCTGTAAGGATAAAACGTACAAGTATTATTGAGCCAGTGATTAGAAAGTAATAGAAGAATATATTGTTTAAATTCCAGTAGCAGTACAAGAAGAATATGCATTACTTTTCTGGGCCAGCCATAGGTGGCAAGACATAATCCCCTTTTTAGGTATTTTTTTCTTTCCCTCTCCCCCCCAAACACAGGCAAAAGAGAAGAATATTGTGATGCCCTAAGCATTAACCCAAGGCTGCTTAGCATATCACAGAAGACAAGGTAACCATGTGAACTGCGCATGCATTCACAGTCAAGAACATGTCTCTCTCTTTTTGGACCAAAGTATTATTGTGAATATAACCACAGAGACCCATGATTAGTTCTAGGTAATGTGGTAAGTACATGTAGCGTGCAGAGAAAACTGCATATTACAGGCAACTTTGCAGGTGTACACTGATACAACTGTACCTAGCAATTCTCTTTAACATGTGGTGGGCCTGAGGTGCTTCCTAGATCTTTACAAAAACTGCTTTGCCTTTATTGCACTAAGGAAGACAGCACAAGAACACAGTGGTGGCAATTCTTCACTTAGCCTGTGAACTTCTAAGTGCAAAGAGGAAAGCAGTATCAGGATCATCACCCACTATGCCTCTAGGAAAGCCACCTGGATGCCATCACTATCTGCCTCTTCAATGCAGAAATTCCTGGGTTGAACAGAAAAATGTTCCTTCACTACATTTCTTCAGTGCTGGAAGTTCTTCAACAACAGAGGTACTTTGCTGATAACTAGAGTAGTATGTTATATTGCAACTGATTGTACTACACAAGTGTGAAATTTGGTGCTCTTATTTTCTTTTAAATGTTGTTAAACATGAATAATGCCTGGGGAAACCTGAGAAGTCAAAGATGGAACAGGATATTCAGCAGTTAGCAGCTTAGACCTCAGAGCTATGTGTAGCTTTTTGTCTCCACTTAGGAATAAAAGAAACAGAATATACTGTACTTTATACCAAATAAACATTTGTCAGTTTGCTTGGGCTGTGAATTTTCTATAGGCTGCAGAATTAAACCATTCTGGATACAGAAGTTTTGCATTTTCTGCAGAGCTTTTTTAAAAGCATGAAGCTGTAGAGCACTGGTTGTAGCTATCACACTTCAGAGTAATCAATCAATGTAACAGAAGCTGGCAAGGTGCACACATGCAGACTGACATGGTACCCATAACTGCATGAAGTGTGATCTCCAATACTCAGCCTCATGCCTTTCACTTTGACTAAAATGGATAGACTAAAATGGATGTACACAAATCATGAGAAGCAAACTGAAAAGAAAAAGTGACAAAACAAGTCTCCTCCTTTAGTAAGAGCTGGCAGCTTAGCCATGTTTGAATAAAACTAATCATTTCTGATTCATGATGCAGCTGTCAATAATCTATGGGGTCACATTAGCATAACATTTTTCTAATATGACTTCTAAGCATGCTAAAAAGTGGCAGTAACCATAGCAGGAAAATTCTCTCATACTGCTTCACCGCTTCTAGCCTTAACACTAAGAACCTTTATGAGTACCCATTAGAAAAAAGCTGGAATTGGTTTTGTGCCAGATTTTGATCTAATATTCTTTTCATACTTCCTGCTCTTTACTATCATGGGAAAGATGCAGAAATAAAAAGGAGTTCTAAAAAAGAAAGATGAAACAGAGGCTTAAGACACTGCTAAAAGTCTGACTGTGGTTGCTTAGAATAATTTCATTCTCTGATTCTTTGAAGGCTTCAATAATTTTGCTGTAGGAATAGCAATAATGTCTTGATGATGGAATTGAAATTTGATCTCTTATCTTCAATTTCTACCAGACTATCTCACAGGCCTCAGTTCACAGGGTTACTTCTTAGAAGATGTGGTACATATATTTGAGCAGAATTCAACATGTCAAGTGTTGTATCCAAACCAAGATGCCAGGGTCTGCAAGTGCATTAACATGATAGCATGCAACTGTTCTGACTAAGAAATCCTGGTTTGCTAATCCTGCATGTGCATGCAAGGTTCTGATTGCACCTGGGAGGTCTACAGTGGGGTAAATCCATGGGTTTGGTACCTGCGGTAAGCCAAATTCATAAAGAGGCCCTACTTGTACATGTGGAATCTGCTAAGCAGGCCTGAAGTGACATCATTAAGCAGATGATGGCCAGAAATAAGCACTTTGTTCTCACACAGAAACTCATTAGCTTCAAATGACAGGAAAAAAAATATGCAAATCTTGTTCATAATTTCAAGATATGAAAGAGCCCAATTATCAAGCTGGAAGAGCCCAATTGCTTCTGGGGGGGGGGCTCACATGCCTTATATTTGAACCTAAACCAGCCAGCAACCTGGGCCCCACAATTTTTCATTAGGGAAACAGCCATTCCAATGAATGGAGCTTCTAACTAATGAAGAACAGCCTATACAACGTCGGAAACCAGCGAATTTTGAGAAAATTTCCTACCCACTATGGCTTAGGAAATAATGATTTAGTATTAATAGCTGCTTATTTGAGAAATGATTTTCTTCCTATGCTGTTCTTTTCTTAGGCAATATAGGTCACAGATGGCTGCACTGATTAGAGAGAGGAGGAAACCTTTCCAATTTCATTTCACATGTATGGTCAGATCTCAGGCTGATATGAACTGGCACAGATCCATGAAGCTACATTGCCTTATTCCAGCTGAGGGCTTGGTCTATAGTGTTTTTCTGTAATTATTATTTGATCACAGTTGCAATCTAAGTGGAGGATACAATCAATGGAACCAAAACTATTTAACTGTATGGCAATTAATTTGAAGCAACCTGTCTGCAATTAGCTTTGGCTACCTGGCATCATACAGGAAAATAAACACAGCCTGACAAGCTTGCAAAGAAGCAAAATGGAATACCTTCCCAAATAAGAATATGTGTTGCTTGGTATAATGCGATATAGAGCATCCCTCAGTAGCCTCATGAACTACTGCTGAACAAAATAGCATCCCTCAGTAGCCTCATGATGCTGCTGAACAAGATAGCTGATAACTCTGTAGAAATGTCAGTTCCCCTGATTGTGCAAATGCTGCTTCTTCTTTAAATACTGTACAGGCCTTCCATTTATCCTGAAATTTGATCATCTTTTTTATTCTTTTCTCAAACTGAAACACAAAATCTAATGAAGCAGCCAAGGTACCATGTTCAATATAAATCTTCCTTCTGACAGCTACAACTCATCTTTTTGCTGTTTTTAAGGTAAAACTTCTAGGTTTAGTAACCCATTTTGAAAAGGTTGACTTTCTGAACAAGAGGCAAATTTGATGCATGACAGTCACCTGTATCTTTTTGTTATTGCAAGCTTAATCCATGTTCTGCCCTTCCAAAAGTTATTCATAATTACTGTATCAAAAATGTTTCATTTTTAAGTTTCATAATCCCTGATCTTTCTAAACATGGAACCCAATAAATATCTCTGCAAAGGCTTAAATCTAGCTACTTAAATGCACAGTGAGAGGAATAATGGGCTACTGTAGAGGCCACAATTTTATTAACCCTTCGAACCATCAAATTGCTTGGCAATTACCTAAGGCAGCAGCAGTTCCCAAACTCTCTGGCTAAGTGTTTGTGGGGGAGGGGGAAAGACAGCAATGCAATTGCCATGATTGCACCACTGCTAAGGACATTTTTTTTTTTTACTTATCCCTGGTAGCACTAGCCCTCTGGAGAGTGCAGGAAGCCTGCAGACCCTTCTGCAAGGCTCCCTAAACTTTAGAATACTAAAAGAAAGTGATCACAACTTACTTCTGGATTTCTAACTCATAATTTTTTTTCATAAAACTCAATTTAATAATGAGGAATGTTACATACCAGCTTTTCAAAGTTAACCAGGTTGTCCAAGAAAGTTTTATTTCCTTCATGTATGAATGTTACATCTAAAAAAACAACAAAGATATTGTCACTGAAATTTTTTTCCTATTTTCATGCTCAGTGGTACAACATGATAGTAATGAACTGTAAACAATGATTATGTTTTTCTGCATTTTTGCTCCTAGATAAAAAAAAAAATCAAAGTGCTTAACAGCCATTATTGCATCATTTGCTACAGCAACTAAACATTCATGATTCATAAACCTCCTCCACTTTTTCAGTCCAGTTATTTTCAGTTCTTTAAAAGATGGGCTTCCCCACTTTCCAGCACTGAAGCATACATTTCTCTTGATTTAAAGCAGGCAGGAAATAGGATTGCAAAGCTGCCTTCCTAAGCAAGGTTATGTCCCCCCTGCATCATAGGGACTGCCACTGGTATGGCATTTTTGCCTTTGAAACTATACTGAAAAATCTGCAACGGCTGAAATGTAGCTGGGCAAGCTTTGGCTCTTATAAGGTAGAGATCAGCATTTAGAAGACCATGGACAAAATTAGAAAGTTGCCAACCTTAAAGTGGAAGAGAAGTATGGAGGTAGCAGTAGTTTTTTCTTCAAATGCTACCCCCTTCTCTACCTCTAATAATTGAGCAGCATCCTAAGAACACGTTTCTAGGATGTGTTCGCTGCTCATGCTTTGGATCCAGTGTTACAGTGTAAAACTGTATGCAAGAAGGACGGGACAAGGCTGGTACTTTTTCTAAGCGGCAGTCTTGTGCATGCAAATTAACCACAATGATGTACCACAACAATTGGCTACCTTTCTTGTCATTCTTTTAATGTTATCTGCCGCTAATATAAACGAAGGATAGCAACACTGCCAACATCACAGTATATAGGACAGCAAATCTGCTCCTAGATAGCCTTTGCATTCACAAACTCTTTGGGACTAGCCTCGGCCAATTGGTTATGCAGACTGGCACACTTCTCCCCTCCTTCCATACTGCTGCACTTCCCTCCAGCCTCGATGCTTAAAACCAGGTGCAGCATTACACACTATACACTCCTAGCGAAATTGCTTCGCCTGCCCATCATGAGAACAAAATGAAGAAGGTGAAATTGTTACTGTCAATGCTAATAAAGAAGGCTTTCTCCTGAGGACAGAAAAGTCTGAATGTGTGCACCTTAAAGACTGCATTGGAAACCTTATGAGGACAGAGAAGGGGAGGGAAAGAATGGAAGAAGAAAAGAAATTTGCTTTGCTGCCAACAACTATAAGTCTAGATAAATTCAGTGGAGCAGAAAATTGCATCTGAGCTACATTGCAAGAGCGAAACAGTGTTTTATTAAATATTTGAAAAATCAGACAGATTTTCAAAAGCAGTGTATGTGAAACAACAGGCTTGGTGTTGAAATTCAATTACGTTAAAGGGGATATTATTTTCAAGGTACTTTTCCCCCTATTTAAAAAAAGGGAGGCTACTTAAAATTTCCTTTGAACACCTGTACTGAATCCATACCGAACAGATGTTGGTGAATCCACTCAAGGAGACTAAGCTACAGACCAGACCCAACATGGTGAATCCAAATGGAACAATTATGTTTTCTGTTCTGCTGATCTTTCTATCCATGTTATTGTCCGTGCCCTGCTCCCATAATCCAGCACTTTTTGTGCATTATAGCTATCAAGACAAACATATAATGTATACAGTGAAGGCCCAGGCACATGATGTAGTATCCTTGCTGAAGCAGGTTTGGGCAGGCAAGTGCGTGTATGCTTCCTAAGAATCCTATGTATGCTTCCTTGAACTTCCTGTAGGAAAAGTGGGATATAAATGCATTAATTTATTCATTACAAGGAGAAACTAGAAATTGCTAGCAGTATCCCAGTGTTCAAGGCTACTTCACACCTTTTGTGAGTTGCACTGCTGAAAAACATTTTTGCAAGGCAGAATCTCTAACATGTGTACATTATCATCATGTGGATAAAGCCAATTCTGTGCAAATTACCCTCACCAGCATCACACTTTCCCAGGATTGTTGGCACTGAGACTTTCTCAGTGAGTAGTGTGTCATGCCACCCAAGTAACAACATTTCACACCCAAAAGGTGTGGTCTGGAGGTTGAGCTGCTGCCTTGCCTAAAAAAGCTAAGCAGCATCAGCTTGGGTCTCACCTTGGATGGGTGATTGGAAGCTAGAGGTGATTAGAGATTAAGGAATGTGAGCTGACAAGAAATTGATAACTTCCTGAGAAGCAGCCTAAGGTGTTTTGCAGCTGCCTGTGGAAACTTGAGCTATGAAAGTTTCTAGAGGCTAGAGCTATGCAGTCAGGATGATTACTGCACCATGAAGGGAAACATCTGGAGAAATGGAGGATTCTATGAGTTTCTCTCATAGAATACTTGTAAAAACCCCATTTGAAAAAATGGAGTTTATGATCATTCTACTTATGTAAACAGCCTTGAGTCTATGAGACTTGAGTCTACAACAGGGGTTCCAAACCCCAGCCCGGGGGCCACTTGCAGCCCTCGGGAGCTCCCAGTCTCCAATGAGCCTCAGGCCCTCTGGAGGCTTGCTGGAGCGCGTGCTGGCCCGATGCAACTGCTCTCAGCATGAGGACGACTGTTCTACCTCTCACCTGAAAAGGGCTCCCTCCACTACTTGCTGTTTCACATCAGTGATACAGCAGTGGCAGTGAAGGAAAGGCTGGCCTTGCTTTGTGCAAGGTCTTTTACAGGCCTTGAGCTACTGCATGACCTTCATTCATTCATATAAGTTCCATCTCTAATAAATTCATTTATGTAAATTTATTCAAATTTTAAATGTAAATGTTTTTCCCCAGCCCCCGACACAGTGTCACAGAGATGATGTGGCCCTCCTGCCAAAATGCTTGGACACCCCTGGTCTACAACAAAGACAGTATATAAATACCGTAATAAACAAAATAAGTGTGAAGAATTTAGGCCTACCATAATGGGGAATGATTCACACAACTGATATGAGCCACAGAGTATTGTGGGAAGCTGTGCTAATATTGTCTTTGAGCTCTTAAAATCACATGGGTTCCCAGTATACATGAAGTTCATGAAACAATAGCTGTGGAACAACTAGCAATGGTTGTGTGACTTTTAGAAGCTGCTGCAACTGCCCTTGGGGCCCTATTCCAACTAGAAACTACTGAAATTGTTGCTGGATAGCACCTCAGGTATGCCAGGGTTTAGCTTCTTGCACAAGACATAGGGAAAGAGAGGTATAGTATAGTAACACCTTTGTATTGACTCTGCCCTAAAATTAAGCTTCTTTGAAGATTACTTTTTATTCAAGTTCTTTATTGTAATGTTGTATTTCAAAATATGATGAATTAATCCTATTATGCCAAGGGTTTTTTGTCCTTTTTATGATTACATCATGTCAAGTGACTTTAATCCCTTGCCTACATAAAAAGAGAAAGCAATTGCTGACTCATCATACAACTCTATGCATATAGTTTCCCAAAGAAGGTTAGGGAAGGTGGAAACAAAGAGTAATTATCAGTCATATAGTTGGACAGAGCTATTGGGAGAAGTGGAGTGCTCAGCAGTAATATTGACACTGCAGTGTGTTCCATTAAAGATGCACCCAAGTGTGAACTAGATCCATTATACACATAGCCTGCAGGGACTACAAGATCACTAGCATAAAACAGAGGAAGATATCTTGCTGTGAATTTTGTATTAGCATTACTAGTCAATATCTGAGCTATCGTTTATAATGATCATCCCCATAATAAAGGAATTGTATCAGAATTAAGAAGACCAAAGAGAACACATTGTACAACAGCAGTTCAGAGGGACAGGAAGAAAGCATAGTAAAATCCCATGGCCAGCAGAACAGATAAAGAGCACAGAACCTGGCAAAATAAGGGCAGGCTGACAATACAGGTTCAACAGAAGACTGATGCTTACTATTCATGATATGCTGAATCATGAAATCTTGCTTACTGGGCAATATACCATGGAACACACAAATATTAAGAATATTTATATACTGCTTTTCAACAAAAAAGAAGTTTACAAAGCGGTTTATATAAAAAAAAATCAAATAATTAAATGGCTCCCTGTCCCAAGTGGCTCGCAATCTAAAAAAAAAAATGCATGAACCAATAAATGCCTATTTTGTTCAGAGTTATAAAGTTAGGAGATAAATGGAACACTGTTTTTATATTGACGTTCTAGGGTCAATCTCATGGCTTTGGAGCAGGGTCACCTCTTGCAATGTCTCCATGGTATGAAAGATCATAAGAGTGATCCCTCCATGATAATCAGGCTGCAGAGTGGTGATCAGGACACTGCCTTGCCCCTCAACCACAGTGGGTGACACCTGGAGCCAACCCATCCTGTGCATGTGTGACTAGCTGCCCTTATTGAGAGAGTAGATGGATGAGGGAAAGGAGTGACCGAGGGCTGGAAGTCAGCAAAGCTCCAGCCAGTAATGTACACCTGAGTTATGGACATCCCATTTTATGGACAGCCACAGTGGTGCTTTTTCACAGACATATTCCATCAGGCCTTGTGGTTTCACGCAGGTGCGACAACACTGTTCTAACTTACGTCGGTTCTGACTTACCAACAAACCTCTGGAACAAAACCAGGATGTAAGTTAGGGATTTACAGCCCAATTCTATGTATGTCTACTCAGTAGAAACTCAAATTGAGTTAAATGGGACTTCTTCCTAGCTTAGTTGTATAGGGTTGCAGCCTTAATGTAGTTACCTGAGACAAGAAGGCAAACAGCTGACAAACAACCCCTCCACTCTCAATCTGAGAGGCGGGGTAAAGGCATTACAATCAATCAATATATTAATTAATGTAATGCTTGAAAGGTATTTGTTTAGTTAGTTAAATTTTAAAATAAGGATTTATTTATTAGGGACAACGTACAGCTCTTGATCAAACCAAATACTCCTAACTCCCAGCTCTAGAATCTTGTCTGCCGAAAGGTTTCCTAGGACCCTCATCTTGTCTGTAACTTCATGGTCCTATGACTCTCCTTCCTTGCCACTCATTTTTCAGCACACACGCTTTTCCTTTTGATTCTTCTTATAAACATGCACTATATATCCATTTAAAATGTAGACACACTGTTGATGCTGCAATGCAGACAAATGCTGCTATAATTAAGCAATGTCACATTCTAGTTTAGATTAACTAACACAAACAAAGGTCCACACAGAATTTAGCGTTACCTTTCAGTAGCAAAGGCATGAAGGGAATTTTCGGAGACTTCATTTTCTTGAATGTATTCCTATAGGCTTTGTGATTCAGGGAAGGGTCCTGCCAAAACAATTTGATTGTAATGAAAGGAAAGAAGAAAATCAATATGCTTTTAAAAAGGACAATTTGAAATCCATTATACACCCACAAGCTCAACATGATTTAGCTAATAAGAGGTTTCCTTGAAAAATGAGGCAGAAAAAGGATTCCTGAAGCAAAAGTGCTCATTAAGTTGCAATATTATGCATGTGTACTGTACTTAGGATCAAGCTTCACTGAAGACACTGATTTACTTCCAAGTAAACTTGCATATGCAAGGCATGTTCATTCACTTTTGGGGCTATCACACCCAATGAGGCATATAAAGGAAGTAAAAAAAAAAGAAAATTCAGGCCCAGCTTTCCATTAAGCAATAAACCCAGGGAAACAAAACTCTTTTGCAGGAATAGCATTTTACTTACTGTCAAACTTTCAAGTTCAGTGAAGAGCTTCTTGAACTTTCCAGGGATTCTCTGTGACACAGAAAAAAAAAATCAAAGGCAATGGAATTTGAGAGGATCAAGTATGCAGAAATTTACTACTTTAGTGACATAGTAGAAATTTACTACTTTAGTGACCATCTCATAATTGGCATGCCTAATAAAAAATAATCAAGAGACCACTTCCTCTGGCAGTTCCTTTCCTCAGTACCAGAATTCCCCATTATGAATAATGCTTAAGAGTGATGCAAACCAGCTTTCCTTTTGAGATTCCTCCATTCATAATTCTTTTATGATAATTGCTTCCTAACATCTGCGTTTACTTTCTTCACCAACCTCTCTGCCTGTCTCATTTGTCTCGAGACCTATCCTGATGATTAAAATTCAAAAAGTGTTTTTAAATCACAATACCATTGCTAGCCCCAGTACACTACTGGTACCGCAATATTCTTTGTACAGGGGAGAATAATGAGGGAGGGAGCAAATGGAGGGAGAAAATTGGCTTGCTAATTTATTATTATGGCAGTAATATGCTTTCCATGATCAAATGGGAGAATGCACAAGCTAATGTTGCTAAATTTAAAAAGAGGGACAGTCTCAGTGGGGCATTGCTGAAGGGAAATAGTTACCTTCCTGGTATTCACTAGCTTTTAAGCATAATGATTACTATTGTTGTGAGTTGATGCAACAGGCACTAGACAATGTGTGTCTATTATACTGATGCAACTTTATTCCACATCATGAGAGACTTGTTGGCTCTTGAAAACATGGCATTTTTTTCCAGCAAAAAAATGTTAAAGCTTGAGTGCTGGGGAATGCAATATCCCTGCCACAGAAATACTACCTTGGGCAAAATGCCTAGAAACCCCCACAGCAATTAAATGACAGCTGCAGATGGAGACAGCAATGCAAGTTGGTATTTTTCATTCAAGATCTGAAATATGAAATGTTTAAATAATCTCTCAACCTTCTCAGACAGAGTCAAATTCAGCAATATCTTGACTTTCATCGCTTTGCTCTTTCAACCATTTTCAGTTATAACCGTATTTCACATTTTGTCCACATGCTTTCCTCTTTTTGCCCAATTTCACCCAACCTTTCACGACACTTGTATGCTTATTTTTCTTTTATTTCTGTTTACAGTAGTCCCTCATCTGAGGTTTGGCACCATGGATTTGACTCAATGAGGGTGACAAGCCTGTGTCTAGATGGCCACAAGAACCTCCCAGATGCAACCAGAAGTGCCTTTCAGTCAGGTCCAGGTGGTGTTCTGAGGTACAGGAGTCATGGATAACAAAGAGGGTCTAGAGAAGGTCTAACATACATCTAAACACACATACTAAATGTAACATCTCTAACAGCCTCAGGAGCACAGGACCTCAATTATTGATTGATTAAAAACATTTCTAGATTGCTTTTTAAAAAAATTTTGGGCTAGTGGGTTATGATAAGATTGTTGTTTTAAAAAGTGGGTTCCAGTGCTAAACAGTCTGAGAAGCACGGGTATAGACACTAAGGATAAAATACTTGTGATAAAGGAGAGTTCACCCTACAGTTTATTGGGGGAATTTTTTTATTTGTAACGTTTTGGTTTGCACTCTGTCTATGCTTATGAACTAGTTTTCTCAACTAGTTTTTCGAAGTTTAGATTCAAGTGTTGTCGTCAGCTTTGAGATACAGATGTTTCTCTCTCTCTCTCTCTCAAGAACAGCAGAGTGGTATTCGAATTTCTTTCTGAGTTATGCCTGCAATTTAATTTCATCTGGACTTTTTCTTTCCCAATTTCAGGGTAAGACAAATATGACAAAAAAATCATCTAGACCAACTAAAACAACAACAAGAATGCAATACTGCTATTACCTCCCACGTCTGAGAAAGCCGGCTGACGGATGCAGTGTTGAGACCCATAACAATGGCAAAGAATGAATTCAGATTTTTTTGGGCTTTGCAGCTATGGAGTTAAAAAAAATGGTGTCATTTCCCTTTCATACACATTCTTATATTACTGGAATGAAAAAGTATGTTAAACTGTTCCAGGTAGCAGCATCATCATCAAAGGGCAGGCTTACCTGGGAATGTCCAGAGGGGGGGGGGCAATCCCTTTCAAGGGCCCTGCTGATCTGACTTATGGTTTCCACAGGAATCATGGCAGTTCTAAAGTTTCTACTTGTAAATTCTAGAAATGCATGGTGACTCTAGATTTTCGTAACTCTATGTGTGACCATCTATGGTTTCCCCAGTAGACAGTACGTCCCAGATAGTGCACCTGCTGCCTTTGCAGGATGGAAAGGGGTGGAAACACACCTGCCTTGTCACCTGTGAAGAGTTGCCCAGTCCCTAGGAAAGCCAGCAGAAGAAACAAGGAAGAAGAGGCAAACAAGGTGAGCCAGGGAGCAGAGGCAGAAAAGGACCCAGAACTGAGTATGCCTCAGTGGATCCTGGTTTCAATAAGTTACACTTAGGCTGTAATCCTACCCACACTTACATGGAAGTATGCCCCATTGACTATAATGAGACTTACTTCTGAGTAGACATGCATAGGGTTAGTCTCTTACTTACAGACTGCAGCTTAGCAGTATAGCACATACTTTCAATATCAAAGGTCTCAGGTTCAGTCTCTAGCATTCTCAGATAGGACAGAGAATAGCCCTGGATACGTGCTGCCAATTGGTGTGGACAATACTGGATCAATGGTCTGACTTGGTATAAGATGGCTTCCTAAGTTATCCTCTCTGTTGTTCCAATAAGTACCAGTCCAACCAGTGAATGCCTGCAAATTACTTTTCCCCTCTCAAACTTATCAAGAGGGCAAACATACCCCTCCTGTCAACATCCATGAACTTTTTTATAACTACCAGCCCCTTTGTAAATGTTTAAAACAGTGCTGCACAGATTTTTTTTCATGATATTATACTTATTTCTGGTGCAAGCACCCTCATTTCAGAAAGTATGGAAAGGACTATGAAAAATCCCTACCTTCCATTGCTTCACAAATTGTTTTGTACTCGATATACAGCACCAAGTCTGCTGCTGCCCTGATGCACTTAAATACAGTACTGGACTTTAAAAGCCAATTGTAGGAATTTGCTCCCACCGACACTTTTATGGCTTTTAAGCATGCCTCCACAGAGAATTGATGAAAATAGGGAGAGTAGATTTTCAAGGGGTGATAAAAATATCCACAAAATGACCTCTGCCCAATTAGGCCTGGCACTAGAATTACAATTACACTTTATTTATTATTATTATTATTATTATTTATTATACCCTTTTCAACAAAAAGTTTAGCTTATGTGTATACGTTATGTGTAAGAGTGTCATATGCAACACAATAGAAATTTATCACATTTATTGGAAACTACAACATACATCCTAATGCTTAATATCTCTATTATTAACATTCAGACTTTTCTCAAAAATTCAGATTGCTAATAAGCAATCTTGTTCTTGTTTCTTGACCCTGGAATTAGTATTCCTTAGCTGCACTGTTTGGAGCTTTATCTAAATTAGATCTCTTCTCACTGTTGCCTTCACATATTCCTACAATCCTTGGATCATTCTTCATTTATTTTGCTGTATACTCCAGTATGTTCTGTAGTTCATTATTGCTGCAAATTTAATTAATATGCAACCTATACATTCCACTGACAAGTAGGTATTGCTGCTCACATTCATGTTACAAGCATTACCCATAAGTGTCTGTGATATTCAAAGAGATCATATTCCACACAGCAATTGCATGTAGAATGTTAGTGCTGCCTTATACAATAATCTCATTGTTCCAGCAACACAAAACAGTAGTTTTTCATGCTTGGGAAATGCAGTATTCCTACACATAAATATATATCAATTACACATTTTCGTTCACTATGCACTGATAACAGTGGTGTATCCAGAGGTTCTGGAGTCCAGTGCAACACCTAATGTTATGATGCCATGATGGGGAAGCAGTTGGAGTGTGAGCACATGCTCGCCTGCCGGCTGGGTGATTTCACCTAAACGACTGCCAAGAGAACACATGCGTCCCAACTGCTTCCCAATGGAGAAGGAGTTGGAGCGCATGCTCTGGCGCCCCTCCCCATGACATGCGCCATATTACACCACAGGAGCGGTATGTCTCTGATAATCTGGAATGGAATTTACTGACAGCACTACAGCTTACTCACAAATTAGCAGAATTTGTTTTAAACAGTGTTTAAACAGTGTTTTAAAGAGTAAGCTAAGTCAGCTGTCCATTTCTAAGCTCTATGGCAGCTGTTTTAAGAACATAAGAAGGGCATCCGGCCCCCAGGCCTTATGTCTGACACTCCTGGTCTAGGGCCTCTAAAAAGTTTGGGAACCACTGCATTATACTACTTAGAGCAGTTCCAGTATCAATTAACACAGAACACTGATGTTTAGAGGACAAATGTATTAAAATCTATGTCAATCTTTTCCAATGATTGAAAAGCAATGGAATCTCGCAAGTCACATAAAACCCATCCTTTCTATAAAAAAACAATCAAAGTTAGTACAGGTTGAGCCTCATTATTCGCTTGGGTTCCGTTCGAAGCACTCACGTGGATGGCAAAAAACACACTATAGCAAATCAATTTAAAAAACAAAGTTTCTTTGCTCCAGTGATTTAAAAACAGCCTTGCTAACCTTTGCGATGTAAGATAAGAGTCATTAAGAAGACAATCCATCAATCAGTCCTCCTCCAAGCGCTTACAAAGGCGCTTCACTCAGTTCCTCCCTTCACCAATGCAAAGTGATCACCTTTCTTTCTTTGCTCAGGGGGAAGAGAGGGGTTACCTGGAGAGAGAAGGATTGATGGATTGTCAGCCAGCTGCCCTCTCTCTCTCTCATTAACGAAGCTATTGTTAAAGGACTGTTCAGTTTTTTAAACTGATTTTAAAGGGGTGCATTTTTCCCCTTCTCCAGGGAACAGCACATTCCTTCTCATTTGCAATGGCCATTCATGTTGAGTCAAATTCATGTATAAAAAATCCGTATATAACAAGGCTGGACCTGTATTTGATGATAATGATGGAAATTAACATGCTGCTCACTGAAACAAACTGCATTTTCTGTGCAATTTATCAGAACACAATTCATGAAAGAACTTTGTTCAGATGGCAGAAGATTTGATAGGCACACAACAGATCATGAAATTGCACTTTACTAATAAATAGTAATAGTTTAATGAGATATGACGCAGTGCTCTGCATACAGAGACTAAAGATTAAAACACAGAAAATATTGAGTAGATAGTGCTTACATCTTATACATCTCTACATCTTATAACAATCATGCAAGATTTAATTGCTGAGATGCAGCTGGGGCAAGACCAGCACAGATTTTTCAAACTGCACTGGAAGAATAAAGAGAGAATCACATAGTGCATACCTATTTTTAGACAGAATACATTACTGTTCTTGTCTCACATATTTTATATGTGCATCAGAATGTCCTAACCAAATTGGACAGCGTAGCAATACATTTATTTTTATTTTTTTTGTGTTAAAAGGCTGACTATGCACAAAAGAGGATTCCAGTTTCAACATTCACACTGCACGTAACTTACTGAGCAGCAATTTTAATGAATTTTTTCACTAGCTGGACACGTTTGCAGAGTTGGTTGCAGAGGAGGATTTCTGTGGCCACCCAGAGTTGAACTTCATTGCATCTTTGCAGCAAAAGGCTAAGATTCACAGTGTTTTCCCCACTGCCCTGTCTGCTGAAGGTGAAGTATATCAGCTCTTGCTGTAAGACATTTAAAAAGTAATTAGGCATTTTATAAAAATGTAACACAGATTTTAATGATCTGGTGCATAACTGTTGCTACTCTGTCAGACAGCTCTTTTTAATAATATATGAACCGACCTCAAACAGTTCAGAAAGAGTTCAGAATCACAACTAATGTTGTGATAACTTTAGCAATTAACTCTTCAGGTCACAGCTATGAAAAATGCAAGAACAGTCTGGCTTGGAATTCAGTAATTGCTGATAGGTTTCAGTCTAAGAACTAATGAACTTGCTTTAGAGATCTTGATAAAATCTGTTTATTTTCCTTTGTCAACACTACATATGCATTTATACTTCTAAGGATGGTAACAAGAACTTTCTCCATAAGCCACAGAAAACATTCCATTTTTACTTAAACACATAACTTGCTGACAGCTCAATCTTAGGCATGCCTAAGTCAGAAGTAAGTCTCATTGACTTCAGTGGGACCCACCCCAGGTAAGCAAGTACAAGATTGCAGATAGTAGAGTCTGATGCAACTTTTGAGACACGCTTAGATTTTTACAGGTGGGAATCTTGAGTTGTATTCTAAGAAAGCTAGTAATGATTGTCCCACTGAAATTAATGGGATATTTAGTCATAACTAATTTGTTTCATTGCCTTCAATGGTCATGACTAATTTTCTTAGGATACAACTCTAGATTCCTACTGCATCCTTTTCTGGGACCAATTCATGAACTTTACAACTTTAGGAAGCTCCTGAAGAAAACTATTGCAGCAGCATCAAACAATTGTTTTGTTGAAATTACCCCATTAAAATAAAAGTAGTCAACAGAGATTACAGTCAGTATGTTCAAATTTTGCTTCTCACCTCGTGAACCAAGTTGAAAAGACTCCAGTCAAAGTTTGTTAATTCCAAAGCAAGATCCCAAGTGTTAATTCCCAAAATTCTCACTGATCGTTGCTGGCTTTCTTCATTTTCAGCAAAAGGGTTCTAAAAAAATCAGTGGACAGAAGGCAAACATTTCTGAACAAACACACATGACTGAAATCCCAACCATATAACAATCTCTATCTAGTAACATGTATTTTCTCTAAAACGTTTTGGCTTCTAAGATTGAAACAGTTGTCAATACTATAGAATTCATTCCTCAGTAGAGGTCCAACCTTGTTATACATGGATTTGACTCAATACGAATGGCCACTGAAAATGAGAAGGAATGTGATGATTCCTGGAGAAGGGGAAAAATGCATCCCTTTAAAGCCACAGTTTTAAAAAACTGCCTTTCTTACTGTTGTAGAGAAACAGTCATGCAAGAAATCATTTCATTCTTCAGCTGGGCCAGGCAAGGCATGGGGTCCTTTGCATTTCTAATTGCTGACGGGCAGCCCAATCCTGTGCTCCCGTGGTACCTGGCTGCGGCGGCACTGAAAACGGCCGCTGCATCCAGCACACCCACAGCAGCCACGGGCGGCACCTCTCTTTCCCTTCTCCCGGGTAAGGGAAGTAGGCCTGCAATGGGGCTACTCGATTCACCGCTGACCAAAAGGTTGGCAGTGAGGGAAGAGCGTTTGTGTAGGGCGCTGAACTCCACACGAACGCTCTGGATCCAGTGAAGCGGAGCTCCACTGGATCCGCCTCCCTCCCTCCCCAGTCCCTCTCCCAGCATGTCTCCCACCCGCCCTCTCGCTGCCTCCCGCTTCCCCCCACCCCCATTTACCTTACTGCGGCTCGGCAGTCCGTGCGACTGCCAAGTGGTGGAGGTCGGACACCTGCCCAGTGCTAGCCCAGAGCCAGCCAGCGCTAGGCTAGCACGGGCGCTCGCCCGGCAGTAAGCCTCATGAACTTGCCTTATGGCACTTTTGCAACAGTGTGTGCCGGCGGTAAGCCAGCACGTCGAGCCCAGGATTGGGCTCTGCCTCTCTGTAACAGTAAGAAAAGCTGTTTTTAAACCACAATTGAAAAGGGATGTACTTTTTAATTTTTTTAAACTTTTGTTTAATACATTTTATGGTATCAGCAGAGTCCTGGGGATGTCGAGGCATGACCTTATTCCCGTAGGAGCAATGGAGGAAAGAAACCTGGAAGTGGGTCTTTAAATCTATTTTTCCACTGTTTTTTTATCCACAGATTTTTTTTATCCACCATCCCACTATCAACTTTTTTTAATCCAATGGAACCCCAGTGGATAATGAGGGATGACCTGTATCGCTTCCTTATTACATTAGGTAACCTCCACCCCACCTCTTTTAAGTATTAATTAGGGACAAAAAAGGAAAGCAAAACTAATTGTTTGAAAAGTTAGGTAAAATATTGAAACCATTATCACATCAGATATCACAAAGGAAAGAATATCACAAAGGATATCACAATCATTATCAGAAGAATAAGCCAATAAAGCTTGAATTATGATCAAAATTCAAGCCTCAATATGTTTTGTGTTGCAAGTAAAAAAATGTTTTGCTGAGATTTTAGTGAAAAGCGGTATATAAATACTGTTAATAATAATAATAATAATCTAACAAATACATAAAATTATTGACCATGCTTCCATGTTAAGTATTACAGATACCTGTAAGAATATGATAAATTCCTCCATTTCCCCCTTATTTCCTGAGAAATAAGCCCAATGAAGTTCAAAGGGACTTAGTTTCAGGTAAGTGTATATGAAGCCTAGTAAAGTTTCAGAATTGCAGCATAATAAAGTTTCAGCTGAATATGACTTAATTAAGTTTTTATTTTCTAAACATGGTTTTCCTGGTTGTAAAGATTCTATTAAAATGTTACTGCAACACTGAAAGATTTAATCATGCAACTATGAGGGCTATTCCGAAAGTAACCTCCATTTGGCTGTTAAAGAAACAAGACTTAAGAAAAACAATTTAATACTGCTCAAAAGTTACATATCATACAAAACATCAGTATCATAACTGATACTCAAAAACACACATGCCCAGTTATAGGCATTTCACAAGAAAAAAAAACTAAGGAAAGAATACATAGGTGTGCGCTCCTTAGCGATGTTCCAGCTAACACTGGGATCGCATATCCGAAGACCACGTGTAGTCACGTGATCATCAGGGGTGCACACCCCTACCCTCTGAATGCAAGGGGAGCTCTGCTCCCCTTGCCTACAGAAGGTTGTCTGAGCCTCCCAGAAAAAAAACCAGGAAAACAGAAGTTGCACAATAGACATGATTTCCCTCAATCTGAGCCTTGCAGAGGCAGCATGCAAACGTGCACTGCCTCTGGGAGGCTCAGACAAGCCTCCAGAGGCAAGGGGAGTGGATTATCCCCTTCCTTGCAGAGGGTTCACATTGTGTTAAGCGCTGCTTGACAACAAGGATCGCAGTCCCGATCCCTGTCATTAAGTGGCACACGACTGTACACATCTTTATTTATAGTAAAGATATGTGAAATAAATTAACTAATCATAATCTTCAGGAGAAGAAAACTAGAAAATTCTTTATGCAGTATGATTTTAGAAACTCTCAGCTACCTAGTTTTTAGAGAGAAGTCTTAAAGATTCTGAACACACAGCCTTACCAGAGTATCAGTCAGATCTTTCCGGAATACAAACATACGAGCAGAGGACTCAAGGGATTTGGAGATTGCCAGATCATTTGGTTGTAATTCATGCTTTTCTTTAATAAGGATACAAAAAAAGAAACATATTGTAACTTCATATTTTGACACTGAAACACATTCTCAAAGTGGAAAGCAAATGTACCTTCTCTACAGTAGCTAACTATACATGCCTCCTAATTTAGAACCTAACAAGAGTTTCTCTAGAACAATGATTTTCAACCTTTTTCATCTTATGACACACTGAGAAGGTGCTAACATTGTCAAGGCACACCAACAGGTTTAGACAATTGACAAGGCACACTACCCTGCTGGTGGGAGGGGGCTCATATTCCCCAATGGCACTACTAGTAAATGACCCTTCCCCAAACTCCTGCAGACCATTCACAGCACAATGTGCCACAGCACAGTGGTTGAAAATCACTGCTCTAAAGGCTTGTTGATCAGCTCAATCTTATTCATCTGCTCCTCCCTCTGCTGGTGGCTGCAGCGTAGCACAGATTAAAAATTCAACAGCTTTACAGGCTCTTATTTAGAAAAAAAAAAAGAGGATAATGCTATCTAGGTACATCCCACTTGCCTTTAACAACTCTTACGGCAAGTTTTGGCCAAGTGATGCTAGTGGATAAGGTTACACTAACAATCCCTCCCATCTAAAAACGTCTCTTGTGCATTACTTGCGCAATGGGTAGAAGCTTACAGTTAGAACTAGCTTAACAGTGCTGAAAGCTGCTGCTGTTGGCACAATAGTTGGGGCCTGATCTCAGCATCAAGGATCAAGTTCCCTTCTAAGTATATCTTGTGTGCCACAAAAATTAATTGGAAGCAAAAGAGTGTGTCAAACTAGGACAGATGCCTGCAGTAACAGACATCCTCAGAAGTGAATTTTAAATCACAATGTGTAGTACCTGTGAACAAACTGTAAAATTACAAGTCAGAAGACTGTGAAAGACTTTTGATGCAGAACATCTGAAACATCCATAGTGCAATGTTAAAAAAAATTTTAGGACATTATCTCTAAGGGCCCAATTCTATGGTTCCCTGGCACCCAGAAAGGCAGTGGTGCCAAAATGTCTGCCACTGTATCCTATGTGGCCAGGAAAGCTCCCAGAGGTCTCCTCATGGTAAGGGGACATGGTTCCCTTATGCCATGTTGAGCCCAGGTGGCCCCAATGAATCTACTCAGATCAGCACCCACTATTGAGCAGGCACAGAACTGAGGAGAGTTGTGTCAGTCTCTGCAGCTTGGGAGGGGGTTTAGGATTTGACAGCAGTCTCTAACACTGTCTCCACTCCTCTCCCAGGCCTGATACTCCCACCAGCCAGTTCTGCCCTCCTCCATCCTTCCCCCTATCCTGAAAAGCCTCACTGCCAATCGGTGGCAATACTGATTGCCCAGCACTCACCCAAGGCACCGAGGCCCAGCGCCAACTGGCGCTGACCTCAGTGCAGGCACTGCGACCTTACCTTGGGCACCAGAGTGCCTTATGGCACTTTTTACAATATCCAGAACCGGTGGCAAGGCTAGAGTGTGGGCAGTAGATATTATCACTTAGACACAATACATGGGAATTAATATGCTTTACCACAGATTAGAGGAACAAAACTACCACGCTTGGCTTATGTGCACCCTTCACTGAAATAAATGGGTGTAGCTGCTTTTGTCCTATTCATTGCAGTGAGGCTGTGTGAATCGCACTCTGTGCAGTTATATTTATTTTTCACATTTTTATACTACCCTTCCCCCAAGGAGCCCAGGATGGTATACATAGTTCCTCTCCTTTTTTTCTCACAACAACCCTGTGAGGTAGGCAAAGCTTAGAGATAATGATTCACCCAAGGTCACCCAGGAAGCTTTATGGATGAGGGGGGATTGAAACCTGGATCTTCCAGGTCTGACTCCTAAACCACTACACCATCCTGGCTCAGTGTTCATTAATGGAATGCACACTAATGTTTTCAGATTGGTAAACAGTATCCTATAGCAAAACAGAAGTATTACAACATGGCTTTGATTTTATGTTAAAAAACAGTCCGATGCATTCTAGGCATGTTGTCTGCTTCAAAAGGAGCAGCTCTGAATTTATTCTAAATTCAGTCAGTGGCCTTTTGATACATTCTGTCACATTTATGGTTAAGCTATTTCTTTTGAGTTTTCCTCATATAATATCATGATGCAACAAAACAAAACAGATTTCCAGAGACCCAAATACATTGCTGTAAAACACTGTGGCCAGACAAATCATACAGAGCAAACATAACAATATGTAAGCCATGTGATTTTTGTTTCAGAGGCGAGTAATAAGTTTGGTGCTGTAAAAATTAAATTATTTTCTAAAAAAGGTGATTGGGCTCTAGATTAGGGGTCTTCTACATGTAGAAAGCATTACTTGCGGGACACACGTTTATATGCCCAATTTTCTCTCTCTTCCAGTTCCTGTACATTTAAACACACCAGTGCATTTTCCAGTCCAAAAGGGAGACCCATCCCTTTTACAGATGCCCCACCTCAATGCCCTAACTGTTAATATAAATCATGAACTCAAAGACTTATCTGTAGTGGCAAACTGTAAAACACATTTTTGAACATGAGAAGTCCTTCACAATCCAGTCCTCATGTGGAAATGCATTATCCAACAATACCAAAGAATTAGCTGTTGTCATGGAAACTCCTCTCTGCTAAGCAGCTCCTTATTGTAACTATGGTCATCCAGCTGTGGACCCATAGGGGAACAGACCTATCTTTGCAGTAGAAAATGTCAGCGCTCTCTTTCAGATAAGATAGAGGAGGAAAAAAACTGGGAATATTGATAGCTGAAAATAATTTACCTCCAGAGAACGAAACAGCTACCAAAGCCAGGTCTTCCTGTGAATGCTGAAGCTTTTCTGCTACAATTTTCAAGATCTCCTGAGCTGAAGTGGATACTTTAGTTTTTACGCTGACATAAGAATGTTCTGTTATATATACACGACAAAAAACTGCAGACAGGCAGAGAGAGAGGGAGAGAAAGGAAGAGAAAAATAATTCTATCAATAGAGACAAAATTTAGTAAGGGCTGGGAAAACTTCATAAATTGAATTACGGAAATGCTTTGGTTATAAGAACATAAGAACAGCCCCACTGGATAGGCCCATCTAGTCCAGCTTCCTGTATCTCACAGTGGTCCACCAAATGCCCCAGGGAACACACCAGATAACAACAGACCTGCATCCTGGTGCCCTCCCTTGCATTGGCGTTCTGACATAGCCCATTTCTAAAATCAGGAGGTTACGGTCATTCTTTGACAGCAGAAGCCACAGCTGCTGTACACTGACCTACAGGCACATTTCCTTTTTCCTAGAAAAACGCAAGAACAAAACAACAACACAGCACTGACAGATGGTGCTTCCAGACTAGAACAAAAAAGTGTGTGTTTTTGGCTGCTTTCATAGTTATTATTGCTAGCCCTGTTCAAGGAGAATAGTTATGCTGGGGAAACTTCACCCATTAACTATTAAAGCATTCCCTCTTTCTTACATTACTAATTACACTGCAGTAGCTGCTTGGCAAGCTTCCATCTGTCCATCCCTCTCACCTTGATGAGAGCCCTTGCCATGGCAGCTTATCCCAACTGCCCTCTATCTAATAGTGCCTGCCATTGCAGCTACTGGTAAAAGCTCTCCTGTCTGTCTACCACAAAGAGTACAATGAAGATTTCTTGCTACCACCATTGTTGCTGTTGCTACCCTGTGAAGGGGAAATTTTTTCTCCTCCCTGTTTGCATACCAGAAAGAGACGCCTGAGGGGGGGACATGATTGAGACATACAAAATTATGCAGGGGATGGACAGAGTGGATAGAGAGATGCTCTTTACACTCTCGCATAACACCAGAACCAGGGGACATCCACTAAAATTGAGTGTTGGGAGAGTTAGAACAGACAAAAGAAAATATTTCTTTACTAAGCATGTGGTTGGTCTGTGGAACTCCTTGCCACAGGATGTGGTGATGGCGACTGGCCTAGATGCCTTTAAAAGGGAATTGGACAAGTTTCTGGAGGAAAAATCCATTACGGGGTACAAGCCATGATGTGTATGCGCAACCTCCTGATTTTAGAAATGGGTTATGTCAGAATGCCAGATGCAAGGGAGGGCACCAGGATGCAGGTCGCTTGTTATCTGGTGTGCTCCCAGGGGCATTTGGTGGGCCACTGTGAGATACAGGAAGCTGGACTAGATGGGCCTATGGCCTAATCCAGTGGGGCTGTTCTTATGTTCTTAAATAGAGCTAAACAGCAAGTGCACAGCCACATTTTTAATTGTTTAAAAAGAAAGATTTCCCACGGGATAGTGACAGATGTGGGCAAATTGCCTTGCTGCAAAAAGAGAGAACTTTACTACATTGTACATCTTTTTCTTTCCAGTAAGGGAAGCTTCAGTCATTCCACTTGAAGAGTGGAGTAAGTGAAATGGACAAGGTTCCCACCCCCTTCTCCCTCTGCAGCAAGTTGATCTGGAGAAGCTTTTTTGCTGCTGATGCAAAACTAACTTTAGCTATGTAAGTACCAAAGTATGTAAGTATTTCCACTTGAGCATGGTTTAATTGCAAGGCTACTGTTATGCCCTACGTGCTTCTATGCCTGTCAATCACAGTGCAATCATGTAAGTAATGGTGCAACACACAGTACATGCAACACATACAATATCTATATGGAGGCACTGGTTCTTATAAATGGTGCCTCTGTATGTGTCTTGCTGGTTGTGAGTCTACAGGTGATCTCTACATTCCACCAAGGTGTCTGCAGGAAATGGAATGCCCTAAGCATGAACCAGCCACAGGTATGCAGTCTATAATATTCATTGAAAAGATGCAACACTACAGCCTTATCCAAAAACAAGGTCACCTTCCTTCTACTCATACTGTTGAACTTCGCAGTATTGTATAAAGTTGGAGTTTTGCAAACCAGAGTTCAAATTTCTGTTTTTCATGAATCTCATTCGGTGGCCCAGCATAACCTTTTAGCCTAGTCCACATCACAGGATTTGTGAGGATAAAATGAAATAACCCTACATACATTGCATTGCACTCCTTAGAAGAAAAACAGTATGGCCCTTATTGTTCCTGTTCAACCCAGCAGAGTGTATCTTCTACACTATATGGCTGTTGTTTCTTCTAAATGTTTTTTAAGGCTGTGAGCCTTTTTGAAATGGGAAACTATTTAATTATGTGGACTTCTTTGCAAAGCGGTAGATAAATATTCTGAACAGAAACCCATTTTCTGTTTTGTGAAGAGTAAATCTACGCAGTTCTGGAACATTGTGCAAATTGAAATGTTTGCACTATAATGGAATGTTTCTGCTGAACAACTGATTGCAATATGTGCAGTAAGTAAATGTATCTTTGTTTGCACAATGCAAAGAGTTTGGCATTGTGCGCTTGCACAGGATATTGTCACTGTGAAAGCTGCACAATATTCACACAAGTTGCCTCTGGGTGGTTTGGGAGATTTCCCTTCATCCTGCATCACAGGTCATTCCTGAGAGCAGCCCCCCCCCCATATCCTCTAGAGCAGCTTTTTGGGGAATGATGGGGACTGAAAGGGGAAGGAAGGTCTGCTCCTGTGAGCTTCCTTGCACTCACAGTACTCTGGATACAAGCTACTACGTTATGCTAAGCAAAGTATTTTTAATCATTTTACTTTTATAGTGGCTTTATTGCTCTTTATTACTGTGAGTCACTGTGGACATTATTTTACAAACAACAAGGTAGGATACAAATCTGGCATAAGATTAAAAAGCACTACATACTGCAAAATACAGAAAGGGATTTTCACTAAATTGAATAGTTCTCAACTTGTAATAATGCCACTACTACTAAACATTTTCATAGTGCTGCTTAAGTGTGCAAAACACTTCAGTGGCAGTATCTTGAACTAATCCTTACAACAACCCTGTAAAAGGAATAAGAATTCCCTTTCTGCAGCTGGAAACTGGAAGCTAAGAGGGACCACCTTGTCTAGGGTCACCTAGTGTTAATGGTAGAGGTGATACTTGAATTAGCAAAGTCTTGATCCACAGTACAATCTACTAGTTGCTACTATACACCAGCTCCCACAGCAATACTGGATTTAATGGTGACTTTGTTTACACCATTTATGTAGAAATGTGAAGATTCTGCACCAATCGGATCTCTTTCCATTGCTCCCTTTCACTTCTTACCTTCCTCTGTTTCATTCACAGTTCCTCTGTTCTGGAGCCAGTTCTCCTTGAGACTAAACTGATGCAAAATGGCTTTATGCTATGGGAGAATGAAAACAAACAACACTGAATAATAAACAAAGCAATAACTGCAAAGCTCAAGATAAATCTGGCCCAAAATTGTTGGGTATCCTTAAAAAGAAAGAAAAAGGAAATCCACCCATCCTGTCTTGGCTAAATGAACTGGGAGTTGTCTCAGGCAGTAGCAAGAGAACTGCAGAGTGAAAGAGCACTTAGAATAGCAGCAAATTGGTTTTGCGAGAAATTTCAGTGCTGTCTTATTTTCTACAGTTCTCTCTGTGCTTCCCCAGTAGTATTTTAAAACTCCTTAAGCTTTAATCTAGTTTATTTCCTGACCACAGCAACACATGGGAGCTATTTATATCAGGCTTGTTGCAGCCTTAAGTACCTGCAGCAGCAGCCATAGCACATGATCTGGAGTGAGGACTCTTGTCAAATTCAGGTTGCACCAGGCATTTGGGCATTGGCCTGACTGGGGCTATTTTACACTTGTGGCCCCTACCATGTTTCGATTTCTCACATTTGACAATCTTTCTTCCAGCCCATCATTTGCTTGCTGTGTTTTTTTTTCTCTCTCTTCCCTTCCTCTTAGCTTCTGTCATATTCTCCCTTCTCTCTCTCACTCCTGCATAGCAGGCTGGGCACACAGTTCCTCCCCCTTCCAGTTATAATTGCTTTAGGAGGAAGTGAATTAAATTTCCCTCCTCCCTTCCTTCCAACCAACAACCAAGTTTAGGAGTTGTGCAAGCTATGGCAGCTTAGAACTGTGTATAAAAAAAGAAAGAGTGGTGCTGTAACTTGTGTTTTATTATCTCAGTATACTAAGCCAAGTTGCAATTGTTGCCTGCTGTCAAGTTGTTCCTGGTGGCTATTTTTAATCGGTTGTCATTTATAATCAGGCCTGCTGCAGCCTTAAGAACCAGCAGCAGTAGCCAGAACACCTGATTTTGTGTTTCAATTCATGCAAACTACTTTGAAAGGCCTTGGCCTGAAAAGTGATATATAAACAGAAAGAAAACATTTTCACAGCAACATTGTCCCAACTAAACTGTAGGACAATGCTTCCTCTTGCCATTACCCTCCACTAGCTAAACAAACTCTCTCTCTCTCTCTCTCTCTCTCTCTCTCTCTCTCTCTCTGCACAACCATCTCTACCCCGATAAACTACCTGACATGTGCAATCAATATCTTTGCCCATATTTGCTTGCCCAAGTCTATTCAGATTTAAAACTGCCTTTTTGCAGACAGGCAAGGACATTCTGACTGGCTCTTGCTGGATTCTGGCATCTCAGCATATACTGGCTAAATGCTAATAATGCCACAGCCACTTTAGCTTAACTCACATGGCCAGAAGGAAAACCTTACATCCTGCTGTCAGGAAAAAATGCTTTGAGAACAGTGCTACAAGGTCTAGCCCAGCTCATACTTTTGGCCACTAGCCTTCAATGACTTAAAAGGAACCAAGACAGTGAAAAATAAGGTCACACACCAGTAATCAAGATAAAATGCAAATACCATACAGCTCTGCATTACCTTTCTGTGAGGTGAATATTCATCTACAGTGCTGAAACAAGAAAACAATACATTACTCTCTGTTCAAATACAAAGTCTTGACGTTAACCAAGCAACACAGGTGTACACATATTTTGTTGTCTTAAAAGTCATTCTTGAGTATATTTGAGAATCCCAAAATGATATCAGTTTTGCCCAACTGGCTCTAGTTAAACATAGCCACCTTATATGCCGATTCAAGCAGCTTATATAGCCACCATATATGCCGATTCAAGCAGCTTCCTTGTGAGGAAGTAATGACAAATCGGGAAAAACAGATGCCATTTTTTGATTCAACATCCCAAAACACCCCAAAAATATCCTAAATTCGTTCAAACATCCTTGACAACATCCTTGACAACTTTTTTAAAGAAGGTTTTCTTGTAGGCCTGTGTAATAATAATTACATATTCTTCCCATTTATGTCTACGTCCCTTGTTGGTTCCCTTGTGTTGAATTGTGGGTTGTAACACCTCAGGGCAGGTATCTGTGTCCTGTGTTTTGTTGCACTGACAGTATACCATCACCACCTAGTCCATTGCCATAATGGGAACATCACAGGTTACAAGTTGCGATGGGTATGTGAAACCTCCTGGTTTAGAAGTAGGCTACCTCAGAATGCCAGGTGCAAGGGAGTGGCAATAGGATGCAGGTATCTTGCTGTCTTGTGTGTTTCCTGAGGCATGTGGTGGTCCACTGTGAGATACAGGAAGCTGGACCAGAGGGCCTTTGGCCTGATCCAATCGGGCTCTTCTTATGAGAGTGACACTCTTTAGACAAAAGGGGGAAGCATGCAGTATGCAAAATTTAGCAACTACAGAAAAGCTTACAAACAAAAGAAATAATTTAGAATACAAAGTTCTAAATTAAAAGCACTTTTAATTCCTGTTGCTGCTTTTGTGTTGTTATAGCTGATTTACATTTTAATCTGCTCCTGTACCATTGTTTTTTAACTGTTTTGATTTTTTAACTCAGATATTTTATTTCTGTGTTGTATACCACTTTGAGCAGCATAAGAGTGATATATAAATAAACAAACAATTATTGGTAATTTACTTCCTTTCAAACTGCGTGAAACCATTACATTCAGTCACATTTTGAAAACTAAGTAAAATTTAGTCCATGCACTACACTTCATAACTGATAAGGATCAGCCACTCTCTCAATGCTTATTCCTGCAGGGAAAAAATAAATGACTACTCCTATTGTCTAAACTCTTCCATTGCAAGAGAACCACCCGATAATTATTAATGATTTCACAACACAACAAATATTCTGTTTGCAATGCTAGTTGCAATAGAAAGCTAAAATAATGTTTGACGGTATCAGAATTTCCCTTTCTGCCAACACTGTGTCTGTCAAACATGTCATTTCAAATTATTCCTTTGTAGTTGCAGAAAAGCCAAGCTTGCCTGAACAATATTAAATGCGTGAAATTATACTTGTGCTGCATTTGGCACCATTTCATTCAAAGAAAAAGAAAACAAAGTGTCAACCTGAAACCAGTAACTCCCTAAGAAAGATTTAAAGATGACCAACTTACTGGCGACGGTGCATTCCAAGTAGTTTTTGAAATTCTTTCAAATCCTTCTCAAGTATGGGATATTCATATACATCATCTAACACATTCCTGTATATTGTCTTTAAAAGGGGGAGAGGGAGAAAGACAGAAAATGAATGAATCAGCTAGACAGAACCGATGGTTAAAGCATAGAATATCAGACCACTGTCTTTCAGAAAATCAGTTGCTCGCTTGTTAAAACAAAACTTCACAAATGCTTTCAAGCTGAAATTTCTCAGTGCATAATTTCTGTTTAAAACACAGACACTAGTGAAATGATAGCTGCTGTCTTCGGAGGCAGTCTTTGTACCATCTCTAAGTAATGGTGTTAAAAGTGTCAGCACTCATTAGTCTGTGTGAACACTTTAAAGTGACATCTCAGGATATTACTTAAAGCCTGCCATAAGCTTGCAAGCATATCTCCCCTTCAGCATGAACACTCAGAATTCATCATAGCTCTGCAACCTGACAATCAAAAGTATAAGAGTACTACTAGTAAACAAGTTGGATACTAAAAGTTAATTATATTTTCACTTTTTAAAATGCAGTAACCTCAATTTCACACCTCGGCATCCTTTGTATCCACCTTTACAACATTCTATAAATCTTAAAATTGATGTGAGCTTGAGTTTCTGAAACTTTTCAGGCATTACATTATGGGAAGAACCTACCCTCTTAGCCTGAGCAAGCACCATGGCCAAACTTCTCCAATTATATCCCCCAACTTCATTGCCTTTTCATAGCCCCATTCCTGATATTCTGCCTTTTGAAAAGGTAGTATGTTATGATAGGGACTGGGAAACTGCTCTAGCTAGAGCAGCCACCATTCTACTTCTCTCTGCTCCCCCCCCCCATTTTTATTTTTTTATTTTTGGGGTGGATCAAGGTGGCAGAGCCATGTCTGGGAGTGGCTTGCCCTCTTGGCCAGTCCCTCACTCTCTCAGCTGGGCAAGAGAGCACTTGACTGGTGGGATGAAAGCACTTTCTGGCTACTTGCTGGTTCGTTCAGCTGAAAAGCAAGTGCCAGGTGAAGATGACAGGACCAGGCTGTATGCAGGGTAACTCTCCTGCCAGTTCATCACCACAGGCAGCTGATTCACCATGCCTCTTAGGCAGGTTGGCCCTGGGAAGGATTCTCAACTCAAGAGGAGCCTTGGAGTTCTCTCACACCCTCTCCCTCCACTGCATTACAGAAACAAATGGTTCTTTCCTCTTCAAAGGAAGATTCCATCATAAACAAAATAGCCTTGTTGCAATGTTTCAAATTTACTGTACAAAACATTTGGTAGTGTGGAGGCAATGGTTGACCAAGAGACAATGGTTGACCAAGTGCCTCTGATGAGTCAGATGCATTTACACTGTCACTATTACGAAGTCACAAAACTTTTGGAAGCTTAATTTAGACCATTTTGTTTTTCGACCCAAAATAAAATCATCATATGGCACTGAGTCACAGCTCTAATGACATACCTTTAGAAACTGTTTTAAATGCTCATCTTCGTGCAACCAGTCTTTGTAAAGCGAAGTCCACTGAGAAACCAAATGTAAGACTTTTCGCTTTCTGCAGGGAACGTCTAGACTTTCTTCTTTGCCTTGGTGGTTTTTAGCACAATAAGTAAAGCAAGTTAAGAAACAAAGAACATCAAATATGAAGAATTAAGAAATGCAAGAAATTCATTTGGGTTCTTTTCCTCACCTACTGTTCATAGTTAATGCTTAATTATGCTGGTGACCTAGGCACCTCTTTTTGGGATGGTACT
The DNA here is from genome assembly GCF_035046505.1 of Tiliqua scincoides. Lineage (NCBI taxonomy): Eukaryota > Metazoa > Chordata > Lepidosauria > Squamata > Scincidae > Tiliqua > Tiliqua scincoides. Next base: position 35,677,250 of record NC_089825.1, read on the forward strand.
AGCTGAATAGTTCCTCCTCAGTGAGAGAGCTGGTACCTTGCCCCTCCTGCCCCTCCTCCTGCCCCACCTCTCTCTCACAAGCTGGCTGGTGCTCAGTGGTGACATCAGCACCAAGCGCTGATCAGCACCAATCAGCTCTTGGTCACACCCTGCTGTTCCTGCCTATGCTGCCAGCACAGAAACTGGGGCCCACACTCTCATATTAGTACTTCAAGGAAGTGGAAATCTCTTCATACCCTATTTACACAAAGCAGTTTTCAAAAAGAGATTACATTGCTGTACCCATGCTGAAAAATGAAACTGTGGCTAGTCCATATTCCTGTGCACTGCTTTTGAGAAAGGCCTAAGACCAACATTTCTGTCCAGGAATCAGACTTGTTCTCCATTCCAGAATCCGTCTACTTCAGCCTCCTCACATCATGTTCTCAGGGATGCTTGAATTCATCCCAGCATAATATTTTCCACCAGTAATGAATATCAAAAATCACTAGTTAAGTATATTGGTCACAATGCAAAAATAAATTGCACCCTTATGTTGCAAATTAAGATGCAGAAGTTCTTTATTCAGTCTCAGGAGAACGATGGAGGGAACTGAAAGTGCCTCTGCAAATTCAAGGACAAATGCGCGAAGCTTGCCATTCCTGCCAACGAGCATGTCAACTGCAGAGGCAGAGAGTAACCCAACCAGTTCGGTTTACTAGAGCTCACTAGATAAAGGGGAAAGCAGGAGGAAAGTTGTGTATTCCTTCTTTTTGCAGAAGAAAGGATATTGCCTCAGTAGTGCCTGACACAAGTCATCTGTTGTCATGAAAACTGTATATGTGAGAAGGAAGTCATCCAGGAGAGTCTCTGAAAAGAAAGTTACAAAAACCAAAATAAATTTTTTGTAATCGAATTCATTTGATTTTTAAAGGAAGAAGCAAGTTATCCAACTGTTTCTCTTTTATATTTTGGGTATTCAACTGAGATTATGCAACTCGGGGCGCAATCCTAACGCCTTATGTCAGTGCTTTCCAGCACTGACATAAGGGCAATGCAGCTCTGAGGAAAGGGAACAAACATTCCCTTACTTTGAGGAGGCCTCCATGAGGGCCACCCAACTGCAGGATGCAGCACACATCCCATTGGCACTGCTATGCCAGTGCTGGAAGTACTGACATAAGGGGTTAGGATTGTGCCCTCAGGCTGCAATCCTAACCACACGTTCCTGAGAGTAAGCCCCATTGAACAAAATAGGACTTATTTCTGAGTAGACCTGGTTAGGATTGTGCCCTCAGAATCATAGGCACCCATCATAGGCATAAAAAAATTCAAAATTTTTTGATGCACAATTTGAATTTTTATATTTTAAAGTAAACCACAGAGCATTCACATCCGAGCTATAGAGATGGATGCCTGTGAAAATGGAGATGTGCATGTTCTTCCACTAATGGAGACATCATAATCCAGCACCCTTCTGAGTGCACAAAGTTGCTTCAACCACAAGGCATGTAGACAGAGTATCAACGAACACAGCACCCTTATGCATATATAAAGGTTAAATTCAAAAGTCATGATTAAGCACTATTGAAAACAATGAGAATTTTATTCATGCCTAACAAGCCCCATTCATTTCAATGGGCCTTAGTCATGACTAAATTTATTTGGTTACAACCTATAGGTACAAATTCAAAAAGCAGATTCATGGACAGAAACCTACACCCAAGTGCAGATTTCTATTGCTGGGTTGTAGCATCAATAGCATTAGAGCTGAGGTATTCAATCTGTGCGTCCCACTTCCCTAGGGAGGCGTGGCTAGCTACCAGGGGCGTCATGAGGCATCTCCAGGAGAGAGGTGGCCATAGCTGCAGGACCGAGTAGAGTAGTATAGCTTAGCTGCAAGTGCTGCATAGCTTGCTCTGCTCAGCTGCAAGTGCTGCCTCCCTACTTGCTGCTTTTCCTTGGCTGAGAACGAGGTAGGTGGGGCAGCTTGAGGTGAGGAGGGCATGGTGGGGGGAGGTGGGAGAGAAGGCTTGCTGGGCAGTGGCAGAGGTGCTGCATCTCATCAGCACAGGGCAAGCTCCTCACAGGCTTCAAACTGAGAGGAAAGAGTAAGTCTGTCACTTGGGGAGACCAGCCTGCTCTTGGGGGGGGGGTGTCCAAATGCCCAGCCTGCATTCCTCCATCTTGCCTGGGGTGAATAGGGTTGGCATCTGCATGTTGGGTGTATGTGTGTGAGCAGCCCCCATCTACTCTGGGGGTGAATTGTAATCTTGCTCAGTGCAGCTGCAATCCTTTCCACACTTTCCTGGGAGTAAGCCCCATTGACTCAAATGGGACTTACTTCTGAGTAGACCTACTTAGGCTTGGGGTCTGTGTCAGTTTAACCAAGGATCCTCACCTTTCTCTTTTTCATCCCCCTTCAAAAAAGAGGAAGAAGCCACTCTTGATGGCTTTGTCTCCAAAAATTGATTAACACATAAAAATACCCACTCCTTTTCAGCCACCCCCCTTTTTCCTCCTGCCTCCTGGGGGGAGGAGTTACTTCCCATGTTATTATTATTATTAACAACAGTATTTATATACCGCTTTTCAACAAAAAGTTCCCAAAGCAGTTTACAGAAAAAAATCAAATAACTAATGGCTCCCTGTCCCAAAAAGGCTCACAATCTAAAAAGATGCAACACCAGCAGACAGCCACTAGAAAAGACACTGCTGGGGGGAAGAAGGCCAGTTACTCTCCCCCTGCTAAATAAAAGAGGAGCAGGCACTTGAAAAAGTGCCTCTTACCGGTTAGCAGGGGTTAACTGTTGTTAGCTGCTATTGTAAGACAAAAGGAACAATCCTAGCTAGGTCTACTCAGAAGTAAGTCCTATTGTGTTCAATGGGACTTACTCCCAGGAAAGTGAGGTTAGGATTGCAGCCAAACAGTCTCTGGGTCTCAGTTTGCAATTAGCAGATGCACACAAAACAAAGCAAATCCCCTCCCCCAGCAAATTCATCACTTCCCCCCTCCCTTTCCAAAACCCTCCAGGTGTGCTGCTAACAAACTCAGGGCACAATCCTAACCAGGTCTACTCAGAAGTAAGTCCTATTTTGTTCAATAGGGCTTACTCTCAGGTAAGTGTGGTTAGGATTGCAGCCTCAGAGTGCTGGCAGCTGTTTTTTTGTTTCAAGTGTATGATTATAACACCTTCATCCCCATTTTGGGGGTAACTGAGGTGAGGAGTTGTAATGGGGAGCCATGGCCAATGGCCACAAGGATCAGGGGAGCCGCAGGCTGGAAAAGTACGAGAACCACTGCTTTAGACACTGTACATCAGTGGTTATCACACATTTAGCATTGGGACCCACTTTTTAGAATGACCATCTGTCAGGACCCACTGGAAGTGATGTCATGACCGGAACTAACATAATCATGCAGGAACATTTTTAACAATCCTAGGCTGCAGTCCTACCCACACTTACCCAGGAGTAAGTCCCATTTACTATCATTCTTAAAAGCTTGTAGCTTGTTTAAAAGCTCAGGTCTGTAACATTTCCCCAAACGCAGTCATATACCATGGTAGCATAAGTCTAATCTACTAAAAATAAAATATTGAAATGAATGGGGACCCACCTGAAACTGGCTCGCAACCCACCAAGTTGGTCCCAACCCACAGTTTGAAAAACACTGCTCTACATGTTCAAGTTTTTTCTAGATACATATGGATTAAAACTTTGCAAACTTTTAGAGAATTAGTCAACCTAAATACCACATTTTACATTAAAATCCTGCTCTTAATTAATGGATGGTGTTAACAAACAGAGATTATGGGACTTCAGAGTTTTAAACTGTGTGCTAGCATGCAGTTCAGATACATCGAAATGCTTTATTTTCTGAAATTTAAAAATGCCTTTTCTTTCCTGAATTTAAAGCATGCACACAGTGCAGTCAGCCCACATCTTATGCAAAGTTACATTCCAGAGTTAGTTCCTGAAACCAAAATTGTTTATATTCAAAATTACCTTGCAAATCCCTTCAAGTTGAGAACTACACACTGTCTCTTTAAAAACTATGAGAGGCAGATCATAATGTAGACCAACTGAGGGTACAGCAGCTTTATTCTCCAGTCTCAGGCTCACTCTGGGGCATGTATTTAGTATGTAGAACAGCGGGTAGACTCACCTGCACTATTTATTATTTCTCACTAGGTCTTTTAGCTTTTGTTTGCCAAGTGCATGTAATTGAATTTGTGCAAGTAAAATTTGCACAAGGCAGCACTCTACTGAATTTAATGTTAATATATCTTTTAAATCTGGATCTTTCACAATACCAAAACAATTTGAATTAGCCAGCCTTTCCCAAGCTATGGGTTGTGACCCACTGGTGGGTCGAGACCCCAAGTGCGCTCTCCCTGACATGATGTTCCTGGTAGTCATGCAAAGCCTTAAGGGGAATCTCCAGAGGCCTCTTCTAGGTCATGCCATCCTGCAACCCACTCTATTGGCCTTCGTGGGCCTCAGAATGGCCCGTCCAGAAGCAACTGCCGGTTTGTGGATGCAACTTCCAGTTTGACTGAAAGTCAATTCTAGATATCCCAGACCCAATGCAACCTGAAAGAGGTCTCTGAGGCCTCCCTTTAAGGCTTTGTGGAACTACCCAGAGCAATGCATTGTGATCTACCACAGAGGACAAGGTGGGTTTCAGCACTAAAAAGTTTGGGAACCACTGCTTTAAGTCATTTTGGTGACCAAGTTCAGACAATCCAATGAACTAAAGTTTATTGAATTGTGATAGTTTGATATCCTGGTATACTGGGATTGCTTAAACCATAGTTTCCCAGTTCAGACATCATAGGAAACTGTAGTATAAGAAGTCAGGATGCTCTGCACTTAGCCAGGCACATAAGTGGAGATTGTACATTGGCTTGTTGGTTCACTTGCAACACAACAAATGATGGTTTTTGGATTATCTGAACCAGACCTTATGGTACATTACTATATTAGAATATTCATTAAGGAAAATCTCATTTAAAAAATTAAAGATGTACTTCTAACAATGATAGCTTGTTTACTCATTTGTAAATTAGATTTTAAAATTGCCCATTTCCTTCAATATCTCCAACATTTTTGCAATTGTGATTTTGCAGTCTGTACATGTATCTGAATTTAATTAGTTGAAAGTCAGTTAATTCATCAACCAAGAAATCTCTAGCAGGTTGACAGCCTTAGGATTAAGGATTTAATAGCCTTTGTCTGATATTCAATTTACTGCTATGAAGCACATACTTGCATATGATCAATGCACACGTTATTCTTTTTTATAATCAAAATAAAACCAAAAGCTTTTTCAATTACTGAAGGTATTAACATTGCAGAATATGATATATAGTATGTCATATTTTAAAATGATCTAGCATGCCTTTTTTACCAGCACAAAATAGGTGATTGCTAAACAAAGAATTCAAAAGTATATTAATTCAGTATATATTTTACTCTGGCAGCCTCTTCAATTCTATAGACTTCAAAGCAGAGTTGTTTAGAGAATCAAAAGCAAAGTATGCTTTATACAGAAAGAGCCACATGTTAGAGCCATGAAACTCCATGGGTCCAATTTCCGCATCATTTGCACATTCTCCTTTCTACTGAACTCTACATGTATGCGTGAAATTGACTGGATAATAAGACCTCAGGAGGTTTACCGTTCAGGATTTCCCAATCACTACTCTAAAAGAGAAGGGCATGTCCTTTTCCAATGAGCAGAGTGACCTCTGAGCACAACAGGCCTATTGAAACCGACTGCAAATGCTCTCACAGGAGTGGAGGAAAAAAATGACTTTCCCAGCTGTCAGTTTTTAATGCCGTGAAAGCTCCTCCTATGGTCACCTCAAGCTCTCTAGACAGAATGTCTACTTATTGCCACTGTACTCATGACACTCTTTTTACACTGAGACAATACTGATGCATGTTGTCATATATGAAGTATGGCTCAGGTGTTTATTTTGCTATTAGCTTCCTAGTATGTGCCAACACCCATGCACAAACAGTATTCACACTTAACAAAATGTCTCTCTGGGTAGAATCTCTCTGGGTAGGAAAACTGTTAAGATGTGAAACAGCTCCCATGGTTATATATCAGATTTAGCAAGGGAAAGGTATTAATAAGGTAATGAAGGTAGAGCTATATAACTATATCCAAAAGTTAAAATGTATCATTTCTAGACAAAATTAGGAAAAAAAAGTGCATGTTCTTCAACCCTGTAAGTACTTCCTTATAGAGCAGTGATTTTTACCATATGAAGAATTATTTGCAGGGAAATGAATTCCCATCTCCTTCACAAGAGAGATGCATGACCACACAAGGATCTTTGGATCAGGTTGCCTGTGTATAAACTACACTTTTGCATATGCAAAAGACTACTATTGGTTTTATTTAAAGTGTGATTTTGGAATCTGGAATACACTCACTGATTCCATTCCAGTTCCCATGTGTTCATTGGCACTGTCCACAGAGCCTAGGCATAATCCCTGGATAATGAAGGACAGTACAGATCCTCCATATCTGTGGATTTGGAATCCATGGATTTCATCATCCGCTAGTGCCAAACTCACAGATAGACCTACTGAAGACCTCCCAGAGCTTCTCTACTGAATGCAGCCTCTGTGGGCCTCAGGCAGCCTCTGCAAGCCTCAAAACAGCTCTGAACACAACTGAGCGAGATTCCAGTCACGTTCAGAGCCCCTGTGGGTCAGAACCCATGGATTCAATTATCAGCGGTTTCAGTATCTGCGGGGGTTCAGGAACGGATCCCCTGCAGATACCAAGGGCCCACCATTGTGCGTAGGCTTTGTTTACATAGGAGTCTTGAATCCATAGTGGCCAGGGGATGGGGGAAGCACGTGTGACCTCCCCAGTTCTATTTCTACTTGACTGAATGCCTGGATAAAACTAGCTATTCTCAGCTGCAGCTCATGTCTGTGCTGACATACTGGTTCAAAAATGGGAAGCAGAGGAGGGGATTCTTCAAATAAGGAAGGCCTTTACAGAGCTGAAGTATCATTCTGGAGCCTGAGGGCCCAATCCTATCCAACTTTCCAGTGTTGATGCAGCCACAATGCAGCCTTGAAGTAATGAAACAAACATTCACTTACCTTGAGGAGGCCTCCAGGGCTGCCCCTCCACCTCAGGATGCAGCATACACCTCATTGGCAAAGCCGTACCAGTGTTGGAAAGTTGGATAGGATTGAGCCCTGACCAATTATCCTGGTTATCAGGAGCCAGTATTACCTCTTCAGTAGTCTTAGTAAGGCATTTACACTAGTTCTGATCAATATCTTTTTTTAGTCTTATTCTCAATTGCCTCTTACAAAAAGTGTTGAATTACAGTATTTAGTAGCATGTAGCATATTTAAAATTTTACACTTCACAGGAATATAAGCATGATGACAAAGTCCCAGAAGGAACAAAGTAGCAACCTCTATATTAGTGTCCCTTCACGCACTGAAGATTGTACCTTAGAATACTTTCTCAGTACAAGAGCCAATATTGTGTACAGTTACAGCTCCAAACACACAGTCTGTTCTTACAGAAAGAGCACAATTTATTAACTCCATGCAGTAATGTAGAATATAAAATTTAATAGCCAGAAGTAAATAACATCTAATTACAGAATTGCAGCAATATATGATAACAGTATAGACCAGGGCTGCCCAAATCCCAGTCCCCGGGCCACTTGCAGCCCTAACCCAATCCGGCCCCCCCAGGGAGCCCCCATCTCCAATGGGCACTTGGCCCGCTGGAGACCCGCCGGAGCCCTCGCTCTTCGCAGTGACAGCGAGGAAAAGGCTAAGCACTCACAGCAGAGCAGGAGCGCCGCCCATCAGCAACCCTCCCAAGTATCTCTCTTCTTTAGCATGTAAAGGGAAGAGGGAGAAAGTTTTTATTATGAAGTAAATCATAATTTCCCCATTGCATCTGAATTCAGGGACCATGGCCGACTTCGGCTGCAATCCTAACCACACTTTCCTGAAAGTAAGCCTCACTAAACAAAAAATGACTTACTTCTAAGTAGACCTGGTTAGGATTGCGCCCTTCAAGGTGTACTTGCCAGAGTTGACCATGGTTTTGATCCTGGTTTGTTTTTCACTAAATGTTGTTTGAAGTAAACCACATTTCCCAAGCTCAGATGCAATGTGAATTATTTCAAAGCGGAAGTTAAAGCTTTCTCTCCCCATCTCTAATGTATGAAAGAACAAGAGGGGAGGGGACCAACAGAGGTTCATTTATGTAATGGGAAGCCATCATTTCTTGTTATGTTTGAACTGAGTCATTGATTGCTTGGATTACACTTACTGTACAGATCACTTTATCTGATACATTTATGCAACAATCTATTCTGGGGACACCCCCAGTATATTATTATGTACCTCAGACGTATCACACACCTTGTCTGCAGATGCCCTTTATTTGTGCCACACTGTGGTCTGGATTACTCAGTGCAACTTCATGTGGGACTATTCTTGCCTTGTCTAGGAAGATAAATTTAATGGCATCCTACACCCTTCCAGCCTGTAATCCTATGATACTGTCCACATTTTGTATGATTTTGTACTGCAACTAGATACAGTGAACATTTGGAGAAATAACTGGCCACTACAAGGTTGTACTTCTTAATGTGAGCCAGCAATATAGAAGTCACATATTCCTTTTGCCCTGCCTATGGCAGTTAAGGTAGTCACTAAATTATAGCACAATGCAATGTGACCTTGTTTCTTCTAATGCCTTTTTCTGCACACGTTCACAGCATGTTTGTTATAACAACATGTTGGCAAAGATATTTCTAATGGGATACATTACTATAGCTCAAGAAAGAAAGCTCAAGGAGTAAGTGACATGACAGTAAAAATGGAAAAGAATATATGTACAGTATTTTGAATGCTTTTGAGCCACATCTATAAACATTCTGACGACAGATATTCCACAAGGAGAAGCTAAATTCACCACAAATTATACATTGCAAATGATGCATTCAGCTGTGTGAAGAATGAGTTGCATGAGTAAAGTTCTGCAGAAATAACAATCTTAAATGTGCAGCCTGGTTTGATTAAATACGAACAAGATTTCATTAAACACATTCATTATTAGAGTATTTCTATATATCAAATGCCAAGAAGGAGTGCTCATCTTCTGAAAGAGAATGCCACTGTTACTGCAATTTACACCATGGCTTTTAATTTTCCATCTCTGTTCCACCTCATACATTTATAACAGATTAAAATATTTTATAGTGCAATCTTATTTGGGCTTCCACATTCCCCAGGCTCTCACAACAAAATGCCTGTCAAATTTGCAAAGTAATCACATAAATTCCATACCAATACCAAAAAAAAGGCTTTGAAATTACTCTCCATTTGTATTACAGCCCATCACGCCTTCTTCAGAAATTCCCCTCTTCATGCATTTTTAATTTAACTGTTTTCCTGTAGCAATCACTCAGGGGGGTTTCCCATTCCATCCAATTTTTCTTTATTTGGATGGCCAATTATTAGGAAACATATGGTTATCTTGCAGCTACCAAAATATTTTATTCCTGAGACGATTTCGATCTTTCAGACTTCATTAATAGTATTACTATCGTCTTCCTTTGGAATTAGTAAGGTGACTGGTACTGATTGGCCCACCTCACCCCAGCAGTGTCTTTTCTAGTGGCTGTCTGCTGGTGTTGCATCTTTTTAGATTGTGAGCCCTTTGGGGACAGGGAGCCATTAGATATTTGATTTTCTCTGTAAACCGCTTTGGGAACTTTTTGTTGAAAAGCGGTATATAAATACTGTTGTTGTTGTTGTTGTTGTTGTTGACTGGTAGCCACAGTGGGCAGTCCTACCCAGTTGTGATCCTGGCCCCTGTGTTGCTGGGGCCAGAACTGCAAAACACCCCCCCCCCCAGCCTAAACACTTCTGGTTTTCAGAAAAAACCGGAAGTGATATTTGTAGGCCTTCTGAGGGCCAGAGAGGCCGTGTGCAGCCTCCCCAGCCCCCAGTAGACCTTCAGAGGCCTGCAGAAAGCTTAAAAACATCACATCTGGTTTTCACCAACAACTGGAAATTATGTTTTTAGGCCTCCCAGAAGCCTCAGAAGGCCTTCTAAGGATTGGTAAAAGGGCCTAAAGAAACAAACCAAAAATAAAAAAAAAATGGGCAGCAGAGGGGGGTCGCAGCGCCACCCTCTGCCAAGTGGTGCCCCAGGGCATTCCCCCCTGATCCCCCCAGGTACATCAGTGATCATACCCATAGCCTAGCTTAACCAAAGTGTGCTAGGGAGCAAACTACATGTTACACATAGACCTATAAAAACCAAGCCCCGATGAGTTTGCTTTTTCAAAGGAAAACATAGTGGCAAGTGCAGAATGAAAAAAAGAGAGTGAGCATCTCTGGATGAGTGGCAGTCACAACCAGCACAGCTGGAGAAGCTATGAAGGGCAAGGAAGCTTCCTTCCATAAATGGAAGTCTTGCCCTAATGAATTAAAAAAAAAAGTAACACAAACTCTGGCAAAATAAATGTAATATGACAATTCAGGAGGCCAAGAAAGACTTTAAGGCACGTTTGGCCATCACCATTAAAGGGAATAATAAAAGTGTCTTCAAATGTAAGAAGAAACCTGACAGGCCCACTGAATGGTGAGAGAGGGAAAGGAGAGATGAAAGGGAACTTGGAGATTACAGAGAAATTAAATGAATTATTTGCATTTATTTTCACAGCAGAAGACCTTGGGCAGATACCAATGCCTGAATAGCCCCTCCTGACTATAGAACCAAGTCAAATACAGGTTAAAAGATATTTCAGAACTTATTGACAAATTAAAGCTCATTAGGTCACAGAGACCAGATAACATGCACCTTAAGGAACTAAACAATGAAGGGCACAATCCAAACCAACTTTCCAGCACCAACTTAAGGGCAATGCAACTCTGAGATAAGGGAACAAACATTCCCTTACCTTGAGGAGACGCCTGTGACTGCCACCCAACTGCAGGATGCAGCACATGCCCCACAGGCACAGATGTCAGTGCTGAAAAGTTGGTAAGGATTTGGGCTGAAGTTGCTGATCTCTTGACTAAAATATACAACTTGTCCTTTAAAACCATCACTGCGCCAGAAGACTGGAGGATAGCAAATGTCACACCAATCTTTAAAAAAAAAATTGGACGGGGCCTGGGAAATTACAGGCCGATCAGCCTAACACCTATTCCAGGCAAGATGGTGGAACACCTCGTCAAACATAAAATTTTCTAACATACAGAGCAGCCATTTTCAAAAACTGTGCCATGGAATACTAGTGTGCCATGAACGGTCTGCAGGTGTGCCATGGGAGTTTTAGAGAGGATCATTTATTAGTAGGGCCTTTGGGGGAAGTGAGCTTCCCGCCAACAGCATGGTGTGCCTTGTCAATTGTCAAAAAAATGATGGTGTGCCTTGACAATTTTAGTATCTTGTCTGTGTGCCATGAGACAAAAAAGGTTAAAAATAACTGGTATAGAGCAGAGGTTTCCAAATCTCAGCTCGGGGGCCAGATGCAGCCCATGGCAAGCCTCTATCCAGCCTCCCCTGACAGCCTCTGGCCCATTTAAGAACATAAGAACAGCCCCACTGGATCAGGCCATAGGCCCATCTAGTCCAGCTTCCTGTATCTCACAGCGGCCCACCAAATGCCCCAAGGAGCACACCAGATAACAAGAGACCTCATTCTGGTGCCCTCCCTTGCATCTGGCATTCTAACCCATTTCTAAAATCAGGAGGTTGCGCATACACATCATGGCTTGTACCCCATAATGGATTTTCCTCCAGAAACTTGTCCAATTTCCTTTTAAAGGCATCTAGGCTAGATGCCAGCACCACAACCTGTGGCAAGGAGTTCCACAGACCAACCACACGCTGAGTAAAGAAATATTTTCTTTTGTCTATCCTAACCCGCCCAACACTCAACTTTAGTGGATGTCCCCTGGTTCTGGTATTATGTGAGAGTGTAAAGAGCATCTCCCTATCCACTCTGTCCATCCCCTGCATAATTTTGTATGTCTCAATCATGTCCCCCCTCAGGTGTCTCTTTTCTAGGCTGAAGAGGCCCAAACGCCGTAGCGTTTCCTCATAAGGAAGGTGCCCCAGCCCCGTAATCATCTTAGTCGCTCCCTTTTGCACCTTTTCCATTTCCACTATGTCTTTTTTGAGATGCGGCGACCAGAACTGGACACAATACTCCAGGTGTGGCCTTACCATCGATTTGTACAACGGCATTATAATACTAGCCGTTTTGTTCTCAATACCCTTCCTAGTGATCCCAAGCATAGAATTGGCCTTCTTTACTGCCGCCGCACATTGGGTCGATATTTTCATCGACCTGTCCACCACCACCCCAAGATCTCTCTCCTGATCTGTCACAGACAGCTCAGAACCCATCAGCCTATATCTAAAGTTTTGATTTTTTGCCCCAATGTGCATGACTTTACACTTACTGATATTGAAGCGCATCTGCCATTTTGCTGCCCATTCTGCCAGTCTGGAGAGATCCTTCTGGAGCTCCTCACAATCACTTCTGGTCTTCACCACTCAGAAAAGTTTGGTGTCATCTGCAAACTTAGCCACTTCACTGCTCAACCCTGTCTCCAGGTCATTTATGAAGAGATTGAAAAGCACCGGTCCCAGGACAGATCCTTGGGGGACACCGCTTTTCACCTCTCTCCATTGTGAAAATTGCCCATTGACACTCACTCTCTGCTTCCTGGCCTCCAACCAGTTCTCAATCCATGAGAGGACCTGTCCTCTAATTCCCTGACTGTGGAGTTTTTTCAGTAGCCTTTGGTGAGGGACCATGTTGAACGCCTTCTGAAAGTCCAGATATATAATGTCCACGGGTTCTCCCACATCCACATGCCTGTTGACCTTTCCAAAGAATTCTATAAGGTTTGTGAGGCAAGACTTACCCTTACAGAAGCCATGCTGACTCTCTCTCATTTGACCGAACACGACTGGAGCTGTGCTCTGGTTGCATCTGGAGGGTGCTCTGAGGGCCAGAGAGGCTGCCTTTTAAAGGCCTAAAAACATCACTTCCTGGCTTTCCCAAAAATCCAAAACTATTTTTGCCCTATGAAGGCTTTCTGAGGGTCAGGGAGGCCTCCCCGGCCCTCAGAACACTCCAGGTGTTTCCTGTGATGTGCTGGTTCTGAGGTATTTAGTCCTGTATATTTAAGTAATCTGCTTGGGAGGTGAGGAAATAGAGGTCCATTTGAATATGTGCATTATTTCTGTGGTGGGTGTTGGTGCTTGGAGAAATTCTGGAAATTTGAGCCCATTCATTCGTTCATTCATCTAAGTTCCATCTCTAATATATTTAAATTTTATATTAAAAAAAAATTTTCCGGCCCTAAGCACCATGTCAGGTATTTGATGTGGCCCTCTGGCCAAAAGGTTTGGATACAGAGTAACAAGTTTTACTAAGGAAGAATCAGCATGGCTTCTGTAAGGGTAAGTTGTTTCACAAATCATTTAGAATGCTTTGAAAAGGTCAACCATCAGGTGGATGTGGGCAAACCCATGCTATTATATACCTGGATTTTCAGAAGCATTTGACACAGTACCTTACCAAAGGCACCTGAGAAATCTCCACAGTCAGGGGATAAGAGGGCAGGTCCTCTTATTTATTAGGAACTGGTTGAAGACCAGGAGAATGAATATAGACAATTTTCACAACAGAGAGAGGTGAAAAGCAATGTGCCCCAAGGATTAGTCTTGAGACTGGTGCTTTTCAAATTGTTCATAAATGACCTGGGGTTGAGGATAAGCAGTGAGGTAGCCAAGAATGCAGATGACACTAAAAACCTCAACCTCATGAAATCCAGAAGGGATTGTAAAGAGATCTCTCTAAACTAGGAGAATGGGCAGCTAAATGGCAGGTGTGCTTCAGTGTAAGTGTAGTCCTGCACATTGGGGCAAGAAATAAAAACTTTACGTAAAAGCTAATGGGTTCTGAGCAGTCTGTGACGGATGAGGAGCTGTCTGAGGACAGATTAAGGGGGTGGACAGCTCAATGAAAGTGTCAACTCACTGTGAGGCAGCTGTGAAGACTGTCAATTCCATGCACTGGATAATTAAAGGATTAAGAATAAAATAGTCAATATTATTATGCCAGTCTTCAAATCAATGTTACGGCCACATCTGGAGTATTGTGACCAGTTCTGCTTACCTCATCTCAAAAAAGGATATAGTGGAACTGGAAAATGTGCAGAAAAGAACAATCAAAATGTTTGGTGGGCTGGGGCACCTCCCTTACAAGAAAAGGCTTTTGGGACTCTTCACCCTGGAAAAAGGCACCTGAGGAGGGACATGATTAGGAAACAAAACTATACATGGAGTGGATCGAGGGCAGCTCTTCTTGTTCTCACCCAACATCAAAATCAGGGGACATTCACTAAAATTGAGTGGCTGAAGAGGTAGAACAGACAAAATAAAATATTAATCCAGCAAGTAATTAATCCGTGGAACTCCTTGCCACAGGATGCGATTATGGCAATTGGTTTAGATTTAGGGAGGAAAAGTCCACCACAGCTTACAAGCCATGATGATTATATGCAACCTCTGAGTTTTAGAAACAGTCTATCTCTGAATGCCAGATGCAGGATACAGGTATCTTGACCATTCCCCGAGGCATCTGGTGGGCAACTGTGAGATGGAAGCTGGACTAGATGGGCTTTTAGCTTGAGCCAGCCAGGCTCATGTTCTCACTTGTGTACCTACTGAAAAATGGTGAGGTCAATGAGGTTTTAGGAGTTCCTTTGCAGGACTTAATTTTAGGGAAACATTCCATTCTACCTTCATAAAAAGCAGGGATCTTCCAAAAACAGATTACTAAGAAAGGTGCAAAATAAAATATAATTTGCCAAAATCCAAGTACGCAGTATTAGCAGCCTTGGTAATAAGAAATTCTGACGCAACATCAAGGCAGGAGGTCTGGTCTAGAGGTAGAGCCTCCGTCTGCCTGAAGATAACATCCACAAGGTCGCCAGTTCGAGGCCACCAGCACCGTGCGACCTTGAAGCAGCTGACAAGCTGAAGCCGAGCTATTCCATCTGCTCTGAGCATGGGAGGATGGAGGCCAGAATGTGAAGCCAGATCGGAATGAAACACCTGAATGTAGTGGTTCTTGAAAGAAAGAACCTTCTTTCAAATTGTAAAAATCCCTATTTAATAAGGGATTTAAATAAAGCCTGCCTATGTAAACCGCCTTGAATAAAGTCTTGAATAAAGACCAAGAAAGGCGGTATATAAATACTTCTTCCTCTTCTTCTTCTTCTTGCTGTTGTTGTTGCTGTTGCTGCTGCTGCTGCTGCTGCTGTTGCTGCTGCTGCTGCTGTTGTTAACATATAGCAAATTGATGGATTCAATAAGCACAATTATTTATCTCTATTATCCTTCTGCCAGACAACAGTGTGAAGCAAATTCTGAACCATCTTCAAGGTCAGTCCAACATAATCCAAGTACAATGCAACTTGTGTATGGACAACCATTGTTCAGCCAAGGAAATAAACAGCAAGACACTTTGGAGTGTGTGTGTTGCAAAAAGAAAAACACATTTTGTGTGTCCCTGGAAGTTCCTTCGGAAACCATGCTGAGATTTCTTTTATCCAAGGCAGGTTTCAAGCATGTTTCTCTGTAAGAACTATGTACGTACATTTCAGTTGCAGCTTTTATCCTTTATGATGGATTGTGACAGAATTAAAGTTTAATGTAAAACGGCATGGCATGGCAGAATGGTATCTGGCCGTCAGCCTATACATAAAAGAAGCAGGGCTTAGCATGCTGAAGTCTACTATCACTTTATGTTCTCATCTCCTGTGATCCCTATTTGCAGTTTGCATATCAAAAGATTCTCTCTCTCTCTGGTGTGGCCTCTCTTTACATTCAGTTGGTGCATACCAGAGGAACACAGCCTTCCCACCACATCTTCCAAAGAGTGAGTTTCCACCGCAGGGGGCAGAGAACTTCCCCAGAAGCATTCAACTGACCACCACTAGAAACAGGCTGTTGGACTCACTAGATGAATCCTTGGTCTGATGAACCTTTGGTTCTTATGAGAATCTAGGCTAGAAATGGACTCTGACATAGAAATAAGAGACATCCAACGAATCTGAGTGATGAATGATTTATAATGGACAAAAGATACGTCTTCACACAGTCCACAGTAAATCTGTGAAATTCACTGCCACTAGATGAAATATGGCCACCAACTTAAATAAATTTAAAAGAGGACAAATCCAAACCATAATACATCTAGGTTCAGCAGGAGGACACCTCTGAATACTATTTGCTGGGGAGCAATTGCTTGTTGACTTTGCAGAGACTGATTGGCCACTATAGGAAACAGGATTAAGGACTGGATGGTCTTTGGATCTGATTAGCAGAGCTACTCTTATGCTATGCTCTTTTGACTCTAGCAGCTGACATGAGAACACATAGGTAGGGAGATTTTGGAAGAGAGAAAATTAGAAATGAAGAAGAGTAGACCATAAGAACATAAGAACAGCCCCACTGGATCAGACCATAGGCCCATTAGTCCAGCTTCCTGTATCACACAGCGGCCCACCAAAAGCCCCAGGGAGCACACCAGATAACAAGAGACCTGCATCCTGGTGCCCTCCCTTGCATTGGCGTTCTGACATAGCCCATTTCTAAAATCAGGAGGTTGCACATACACATCATGGCTTGTAACCTGTAATGGATTTTTCCTCCAGAAACTTGTCTAATCCCCTTTTAAAGGCATCCAGGCCAGATGCCATCACCACATCCTACGGCAAGTAGTTCCACAGACCGACCACACACTGAGTAAAGAAATATTTTCTTTTGTCTGTCCTAACACTCCCAACACTCAATTTTAGTGGATGTCTCCTGGTTCTGGTGTTATGTGAGAGTGTAAAGAGCATCTCTCTGTCCACTTTATCCTTCCCATGCATAATTTTGTATGTCTCAATCACGTCCCCCCTCAGGTGCCTCTTTTCTAGGCTGGAGGCCCGAACGCTGTAGCCTTTCCTCATAAGGAAGGTACCCCAGCCCAGTAATCATCTTAGTCGCTCCCTTTTGCACCTTTTCCATTTCCACGATATTCTTTTTGAGATGTGGTGACCAGAACTGGACACAATACTCCAGGTGTGGCCTTACCATCGATTTGTACAATGGCATTATAATATTAGCCGTTTTGTTCTCAATACCTTTTCTAATGATCCCAAGCATACAATTGGCCTTCTTTACTGCCGCCGCACATTATGTCAACACTTTCATCGACCTGTCCACCACCACCCCAAGATCTGTCTCCTGATCTGTCACAGACAGCTCAGAACCCAGTAGCCTATATGTGAAGTTTTGATTCTTTGCCCCAATGTGCATGACTTTACACTTACATTGAAACGCATCTGCCATTTTGCTGCCCATTCTGCCAGTCTGGAGAGATCCTTCTGGAGCTCCTCACAATCGCTTCTGGTCTTCACCACTCGGAAAAGTTTGGTGTCGTCTGCAAACTTAGCCACCTCACTGCTCACCCTGGTCTCCAGGTCATTTTTGAAGAGGTTGAAAAGAACTGGTCCCAGGACAGATCCTTGGGGCACATCGTTTTTCACATCTCTCCATTGTGAAAATTGCCCATTGACACCCACTCTCTGTTTCCTGGTTGTCGACCAGGTCTCAGTCCAGGAGAGGACCTGCCCTCTAATTCCCTGACTGTGGTGTTTTTCAGTAGCCTTTGGTGAGGGATCATGTTGAACGCCTTCTGAAAATCCAGATGTATAATGTCCACGGGTTCTCCGGCATCCACATGCCTGTTGACCTTTTCAAAGAATTCTAAAAGGTTCGTGAGGCAAGACTTACCCTTACAGAAGCCATGCTGATTCTGCCTCAGCAAGGCTTGTTCGTCTATGTGTTTTGAGATTCTATCTTTGATGAGGCATTCCACCATCTTACCTGGTATAGATGTTAGGCTGACCGGCCTATAGTTTCCCGGGTCCCCCCTCTTACCCTTTTTAAAGATCGGTGTGACATTTGCTATCCTCCAATCTTCTGGCACCGTGGCCATTTTGAGGGACAAGTTGCATATTTTAGTCAAGAGATCAGCAACTTCATTCTTCAATTCCTTAATAACTCTTGGGTGGATGCCATCAGGGCCCGGTGACTTATTGATCTTTAATTTATCAATGAGGTCTGAAACATCTTCTCTTTCAACCTCTATCTGACTTAATTCCTTGGTCAGGAGGGGCCTTTCGTGCAGCGGTATCTGCCCGAGGTCTTCTGCCATGAAGACAGATGCGAATAACTCATTTAATTTCTCGGCCATTTCTAAGTCTCCGTTTATCTCCCCTTTCCATCCCTGACCATCCAGAGGGCCAACTGCTTCTCTGGCAGGTTTCCTGCTTCTAACATACTTGAAGAAGCTTTTATTATTCCCCTTAATGTTGCTGGCCATGTGTTCCTCATAGTCTCCCGTATCACCTTCTTACATTACTTTTGCCACAGTTTATGGTCCTTTTTATTCTCCTCATTAGGCAAGACTTCCATTTATGGAAGGAAGCTTCCTTGCCATTTACGGCCTCTCTAACTTGGCTCATTAGCCATGCAGGCACCCTCCTGGACTTAGTTGAGTCCTTCTTCCTTTGCGGTATGCACTTCCGCTGGGCCTCTATTACTGTTGTTTTAAGCAGCCTCCATGCACTCTGGAGAGATTGGACTCTTTTTACCTTCCCTTTCAACCTCCTCCTAACCAGCCTCCTCATTTGAGGGAAGTCCGCTCGTCGGAAGTCAAGGGTTTTTGTTAGAGATTTGCCCGGTATTCTTCCCCTGACGTGCACGTCAAAACAGATCGCAGCACGATCACTGTTACCCAACAGCTCAGTAACACTGACATCTCTAACCAGGTCCTGAGTACTGCACAATATTAAATCCAGAGTTACCTGTCCCCTGGTGGGCTCCATGACACAGGCACAGTCATTTAACATGTCAAGAAATTCAGTCTCCTTTTTGTGACCAGAACACAAATTGACCCAGTTTATAAGAGGATAATTGAAGTCCCCCATGATTACAACCCTGTCCCTCCTTGTCACCTCCCTGATCCGTTTCCTCATTTCAAGGTCCCCTTCCAGTTTCTGGACGATAGTACGCCCCCAGTATTACATCACTCCTCAGGCCTGATAATTTAACCCACAGAGGTTCTACGGTGGAGTCGGACCCACCTTCAATCTCTATTTTGCTGGATTCTATCCCTTCCTTAACGTAAACGGCCACCCCACCTCCAACACACCCCTCCCTGTCACTTCTGTAGAGTTTATAGCCTGGGATTGCGGTATCCCACTGATTCTCCGCATTCCACCAGGTTTCCGTTATGCCCACTATGTCAATGTTTTCCCTAGTCACCAGACATTCCAGGTCTCCCATCTTTGCTTGGAGACTTTGGGCATTTGCATAAAAGCATTTGTACATGGAATACCCCAGGATGGGCTGCTTATTAGTTCCACTGTCCCCGCATCCTCTCACTGTGCCAAACCATATATCACATCCCATCATGCTACTATTCCCAATTTCTTCTTCTACTCTGCCTTTACCTTGTTGTTATCTAACCTCTTCATCCTCGTCCCATAGGGATGAGGAGTTCCGAACCGGATGCCCCTCAGCTCCTGTCAGCTTTCCCCAGGGAACAGTTTAAAAGCTGCTGTGCCACCTTTTTAATGTTATGCGCCAGCAGTCTGGTTCCATTCTGGTTCAAGTGAAGCCCATCCCTCTTGTACAGGCCCCGCTTGTCCCAAAACGTTCCCCAGTGCCTACCAAATCTAAACCCCTCCTCCCTATACCACCGCCTCATCCATGCATTGAGACCCCTGATCTCCACCTGCCTAGCTGGCCCTGTGCGTGGAACAGGTAGCACTTCCGAGAACGCTACCTTTGAGGTCCTGGCTTTCAGCTTCCTACCTAAAAGCCTAAATTTGGCCTCCAGGACTTCCCAGCTACACTTGCCCACGTTGTTGGTGCCGACATGCACCACAACCGCTACCTCCTCCCCAGCACTGTCTACCAGCGTGTCTAGACGAGAAGTGATGTCCGCAACCTTTGCATCAGGCAGGCAAGTCGCCATGCGGTCCTCACATCCATCGCAAACCCCCCTCTCTATGTTTCTAATAATTGAATCCCCTACTACAAGAAGCCCCAGACCCCCCTCCTGCCGAGGAGTATCCTGAGTGCATTTGGATATGGGCCAGTCCCCTGGAGAAGGGGTCCTCCTAGGGGATTGTTTCCCTCCTCTCCAGGATGACGTCCTCCAGCCCTGAGACTTCCAACCCGAGCAGCTGAGGAGCTGCACGCCTGAGGTTGGAAGGAAGCCTGATTGTCCCCAGAAGTCTCCCCACGGTCCTTCTCTGCTTGCCTCTGCTTCTCTAGGTCGGCCACCAAGGCTTCAAGGGATTGCCTTGCTTCAAGGGAGTCCTTGGAGCTTCTTGCACTGAGGACATACCCATGACTTATGCCCCAGAGGCACATAGTCATACATGTTGCACTCAATGCAAAACACTGGATAGCCCCCACCCTGCTGCTGGCTGTCTGACTGCATAGTTTTTTTGTTTGTTTGTTTAGGGGTACTTAAAAACCCTTCACTGGTTTGCTGCCCTCTTCTCAAGGGAAGAGAAGGACAGTGTCTGGGGCTCTGGCTTCCTCGTCCTGCTGCTGAACTCGCACTGAGGCTAACCTCACAGTGCCTTACCTGGCACTTTGTTCCCGAGGCACTGGGTTTCCCAGAGGCCACGCGCACTTCTGCAGAGGGCTCACATGGTGGCAGGCGCTAGCTTCATACCTCTAGCTAGCTCCTCCTCTCTCCATCCTTGCTGATTGAAAGGGGGCTGGTCTTCCCAGGTGAGATTACAAAAGATTAGGAAGACCATGATGCCTTCATCACCACTGGAAGTAGAAGCTGATGAGAGAGGCCAAAGGAGTCTGGCACATGACCAGAATTCCCATTTTGCTAATATACTTTTAATAGACAAATAAAAAATAAATTGAAACGAAAGACCTTGGAACACCCCTTGACAGTTAACGTTTATTATTTTAACAGGTTATTTTGAGTAATTCCATTCATCCTGCAGTCACTACATATTTTCTCTTTCTGTTTTAGGTATTTTCATTCTTTTGCATATTTTGCAGTTAAAACAAGTTCAATTATAAAAATGGAATTTCCATCATTAAACAACAATTTCATGGCATCCCTATCTTAAAGACCACCTGGACTGGTGACAGATGAGAGTTTTATAGTATCATCATTACATTCTGCAGAACAATAGCTCAGCTAATCAGCTTTCTTCTAAAACTCAATAGCACCCTGAATCAAAATCTATTCTACATAAGGCTTGACACACTGCAGACTTAGAGTTTTCACTAAAGCTACACAAAGCCATAACAGGAAAAACTGAAGTACTAACTTGTAATACTAAGTGTTACATCCTGAATCACAAGTAGTTTGAAATCATGACTTATACTGTCTGAAATCTTAGCACCTGCATAAATATTCTGCCTCCTTAAAGTCTTGTGAAGGGACAGATGTCAGAACCTGCTTGTAGTCGGTCCCCCAAAATGGTGGAGTTGTAGCACATGCAGATGATAACCAACTCCCTTCTTTCCTCCATCTTCAAAGTTGGTGGCTGAGGTCCTGGAGCATTACTTAGAGGCAACTGGGTGTTGGATGAGGGCTAACAAATTGAAATTACATCTGGACAAGACAGAGGTCGTCTTACATAAGAACATAAGAACAGCCCCACTGGATCAGGCCATAGGCCCATCTAGTCCAGCTTCCTGTATCTCACAGCAGCCCACCAAATGCCCCAGGGAGCACACCAGATAACAAGAGACCTCATCCTGGTGCCCTCCCTTGCATCTGGCATTCTGACATAACCCATTTCCAAAATCAGGAGGTTGCACATACACATCATGGCTTGTACCCCATAATGGATTTTTCCTCCAGAAACTTGTCCAATCCCCTTTTAAAGGCGTCTAGGGTAGACACCAGCACCACATCCTGCAGCAAGGAGTTCCACAGACCGACTACACGCTGAGTAAAGAAATATTTTCTTTTGTCTGTCCTAACCCGCCCAACACTCAATTTTAGTGGATGTCCCCTGGTTCTGGTATTATGTGAGAGTGTAAAGACTTGGTTCAGAAAGCTTCAATGCAGGTGTTGGATCATCAACGTGCTCTGAATGGGGTTGCATACATACCCTCTGCAGGAAAAAGTCTGCAGCTTGGGTGTCCTCCTGGTTGAGCAGCTGCTCTTGGATCCGCAAGTGGTGGCTCTTACCAGGGGGGGCCTTTGCCCAGCTTTGCCTGGTGCACCAGCTGTCACTGTACTTGTGCCGTTCTGACCTGGCTACAATGACCAGGTCATTGGTGATATCACAGACTACTGTGACACGGGGCTGCCCTTGAAGATGCTCCAAAAACTACAATGGGTACAGAATGCTGCCAACCATGTGGTTGTGGAAGCGCAATGGTTTGAGTCTGTTGGACTGTTGCTCAGGCAACTACATTGGCTGCTGGTTCATTTCCAGGCCCAATTCATGCTGCTGGTTTTAACATTTAAAGCCCTTAACAGTTAGGAGCAGCAGCCAGGGAATCTAAAAAACCATCTTCTCCCATATAAACGGATTCATTCTCCTGAGATCTTCAGAGTAGGCCGAGTGTCCCCCCTTGACTGAAGCAAGGGGGCAGCAATGAAGCTTTCTCAGTGGTGGCTCCCAAATGTGGAGTTCCTTCCCAGATGAATTACAACCCGGCTCTTCCCTGGACTTTCCAACAGGGTGTGGAAATGTTTTTATTTCAAAAAGCTTTTGGGGGTGGGTGGGTGGGAATTTCTGGCAGTTGAGGACAGTGGAGGGACATGTTGGACTTCTCATCTGGCTTTCATCTGCTATTTGCCTGCTGTTATTATATTTTAATCTGCTGTTTTTGGCCACTGCGATTTTAAATATTGTTTTTATGTATGTTTTATTATGTATTTTGAACCTTGTTGTAAACCGCCTTGAGTCCCAGGCTTTTAGCCTGGGGAAAGGCAACATAGAAATTTTTTAAATTAAAATAAATAAATCTTTTCAATATGGGGTTAAGGAAGAGGATTAATCTCAGACTGTCAGAGCTTGGGCTTTTTCTTTTTCCCTTGACATGTACAGTACAATCTAAATATTCTATGACCTCTAGTAACCCAGTGCATCAGTATCTGGAAAATAGATGCCTGAGCACTATGCAGTAGTACGAATCCTACCTTCAAAATGTCAACTATTGAAATTTTCAATGTTTAGTATCTATTATTTCAAGTGAGCAACAAGGCTATACATGGTTTTCTTTCTCAGAAGCCTTCTGGCTAACTGGATAAAAGCTACAAGCTACCATTTCATGTTTCTATGATCAGTCCAGGACAATTATCTACTTTTCCCCCTACTTCATATCTTGGACAACAGGAAACAATACAGTGGAAACCAGGAGATGATGTTTTTAGGCCCTCAGAACTCCCTCCGAACATGACTGGAGAACAGCTCCAGTCATGTATGGTCAAGTGGGCTAGAGGCTCACAGGGGACCACAGCCTGGCTGCAGGCCAGATAGAGGCTCACAGAGGGCTGCATCTGGCTCCTGGGCCAGGGTTTAGAGACCCTTGGACTAGGGCAAAAAATCACTTGATCAGGCTGGCAGAGTGATGGAGTATACGGTAACATTTCAACAGTACAGCACCTTTGTTATCTGAGTGGGCCCAGACTATCAGGAATGCCAGAGTATCAGGAAGTGCTATTCTACCTAAATGAACCCCGGATGTAACACCACCATTTCTATTACTGCCTGGATCTAGCAACAGGGTCGCTACGTACATTACTGCTAGGGCATTTGAAGTTGTCCCCAAGCAGCTTCTGTAGTCTGTTTCAGTGATACCATCACTGAGCCAATGCACAGGTGTCAATGAGGTTGGAAGACTGCACCTGAGTCAGGACCGCTCCTGGACAATTTTAACGCCAGATTACCAGGAGTGCCAGACAACTAGAAGCCTAATATTAGAGTTACTGTACTAAGGGCACAATCCTAACCAGGTCCTACTCAGAAGTAAGTCCTATTTTGTTCAATGGGGTTTACTCTCAGGAAAGTGTGGTTAGGATTGCAGCCAAAATTAACCATGCTGAAGGTTAAACAGGGCTTAATTTCATCAGGATCAAGTCTAACCATTTAACCCTGGGTGCAAATCCTGGTTAAGAAAGAGAACTCCGCTTACGCTTAATGTTGACTATGGTTAAGGTGGGACAGGGAAACTTCCTTCTAAGAGGATGAATTAAGAGCTTGACTGCATCAGGAGTACCAGCTCTCTATATCCTGTGGTATTAGATAGTTATACCAAGCTTTTGTTCTTCATTAACTAAGATTATGAGTATCTGTGGAAGAACTTTATTAGCTATCATACATGTATACGCATGCCTGTAATTGTACATGCAGATAGCTTTTCTATTCAATGGAAGCCATAAAATGAAGTACTGTTATAATGTGAAAAATGCTATGCCAACATAAAGATACAACATAAGGGGGAAAAAATGAAAATTACTTTGAGGCAAAAAAGCCAGTGACAAAGAGTACCCATGTGCAAGGGCTGATAATACATTAAGTAATTATTGTACAGTTATATCTACTGTACTGAGAACACACACACAGAAAAAGTAATTTATTTCAGTTATTAAGGTAGTCAAATTAGAATAGTTAGCCTACATTATCAGAAACCTTTTAGAATGCAAAACACGTATCTGGGAATATTTAAGCCAGAATCCAAGACTTATTGTTTTGAAACCTAAGGGGGACAACAACAAAAATCTTTCTTAAAATTACATTCCAACTGCCAAGCTGTCAACTTGAAGTTACCTGAATATTATACGGCAATGAGTACAAAAAAGATTTATTAAAATTAGATTAACCAGGCATCCTGTTATCACTATAGATTGCGACCAACACTAGATAAAAACACATGTTCCTGTTCAGGTACATTATTTCCATATTCTCTATTCTTTTTGTTTGTTGTCTGGAACTAATAGCTATCAAGCTAACCAGGTCTCATCTGCACCAGGAAAACAAAGTAATAACTACATTTTATATTGCCCTGCTACAAATTGAACAGATAACCATTTAGTACAATTGGCTTGCATGTACAGTACTTGCTGATTAGTCCCTGTGCTACTACTGCTCACTCTTGTTTCTATGACATTGTATGTGCTCTGAAATCAAAATTCTTAAAATGATCTGGATGGACATGGGTTTCTTTATAATTAGTGTGGGTGTTCCCACCAGCGCTCCAAAAAGCATGATTACACTTGTTCAATTCTCTGGCTTTGCATTTTCTACAGTGCCTGTTAGCTTTCAATGCTGGGTCACAGTAGACTCTAAGAACAGGGATCAGGAAGAAATTCAACACCAACACACTACAGGCAATTCAGGATAAGTTTGGAGGCCTTGGCATACTTTTACATGTTACATGCCATTAACATATGGCTAGAATCATTTTCATAAGCATAGCATTTTCACGTCCGCTGAAGTTCTTTTTATATGTGAATTCACTATCTGCTAATTATCTTATACATGAAGGACAGAACTGCTACCTTCTCTCGTTATCTGCACCTCTGTTCTCATTATATGCTATGTAGACTTTCCAGAGGCTGCAGCGACCTTCAGAATGGCACTTGCAACCAACATGGAAAACCTTTAAAATGGCTGGCGGAAAGCTGCATTTTAAAGTCTGGAATGGACGTAGGAGCTGTTCTGAAGGTCTTAGTAGCCTCTGAAAGGTCTCTGCAGTATTCAGAGATCTTTTGGCACTTCCTGCTGTTCTGCTAGCTTCCAGAGGGGGTCTGCTGGATTCTTCTGATGGATTCTTCTGATTCTAACTCTTAGCCCAAGGGTACCCTTTGCACCTAACTCCATTGATCCCACAGGATCAGTGGTTCATTATCTGCAAATTAACTATCTGCTAAGTTTTCCAGTAACCTAATCCTAGTGGATAACAACAACTGACTATACTTACTCCACAATATTAAGTGTAAAGATAAAAAGATAACTCACTACCTTCAAAATTATAAAAGTCCTATAATCATAATGAATGGAATAAAAAATAATGCTAGGTGAAAATCACTACATTTGAACTCCAAGTTGCATCTTTTTTTATCCTCAAATACATTCCCCAAAAAATTAGAACTAAAACTTTTTCCTTTCAAATAAAATCTCAGGTTTTTCAATACACTGCATCTTTGCTCCAAGACTGATGCTCAGCATTCTCCCTCCTTACTATTCAAACATCTGTACTACAATAGCCAGCAGCACTTTACTTTTTGTCTTACCGTCCTAGTTGCACTAACTGCTATTGCTTACAGCAAATAATGTATAAAAGGACAGACATACAAGTTGCTTTCTCCCGACTACTATTGAATATCTTTCAAACACATCAACTTAACGCTTGGGTGAGTTCGGCAGACAGCCTTACAATCCAAGTCTAGCATTCATTCTGAGTGGTGCCTGGCATCCACATTCTTTTTTCAGCAATGGAAAAATGCAACAATGCTAGTGATGTGCTGGAAATAAATCTTGCCCTCTTGTGCCAGTATTGCCTTGCTTTGCTTCCAACAGGAGGCATCAGAAGCAGATGTTTTTTAATGCAGCATTTTTGGCTTGTAGTATTTGGAGATTTGGCACTGCCAACATGGAAAGTTAGAAGTATCATTAGGGTTCCCTTTTGTCCAGCAAAGGAATACACAGCAACACGTTCACTCTTCCTGTGAGAGAAGGCAAGATGACCAAGATCTGAAGTCTTATCTGGAGAAGAGAACCCTTCCAGTTTCAAGACATGCCTTAAGCGGTCAGGTTAATACAGATAACAAATAGATAAAAATTTGAACATGGTCAAATTTGAGTGAAGAAAGCAACCCAAGAGATAAAGTAGTTAAGGCAAGACAGAAGGGATTCCTCAAGGGGTCCTTGATAAAGAGATCATATCCAACATGACTTCTACACCCAAATCCACACTGAGTGACACCCGAAGGGAGTCTCAAGTAAATTCAATTTTCTGTTCATTCAATTGGTAGGACATAAGGCAGTAAAGGAGTGGCCAAAAGCAGTGCCTACAACCCAGAGTAGGAATTAGATCACAAGATTAGCCCTGCAACAAGATGTTGCAGCACGCATATTTCTTTGGTAATAAGTCCCACCAGACTCCACCAAGATTTTGGGAGTAACGATTATTATGTTATGCATGAGTTGGGTGGGAGTCTTCAGCATTGAACTAGTTGGCCTTAACCTTCTCTTTCTCTCTGGTTCATTTCTCCCCAGTTTTATTTTCTCCCTCTGCATTTCAAATCAGAGAGAGAGAGAGAGAGAGAGAGAGAGAGAGAGAGCGCATGCAAAAGTTTCCACATACTCCTGTTAGTATTCTGGCTTGAAACAGAAGCAGTGAAGCTGTAAGGCAAGACAGCAATTTTCATCCAGTGTGATGTGGCACACTGGTGAGCCATGGGAGTTTGGGGGAGGGTCATTTATTAGTAGGGCCATTGGGGGATGTGAGCCCCACCAGCAGTGCAATGTGCCTCATCAATTATCGAAAAACTGTTGGTGTGCCTTGACAATTTTATCACCTTGTTAGTGTATCATGAGATGAAAAAGGTTGAAAAATGCTGCTATAAGGTCTCTACTTCCCTGCCTCAAGCTCCAAAAGATAGTGACGCATCTAATGTATAGGAATTTTGACCTTCTCCTTGTTGTCCCCTTTGTGAGTAGCAAGAAATCTCAATTTTTTTAAATGGATGGTCACGTTAAATTATAATCCTATTGACACATGGCTGGGAATTTCAGAAAGAGGGAGACATATTTTACAGAATCTGCTGGAGGACCCTATAAGCAAATACAGGAGGGCCATATCCATGGATTCACTTATCGCCCCCCACATGCATACCCTCCAGAGGGTCCCTCTGCTCCCCTCACTTCCAGAGGGTCCTCTGAGCCCAGCAGAGGCCCCAGACATACATCTGCGGTCCCTGCCAGGCTCAAACTGAGACTTAAAGTTTAAAAAAATGTGACTTCCAGTTTTTCAGTGAACTGGAGTTGTATTTTTTAACTCTTAAGGCTCAGTCTGAGTCCAGCAGAGGCTAAAACCTCAGAGGACCCTCCAGAGGTGAGGGAAGCAATGTTTCCCTCAGCTCTAGAGGGTGGAAGACAGGCATTTGCCCATGTCTACAGTGTCACTTAACCGTGGGGGAACAGAACCCCCTTGGCTGCAAGAACACGCCTGTATCCGCAGCAACAAGGAGATAGATATATACCCTGCTGCTACTTCCTGAGATGCACTACCACATTGATACCTTGGAGAAGTTCCTGGGGGCAAGTGAGAGACTGAATGGGAGATCCATTACCAATGCTATTTGGTATGCCTGTATTGGGTTGAATCGTGCAAAGAAGTCTCTTGGCTAGATTGCTTTTGCCATTGTCTATCCATCTGAAATTTTTCAGAAAGTGACTGAGAAACCTGAAGTCTAGAACTGTTCTTCAGTGCCCATTTTTCTTGATATCTACAAAGAATATTGAGAAAATAGAGGATTTTCCTGGTAGTGGTAGTGGCTTTATAACTTCCATGTAGAGAAGGTGGTCAATGGCAGTTACAACCTATCGTTATTGGATTCGAAATTAAGTCGGCTCAGTAATATAGACCACACAGATCGAAGGTTGTCAGTAACTTGGAAAAACACTTAAACCTAAGTATCATACCGCCAAATATGTGTTACTGCATACATGTGTGATCTCCTTCAAACACCCACAACAGTACAGAAACACTGCATCCTGTATCATTTAAAAATTAAGCTCCTTCCTCTTTCAATAATTTCTGGTCACAGACAGTTAAATCATTCACTTTGCTGGGGAAGCCATTTTACACATACAGTGGTCCAGATCTTGTCTTAGCATAACCAAAACACTACTAAGGAAGTAAATTTATTTTTGCTTTTCTACTTACTGTATGTCCCGATTACTCCGATTTTAATTTCTTTTAAGTCTCAGAACACTGATGAAGGTATTGCATGCCTAATTGTTATGGAGGACATGAAACAGTAGGGCACACAAATGCAAATATACCATATCTGTACATACTATTACATAATTAAAAGACATCTTCCACGATTAATGATAAAGACAGGGAAGTGAAATATGAGATTTCCTTTCACTCAAGAAAACCATGACAACTGCATGCCTCATACTGACACTGCAATAAAGAGGAACAATAAAAGTCTTTGCTCATTCTGTTCAAAGATATAAAGATACAATACATGCAGGATAAACATTATTTGTATTTTAGTAGCCTAAGGCTATTCAGAACAACTGCCAAAGCTACTATTTCAGACAGCAAAAGAACAGTATTACTGTGCAAAGAACCACTGTGCAGCCTCCATTGTCCCTCCAGCCATCTGCTCTGCACAAGAGATTAATGCTACACGTTCTTTTATTGTGATGCTGGTCAAGTTACATTTCCATCTTTAAAGAGGTGTGACCTCGGTTTTGCAGCTAAACTGTACCATGTTTACTTAAGAAGTTATGGGCTTAACTTAAACGAACGTTTTTTAAACATGGCAGATGCTGCATTATAGGAAAGGCATCTCACTTCCACATCACCTCACTGTTGGTGTTTTCTAATTCTTAATTTATGCACAATACAATGGCTCATTTCATAACCTTTGAAATACAGGCATAAATAATATTTTGAAGGCCTTCTCCCAGAATTACCGTTTTGCATCTATTTACATAATAAAACGAACAAAATATTATGCTGTAAGGCAACAAGCTGCTTCTCTATCTGCACTGGCAACATAACTCAATATGGCATGGGGACACATCCATCTACTAATCATGTTCTTAATAACAACTCTTGACCCTTTACTTCCGTGACTTTGTTCTGCTGTCCCTTAAAAAAACCCTGAAAGTCGCATTTCTGAGTTTGACGAAATCATGCAAGAAGACAGTTATTTTTCTTTTCTGCAGCTCCATGCAATAGCCACAGCATAAGCATGGCGCATCACTCTAGGTCAGCCATCTTCATCCACTGTGCCATGGTACACTGGTGTGCCACAGATGGTCTGCAGGTGTGCTGTGAGAGTTTGGGAGAGGGTTATTTGTTAGTAGGGCCACTGGGGGATGCCAGCCCCTGCTGACAGTACAGTGTGCCTTTTCAATTGTCAGAAATCAGATGGTATGCCTTGACAATTTTAGTGTCTTGTTCAGGGGTATCAAACTCATTTCATATAATGGGCCAAATAGCATTCATGGCACCTGTGGAGGGTCAGGAGTGACATCAACAAAGGACCAAATAGCATTCATGGCACCTGCTGAGGGCCAGGAGTGACATCATCAAACAGGAAGTAATGTCATTAAGCAGATGATGGCCAGAAATAGACACTTTGTTCTCACATAGAAACTTATGAGCTGCAAATGGCAGAAGAGAAAATATGCAAATCTTGTTCATGATTTCAAGATATGGGGGAGCCCAATTATAATGGGGGCTAGATAAATTGCTTTGGGGGTCACATCCAGCTTGCAGGTCTTATGTTTGACACCTATGGTCTTGTCAGTGTGCCGTGAGAGAAAAAAGTTGAAAAATCACTGCTCTAAGTTGTGCAGCCCCTGATAAGAATGTTACTATGATGTAACATGTCATAATAATGGACATGCTGAATATTATCATGGGTCTATGGCACAACAAACATTCAAACCACCAGTGATACTGCCAGGAGATACAGCTGAATATCTCTTTGAAGGACAGCATGCAAAGAGAAAGGTATTCCCCCAAGAATGCCAAGAACATGCAAAAACTGCCAATTATGTGGCAGTTTCCATATGCTAACATTTGCTACTCCAGACCCTTCATTGCAGGTTGCTCAATAGCCTTGAATTAACCATCATATTTACAGCCCTAAGTAATTAGTACAAATGACATTGTGAATTATTCTCATTCCCCAGGTCCACTGAGAAATCTGAGAAAATGTTTTGTGTTGATATTGGCTGAACAAAAACAAAAAGACAAACAAGGCATGAAAACCTGACCAGTGTGCCCAGATTTCACACATTTTGCTTGCTGTCTCTGTAGGACTGATACATACAGCAGAAAAAGAAATAATGATCCTCAACCTACTTATTACACAGTTATTATCTCTACAATGAGCCGGTTTGGGGTATTAAGGCAAGTTTAGTCATAGCAAAGAGGTAGTTAAATTTAATACTTAAACTCATGGCTAGAGACTTCCACCAAGCAAAGTATTTTCAAAAATGTTATATAGTTGTGGTTGCTTTGAAAAACCCAACACAATTTTTGTTGTTGTTCATAAGCAATCTGGAGTTGTAGCTAAAGTAAGTAGATATGCCAAGTTTGCATATGACAGCAGATTATTCAGGATGGTAAAAACCAAATCAGAACGTGAAGAGTTCCAAAAATGGGTGAATGGGCAACAAAATGGCAAATGTGGTTTAATGTCAGTAAATGTAAAGTGATACACACTGGGGCAAAAAAAAAAACCAAAACCCAGCTTCACATATATACTGATGAGATTTGAGATGTTAGTGATGAACCAGGAAAGAGATCTTGGCTTATACTAGGATGAAGATGTAGACTGAATGTGCAACAGTAACGAAGGCAGCAGATTCCATTCTAGGGGTAATATAGGAAGGAATCAAAAATAAGGCTGCTAACATTATATTGCTCTTATACCAGGGATGTGCTGTGTGGGAATGGCAGGTGGGACAAGACCATCCCACTGGTGTCCTCTGAAAATTGCCGCAGCCGGTGATGGCACCCATGTTCCATCTGCTTACTCAGGTGCAAGCAGGCAGAATATGTATGCAACCAGTGAATTAGTTGGGGCAATTTTTGGAGGATGCCAGTGGGGTTAGTACTGTCCCACCTGCCACTCCCATACTGCATGTCCCTGCCCTATACAAATCTATACTACTCAGCTACAGCATTCATTTTCAGATTGTAAGATGCTGTTGGTTGTAACTTGTTGGGAAAAGCAGGGTGAATTTTTAAAAAAATTACTTTGAGTTAAAAACATAAGAAAAACTCTGCTAGATTAGCCCACAAACCATCTATTCAAGCACTGACTTTCCTATGATGACCCACCAGCTGGCTCTGGGAAATCCACAAGGAGGAAAGAATTGTGACACAGAAACGCAGCAAATATACTTCATTGCTAAAGAAAGAATACTTTATATCCCTTATCTTTTATCAGGTTCACTTCTGCATCGTTCATTTTTCATGAAAGTTCTATGAGTATCTGCCTTACCTCATTCTCCTTCGTTAATAGCGAACTGCACCAGACATTTCCTGAATTAAGACTAGGTTATCTTGCTATACAATACCCAGATTCTAAACATTTGCATCACCACAGTGATGTGAAAGGGAAGAAGAGGGGAGGAAGGTTCATCAGAAATACCTGTGATGCTTTGCTAGCACTGAATTTGTTATGCCCAATCACCTGCATTTAACTACTAGCAAAGCAAGTTTCCTGAACCTGACCCTTTTCTTAAATACTGGTGTACCATGTCAAAAATAGAAATATTTCATCTTTGTCCACAGTCATAGAATCAGTACTGCTTCTAATTTTAGGACATTATTTCTGTTTCTGAACACTTATACATAATTTAATAAACAAGTGCTAACCTGCTAACCTGTGTTCTGGTTTAAATAGATTATATCCACAAAAAACTGAATCATAGGTGTGAAGAAGGGTCATGTTACAAAACACCGAAGAGCTGGAAATAAAGAGTTCATTCACTACCATGAGCACCACTGGTTGTGTCTTGAAAAGTGGTGATAAGAATCCATATAGTGCTACACCAATCAGTGGCGTCACTAGGATTCGCATCACCCGGTGTGGGAGGCCTGTGCGTCACCCCATACAGTGGGCGGGGCAACACCCCAGGTGGTGGGAGTGGTGATGTGCCATCGCCCCGCCCCCACTGGTTTTTTGGCTGTACCTTTTGTTAGAACACAGATATTTCAATGTGGTTTGTTTTATTGCATTTTGCATGAAATTACGCATTGATGGATATAACACATGATGGCATTATTCCTCCAAACTCTGATCTTAGTGATTTTGAAAACTTGTAGAGTCTCACACACACACACCCCGTGTCAACTTACTAACACCTTATTGCAGCAGTTCTCAAACTTTTAGCACTGGGACCCACTTTTTAGAATAACAATCTGTCCAGGACCCATTGGAAGTGATGTCATGGCCAGAAGTGACATCATCAAGCACATTAAAATAAATAATTATAAATAATTAAACTAAAATAAAAGAAATAATTAAATAAGGGGGAGCCAGTCCTGTTCCACCAAGTGAATCTACTCTGAAATAAGTCCTGTTGTGGTCAATGGGGCTTACTCTCAAGAAAGTGTGGGTAGGATTACAGCCTGTGAGCCCAATCCTATGCATGTCTACTCTGAAGTAAGTCCCATAGTGGTCAATGGAGCTTACTCTGTAGCCTGTCTGCAATAACCCCCCCCCCCAAAAAAAAGAATCAGTGAGATCTTCAGCCCTCCCCAGTGCCCAGTTTAAAGTTCTTCTATTTCAGGCATATCAGGATAAAGACCCACCTGGCTTTGCAAGTGCAAAATAGAAAACTTCGTCATACCAGTTGAAGCCTCTTTTTTGTCCTTCTTAGCGGGGGGGGGGAGAGGCTGCCTTCTGGAGAATTTGTAGCACTCCAGCTCCATCAGATCAGGACCATTCTGGTTACCTCACATTCCCCTTTGCCTGGCCTGACCACTAGCCAAGGTACATCTGCCTACTCACAAGTAAACACAACCATGAGGCTGCTTCGCTTTCCAAAGGGCTCAATAGATTACAGCTGGGAGGGAGGGACCTCCTTCTCCCTTTTGTATTTACTCGTGAGTAAACATGACCACGTGGCTTTGTTTCCGGCTCAATAGACGCAGCTGGGAGGGAGGCAGGGACCTCCTTCTCCCTTTTGTGTTTTTTGGGGCTGCATTCATTGGATTGGGACCATTCTGGTGTCGTTGGATTCCTCTCAGCTTGCCCTTTCCAACAGACTAAGGCAAGTCCGCCTACTCGCGAGTAAACACGCGATACAGTTCACTTTCACTTTCCATAGGGATCCATGCATTTTTTCTTTCTGGTTTCTGGCCATAACTTTTGAAGTAAAGGAGCTATTTCAATTCTGTGTTTTGCATTGCACTCTGCTGGGAATTCCGCATCCAACAGCATATGGAATGATGGGCTCGCTCCTAAAGCCGCGATGTTAGCACATCCTCCCCCAGGGCACGTCACCTCCCTGGCAGCCCGCACCCCCCACACCCTCCTAGCGACGCCAGTGACACCAATACAGATATCATGTGCTACTGGTTTATGAGAAGAGTGTATGGCAGGGGCGGTGGGGGAGCTGACAGAATGAATTGCTGGATGCTTTTGTCCAAGTTGTTATTACACGTGTTGCAAAGGACTGCTGTTCTTTAACTTGGCCATCCTTCATATGCTATGGTAGAGCAATGAATATACTCCTTTATATTTCACAGAAAACATTACATCAAACAAGAAAATCTTTGTATTAAAACCTTTGAGCTTGGACTACACTAGAAACACTGAAATGAATGTACACAATGAACAAAGTAGCTGGGTTGTGTTCTCTGACTAAGGATTTTGTTCTGTGAATGTGGGCATTTTCAGTATTATACCCTGGAGTTATATTCTATAGTATTTTATATATGGCAAGTACGTAAACTTGCATGCTCCAAGCAGAGATGCATTCCTAACTCCTACTTCAAACTCCCGCCTGCTGCCTGGGGCTAGTTGAAGTGTGTATATGGGCAAACTCTTGGAAACTGTCAGTTTATTACATACAGGTTTACAGGAGGCAGATAATTATGTCCTAAATTTAATGATTGGGATTCATTACATTGCTTTATTTTCAGCAATCAAAGTGGCTTCTGTGTTAAGTCTGTGTCTAAAGAGTAGGACAAGACTAGAATGTTATAAGTACATAAGTGATTGCCATGTGTCTAAACTTTCTCTCTAGTTTGTTAGAGTAAAAAAAATGAAATTTTGGTAATGCAAAGTTTCTCCAGAATATCTAATCACAAATTTGCAATAACTATTGGCTTGAGAGGTTGCAATATCCTAGAAAAGTAAAAATACCTCAGTGCATGGCATTACCTCACTTACAGCAATTTACCTCCTGAATGCATACAAATGGAATGCTTAAGAAGGTGATAAGAGAAAGAAATCCCTTGAAGGCAAAATGGTGACAGTATTGATGTTAGAAAGCTACCATATACCATTCTTCTTGCTTGCTTGGACAAACCTTGCCTTGTCTGGACATTACTTACTTGTCTGGACAAGTAAGTCTGAATTTCACTTAATATTGCTCTTGAGTAGGGTACACAGCTCAAGTCACTTAATACTTTTATACTAGGGGCGGTTTTATGTTTTTACTAATCCTCCATGACATTAAGTGAGACATTAATTGGTGCAATTTTAACTAGTTTTTATCTTTTTGCACTAGTTTTACCAACTCTTGGTTAAATGCTTGCTTTCTCTATCACATAGTGTCAACTTTCTCCTCCTGCACCATGATGGCTCTGTGACTGCCACCTTAATTTTCTGTTTCTTCTCTCTCTCTCTCTCTCTCTCTCTCTCTCTCTCTCTCTCACACACACACACACACACACACACTTCATAGCATATTCTCTGTTCCCTTGCTCATATCATCACAGGTCTACACTCTCATGCTACTTCCTCTTTTTTCATTCCATATGTTTCTGTATCCCATGTTACTCCCTTTTTCTTTCTGTGTACCACTTATGCATCTCCATCTCTGCTACCACCCTGTTTTCTTCTCATTTTCCTATCCCATCATATCATCATATCTAATTCTCCATGTTTTCTTCCTTCAGCCTTTTCCTTCAGAAAAACTGGAGAACTGTTGGTCTGTCTCCATGTAAGTTTCTTACCCCTTCATATACTAAGTAAAATGAAATATCCAAATGCCCATAAACCAGGCAGCATACATAATAATTCAAGTAGTTGATAAAAGCATTTTTAAGGCTTGAGAAACCTGAACGTTTGCTTTTGGTAACAAGAAACAGAAAAATTAAACATGAAGAGGAAAGACAGGTTTTTACCATGCTATATGGCAAGAATATGGAACATTTGGTATAGTGAGAAACAGAATGACTCAGAAACAGATAGGGTTGTAAACTTGAGTCAGTGACTCAGACTTTAGTTGTGAAAATGTGCAATTTTGCTGACTATGCAACTTGTAAGTTGCATATGTGGAAGACTCTGAAAAAGACTCAAGTCAGGGCCTCCCTGACTCAGCACTCATCCCCACACGTG
The DNA here is from genome assembly GCF_035046505.1 of Tiliqua scincoides. Taxonomy (NCBI): domain Eukaryota; kingdom Metazoa; phylum Chordata; class Lepidosauria; order Squamata; family Scincidae; genus Tiliqua; species Tiliqua scincoides. Next base: position 35,713,675 of record NC_089825.1, read on the forward strand.
CTGACTTGAGTCTGCCTGTTCCTGGATGTGCTTGCTTACTGTTTTTGTGGCGTGAAAAATCTTGTGGGGCCAGCATTCCAACCGGGCAAGCAGCAGGGAGTTCCAGCCACAAGGCAGGGAAGGGTTAATGCTTCCATTCCCAGCTGAGTGGGGAGGGAGGCAGGAGTGGGCTTTTTGCTGTCTCTGATAGGAAGGAAGAAATCGATTATCATTGGACAAAGGATGGGCATTCTCATTGTCTTTGGCTGAGGGAGGGCAGGAGGAGCAGCTAAGGGGTTTTTTGCCTTACAGTCGATTGGTGGCAGAAGCCCAGGGAGAAGGAGAAAGGGGAAGGTTTGTAGCATCAATCACACTTTCCACTGCATGGCTGGCTGCTGTAAACTGAGCTCTGTTATTACTTGGGAGGGGGAAGCCTCATTGAATGACCTGCTACAGTGGGACTTACTTCTGAGTAGAGGTGCCAAGGATCAGGTACCCTGGTAAGCCTTGCTGCTGCTGCATGTGACCCTCCTCTCTCTTGCCACTTCTGTCCCCGCTCTCTTGCAGTGCCTCCCACCCCTCCTGCCCTCTTTACAAATTGGAGGGGAAATCAAGGGAGTATTTAAAGTGAACCCACACACACACCAGGCAGTAGCCCCATTTTTTCTGCAGAGCAGCGGCAGGCTTTTTAAAGGGGGGGGGCAACTCAACTTGAGTCTTTTAGGGTGACTTGGCAACTCGGAAATTGCCCTGGTTATAACTCGTTTTCGAGTCAAGTTGCAAGGGGCAGTGACTTGGCAACTTGACTCAAGTCAAGCCGTGCAGGGTTTTCCCATCCATGGAAATGGATTGATTCAGTTAAGACATGCAACATGACAAACACTTTAATGATCAAAATCTGCACAAGTTATAAAGGGGACTATACAGTACTGTGGACCACTCTGTATATTATTGAAATACTAAAACTAGGCTGCTAGGCATACGTGACTGGGTGCACTATAAAACCTCGCAACTTCTGAACTTCCTCAAGGAGGTGGAAATATATTCTCTGGGCTGCATATCATTATCCTAATAAGTGTCTGTAATCCTATGTGTCCAGACCTTTGAATTAGCCCAACTGTGTTCAGTGGGACTTCTAAATAAACATGCATAAGATTGCTCTGTTAGTGTTTGTACAGCACTTTTTAAATTTGCAAAGCATTTCACATACATCATCTTGATGTAGTTCTTTCAATAACCCTGTAAGGTAAGTATTATTGTCCCCATATTGCAGGTAGGAAAGCTGAGGTCAAGAGGAATGCTTAATTCTAGGCTAATTGGCAAGTTCTTAGGAGAAGTAAAATTTGAACCTGGGAAGTCTCAATTTGCAGCTTGGTTTTAGACATGACGATAAACCACATCTCATACTACGAGTATGTATGACATAGAAGTGACCAAAAAGAACAACCCCATGTTTTTAACATGTAATGATGTTCAGGTTAAAGATAGTTAACTTCCACTGATGAATAATATGCCTAGAGATATCAGAAGTTTTGCTGCGCAATCTGGAAAAAACATGAAAGAAGCATTTTGACCCAGAGTTTGGATTATGATCAATGAATGACTGCCCCCAAATAATTCATTTAGGGACAACACATTTCCCTAAATGCAAAATATTGAGCCAAGGCATTCCAGGGACTCAGTGTTAACATGTTTCACGTTTTTGTGCATGTTCAGTGAGCTCATTTCTGCATATACATTGCCAAATCCCAGAATTCTCCATAAGGCAATGTTATATATGGCTATATATATATAGCCAGAGTAGCAGTACTATAATATAAACAATTTGGCTCATAATTATCTAGAAAGCACTTAACTGCCACATTTCTGAGATTCTTATTCTGTAGCACAGACACCTGCTGTCTAAATATATTCACAAGCTAGAAGATAATTGGTTCAATTCCTAACATTTGCAGCTAAAAATGCATTAGGTGGCAGGGCTGGGCAAGGTCTTTGCCTAAGACCTCGAAAAGCCAGTCAGAGTGAATAATTCTCAGCCTGACAGACCAATAGTTTCATTCTGTATATCTGTAGCTTCATATGCATTCTATTCATGAACTTGCCTGGTGGTGAATGAATATGATAATAATGCACTTTCAAAGAACATCCAGTTTTGTTCAGATATGATTGAAACACCATTCTCTGCAGAAGTGTAAAAAAAAAAAAATCTAAATCTTGCATTGGAATTTACCAAAAGAGCAAAATAAGTTCCAGAGCTCAATACAATAATTTTGAGCATGCCCACTTGAAGCAAAACTTGATAAGTTCTAAGGTGAGCAAAGCTATGAGAGAAATAGTTGGAAAATTGCCAGAGTATTAAGTAGCTCCCAGGCAGGAGCAGGTGACTTCCAGAAAAACCCATGAAGCTGTAGAGATTGAAAAGTGTTAAGGGAGAAAGAGTTCTACGTGATCAGTTGTCAGGCGCCCAGCACAAGCAGAAAGTGAGCATATGGGCAAACGTTAAGACTAGACCAGGAGTTCAGAAGAAGCTGGAGGCAGCAACAGCCACTGCTGGCCTGGCTGAGGGTAAATAGCATAAATTACTTTTTAAAGGAGATGCATCTAAGTCTAGGGCAGTCCAATGTCTATTGGTCAGGGGGGCTCACAAACCTGGGGTCACCCCCCCCCATCACTATTAATTACTTCTGGGTTCTGAGCCGTTGAAGTCATCTGGCAGATTCAGTTGGTTGGAGGCAGTGGGGCTTTTCTGTCTCCCAGCTGTACTCCAAAGAGAGACAGGGAGACAGAAAGCTGCTGGTGAGAGGAGGCAGGTAAGTGGTGGCTGCAGCAGGGCTTTCAGGGGCCTCAAAAAAGGGCCTAGCGGGCTGCATGCAGCCCGCTGACCACATGTTGAACCACCCCCATCTGAACCCATCTAGTCCAATGAATTGTATGGACCTATCAGGCTGTTAAGGTCTTTTGAAGCCCACTCACTCCTCAGAAGGTTTTGGATGGGGGTCCCATATTTGCTCAGTAACATCATGCAATTTCACAGGATCAACCCCAAACCATATTGGGAAGGCTTTGCAGGTTGTAGAAACAAAAAGGAACCTTGTTGATGACTTATAGGCAATACTGCCACCGTCACAGTCACAGAGCACTCTGTGTTTTCTACAGTTCAATATGGTATGCCTAGATCCAAACACATAGCAGATCAACTCCTGGGGGAAATGCTTAACATTATTTTACCAAAGTAACACAAAAACCCACACAGGAGTATGAACAGTCATATTTCCATGCCATATACCATCTTAAAACCACTTCATTTTGTTATTGTGCAATCCTATACACAGATACTCAGATGCCCTAGTCCCACTTTGTTCAATAGGACTTACTCCCAAGGTAAGCATGTTTAGAGCTGCAGCATTAATGGATATATGATTAAAACACAATATATACCAAATGAACAAAAACCTTGGAGTTCTTTTATTGTACCTAGAAACACACAGTATACACTGCTAAACAGTCGGCTTTCAAGCAGGTGTTAGAAGGGCAGGAAGATTTAGAGGGAAAAATCAACCAAGCACTAAATATATTATCATCTCAGTCAGTCACGCTCAGATGGCCATTTTTCACCTATAGTCTGGAACAATGAAATGTTAATGAGCAGCTGGGTTTAAGTTTGAGAGATGGGAAGGAAAAGAGGAAATAAGAGACACTGAAGGTATTCTTTCTTCAGAAGTTAAAAGCATTCAAGAATAATGTACTACATTACTGGAAAGCCTATCACTGTTCAGTAGTATTCCAAAGATTCATGATTAAAAGCTGACAGTCTACAGGAGATGCTAGCCAATTGTGCTAAACCTAGATGCACAAGTATTCGGAGGGGATTCCCCTCACCTCATGGGATCTATGCAGTCTAGCTAAGAGTATCATTGCATGAAGCTCCTTTATTACATAGGCTATGATCTGGCATCAGTAAAATTATACACAGCCTTACTATGATTATACCTGAAGAAGCATAGCAATCAGACAGCAGTGCTTTCTCTGCACAAAATAATCCCTAGTCACAGAGAAGCAGATCAATGGGCAGCACAAAAATCAGATATTTGGCTTCTCCTTTGGGCTTATTCTATAGGAAAACTCCAATAAGGCAGGTTAAACACAAATGCCTTATGCAGAGCAATATTCTGCTGATTTGTGCTTAGAGAACATTGTCAAGAGTTCTCTAGGAATTCACAGATGTTATTTATGCTTTAATCCTTTTAATCCTTGTAAAAGTGTTTATTTTTAGTAATCTCATTTAGAAAAGAGCACAAAGAATGTGCATTGTAGCTCCACTGAGAACAATAAAAAGAGACCAACTCCATTCTCAGCCTGCAACATTTCATAGTCCTGCAATTACCCCAAAAACTCTGAAGGACAGCTACAAGACTGCTCTAATTAAAACTGTAAATAAATTGCAGGTGATCCTGATAAACTACCAAAGGCGCTCTAGTGACAGCAAAGTGTACATTAAAGCCAGGAGAGCAAGCTGAAAAATAACCTGCATGTCAAGCAACCTGATCAATATAATAATTGCTCCAGGCTGGAACAAAATTACAATCCTTGGTTAAAGGCAGTGCTACAGAATGTTATATTGCTGCATCTTGTGCTTTGAGAGAAATCTATAAGCTACCTTCAGATGCTGTTATCAATGCCCAGGTACATAGATGAGAGCAAAAATATGAATTTATAAGAAAATGTACTGCTATGTAAAATGCACACTTGATCAATATAGTAATAGCTTCAGGCAACAGAGAATTACAGTCCAGAAGAAGGGTAATTAGTATTGAATTCCATATACTAGAGCATGTACTATCAAGGCAATAGGTAAACAATTAAAAAACAAACAGAAGTTGATACTAAACAAGTAGCTGTTGGTTACTTTCAATAATTACTGACAAATCTGTTCAGCTGCAATATACCAAAGATTACCACTCTTAAGTATCATCTTATCATACACACCCCCTTCTGTATGATTCCTTGCATTTCATATATCGAAATAAATAAGCTATTGAAAAGCTTAGCAGGAACAACAATCTTTTTTAAAGTAACTTTTCTTTCCTAGCCTTGATTTCCTTTTGTCAAATAGGTGTCACCTTAGGATGATCAAACAACATACAGAACATAGCAAAATAAATTTTAAATAAAATACCATAATAATATTTTAAAGTCAAATACTGACAGTAAAATGCCACACTGTACAATATTTGTACTGTGGTTGCTCAAATGTTTGCTAAAGAGCATGAGTGGACATACACAGAGAGAGCTGTTTTTCAGGAGAGGGTGCAGTTGTAATTTACCTGTCTCTTTGTCCTGTACTTCTTCCAGGTGTAAGTCATTCAGAAGGTGCTCCAAAATCTTCTCTGGTGTTCCGGATACCACCACATACCTGTCAGAAAGCAGAGAGTCCACAGAGTCATCCTCTGTCGATGACTGAGAACGGCTACTCCACTCATCCTCCTCATCCTCTTCATCAATGTATTTAAAATAAGGCACATCAAATGTTGGTAAAGGCAGCTCCCTGCCTAGAAACAAGGCAGATTCCTTCTTTTCTACATGCGGGTCAAAGATTCTCAGCCTGGAGCTTCCCATAATGTAGGGCAAACAACAAAGACATTCCCTACATGTTGCTGTGTCTTGCCATCTCAGTTTTGATGTCGGTAACTGAGTTCATCTGAGTGCTGAGAGCTCTGCAGTCAGCTTGTGTGTGTGGCTGTCTGAGCACCCAAGGAAAAAACTCTTACCTCCAATCACTCTGGGCACTCCCTGATGTGGGGGCTGGGCTATGTGACGACACTTTCCTAAGCACCAACACATCTTGGTCCAGTTCTTTCACTTGAATTGTAGTCACTTCATCATCCAGCTTTAATTTGGAGAGAGGGACAAACAACAAAGAGAAAAATGAATAAAATCTCCAGGGACTGAGGAAAGGAAGGGATTGGGAAGCCTTGATTAGAGCTACATTTTCTCTCTACCAGGACTGCCAAGCGCAGCAGTCACTGCTCTCAATTTACATTCTGAGAATTCACAATGCAGCAGATTTTTAACAGACCATTCCTTTCTCAGAGACAGAGGGAGAATGCTGTTTCTTATAAAAATAATATTCAAAAGGAGGGTTAATTAATAATAAAGAAAATGTAAAATATTTCTATTGGTCTTCAGCATGTTGCAACAAGCTGTTATTCACCATTATGGAGCATGTCTCTTCTGTTTAATGCATGATCCCTTTTTGTAAGTGCTGATCTGCTGATTTAGCTAGTGACTAAACAGATCAAATTGAACTGCCAAGAGGGTTACAGTAGTCATAGGGCACTTTACAGCATTAACAAGAGAGTGTTTGCTACACAAACAAAACACACTATCCTGTAAAGGTAGTTGCGTTCTTGGGAACAGGCAATTAACTAAGGGGGGAGAAGACACACAGCATGACATTGTTCCTTGCCCTTAAGGCTCACAACCTCTACAATAAGCTCTTGAAACCAAAAGCTACTACTAAAAGTTTGGGACAAAATACACAAACCAGTACCTGCACAGGAATCTGCACACGTTACTGCACCAATTTTTTTTCCCTCCTCTGGGTCTCCTGCCTCTGCACATATATAGCATAAACCCATCATCTCAAAAAGGCAAAAGCCACTGACTATGCAATGCACATGGAGGGTTTGTTATCGACTATACAATCTGCAGTGAAACTCACAGGCTTGACAAAGAGCCTCCATTTGTTTCATATGAGAGGCTCCTGATAAGCCTCTAATGTGCCTAGGCACTAGGCAAAAATAAAAATACTTCTGATAATATTTTAAGTCAAATGCCCAACACTAATGTGGTTTACAGTTGTACTATTTAATATACAAGATACTCTGAAACAATAAAACTATTAAATAGTACTATGCCATTAAACTGGCCTCATACAACAGAAGATTTATGCTACAAGCAATATTACAGGGCAATGTCATTGAATGGTTAACCTTTTCTCTTCTCCATTATATCTCTTAATGGAATGATGGAATTCCAAAACTAATCAGCAGCAAGACCATGATCTGCTAGATGCCAAAAGAGCCTGTATAAAGATATTGACTTGCCCCAATAAGCTTTCTAGTAAGATCTTTATTTATCCCCACACACATACACCCCCATCAGGGTAATTATTAAATTTTTGCAATGTCAGACATACAGGTACTGAGCCAATTAACACAGGGTATTTGTTGAAAAATTCCCTGGGGACATTAGCAGACATCATGTTGCAGGAATACTGATGCATAATTGTCAACTTCCATTTCACGGTGTATGCTTTTGTTGCCTACACATTTACAGCACAGCCATAAAATAATGAGATAAGAGTAGGCTATATTATATATTGGCAACCTTCAGTCTCGAAAGACTATGGTATCGCGCTCTGAAAGGTGGTTCTGGCACAGCGTCTAGTGTGGCTGAAAAGGCCAATCCGGGAGTGACAATCCCTTCCACACCGGGAGCAAGTGCAGTCTGTCCCTGGTCTGTCTCCCTGGCTATGGGCCTTCCTTCTTTGCCTCTTAGCCTCAGACTGTTGGCAAAGTGTCTCTTCAAACTGGGAAAGGCCATGCTGCACAGCCTGCCTCCAAGCGGGCCGCTCAGAGGCCAGGGTTTCCCACTTGTTGAGGTCCATCCCTAAGGCCTTCAGATCCCTCTTGCAGATGTCCTTGTATCGCAGCTGTGGTCTACCTGTAGGGCGCTTTCCTTGCACGAGTTCTCCATAGAGGAGATCCTTTGGGATCCGGCCATCATCCATTCTCACGACATGACCAAGCCAACGCAGGCGTCTCTGTTTCAGCAGTGAATACATGCTAGGGATTCCAGCACGTTCCAGGACTGTGTTGTTTGGAACTTTGTCCTGCCAGGTGATGCCGAGGATGCGTCGGAGGCAGCGCATGTGGAAAGTAGCGCATGTGGAAGAGTAGGCTACAACCTAAAATTATTCAGTTTAAAAGGAAGTTTGTGCCACAGTCCTCTTTTTCCCCCCCAAAGTACCCATATGCTCAACTCCCACCTTAAATTCATAGATAATAGACAAGGGGAGGCAAATGGAGGGTAGAGAGAGGGTGAGGAGGAGGCGTGATGGGGAGACAGGAGGTGGGGAGAGGGTGGGTGGGAAGCGTGCCGGGGTGAGGAAGTGGGAGGGAGGGAGGGAGGCAGGTTCAGTGGAGCTCCACTCCACCGGATCCAGAGCGTTCATGTGGGGCTCGGCGCTCTACACGAACACCTTCACCCTACCGTCAACCTTTCAGTTGGCGGTAACTTGGGTAGTCCCACTGTGGGGCTACTTCCCTTACCCAGGAGAAGGGGATAAAAGTAGCCCGTTGCACGCAGGATCAGGCAGCAGCCGTTTTCTGTGCCGCCGAAGTTGCGTGCCACGGGAGCTCAGGATCGGGCTACCCGTCTGTATATATACAGCAACTTAGCTTCCACCTTCATTGTTAACCATAACCCCTGAAAAAAGCATTGATGGTCAGGGACTTTTGACAGCAGCACCAGATGAGACATGAGGAGCAGTTGCAGGAAGGAAAAGAGATCAGCCTCCCCTCCACCCCAACATGTGCATGACATTCCTTTCTGAAACCCAACCAACATTATGTATTTTATATAAGAAACTTCTTTATACCTTCTTTATAAAACCAGACCTGTGGCCCTTCTAGCTCAGTACTGTCTACATCAGTATTCAACATGTTGGCTGTGAACCCAATGGGGTTGCAAATCCTCATTTAGGGGGGTTGCAGCAACCTTTCAAAGCCTGTGCAAGAGAGGACTTTGACCCAATCCAATAATGGTACTGCCTTATCAAAACTGAGTTCTTTGTATACTCCTGCACCACCTCTTCTCACTGTCCTGCCCTGCAGCTCCTCAGGTCAGTCCTTACAGGGTTGTTGTAAAGACATGAGGTAGGAGGAAATGGGGCAGGTGGAGGCAGGGGAGCAGTTAGGGTCCCAGGAGGGGAGAGGGGTCATCAGTGTGGCCCCAGTTTCATACTTTGTTTTTAGGGGTTGTAGCATGAAAAGGGTTGAAGACCATTGGTCTACACTGAGAGGCAGTGGCTTCACCAAGCTTTAGACAGGGGACTTTCCTCAGTTCTATCTGGACTGAAATTAGGACCTTCTGCATGCAAAACACATGCTGTTCTTCCATTGACCTATAACGAGGTTTGATTTTTTTGGTGATAAAGAAATAAAAACACATCAGAGAAATCTGCAAAAAAATAAATAATGGGCTGGACTGGAGGAGTGCATGGATAATGACTGTAGCTGCATCTGTACCACCTACTTAGTACACTTTTAAAGCAATTATAATTTATAAAAATGCATCGTTGGAATAAAAACACATAACACCACTTTCTACACTTTTCCTCCTAGTGGAAAAAAAACCTGCAAAAAATAAAAACGTTAAAGAACACCTCTACCTACGGCCCATCTCCAGTTAAGTTCCTACATGAAAGCAATCAAAATATAATGGGCATGATCCAGCAATAATTAGGCACTTTAGCACAATTCTATGAATGTTTACTTGCAAGTAAAAGTCATGGAGCTCAATTGAGTTTGCTCTCAGGTAAGTTTACACGGGATGTATTTCCAATTCCATTCATTTCAATGGGAGAATTACACACAAATTTATACGTTACAACACAGGCAACTTAAAAGTGCTTGGTTTTGGCTGGATTATGTCTTATATAAATATTTATATATCTAAAAGAAACTGAACTAGAAGTCCTTCCAGAGCAGGTCTTCACTTGTGTAAGTCTCCTTTAAATAAGTGGAGATATGAACCAGTTATTTCATGAGTATTAAAGTCTATTAAAGAAGAAAACATAGCACATAAACAATTATCAAAAGAGTAAAGTTGGAGTGATTTTTTTATTGCAAATGACTGGAAAACATAAACATGCTATTTACCCAGCATATAATAGCATTTGCCAGTTAGAATATTTGTCTTTCCTATTATATTAAAGTATTGCTCTCAGCAAAATGACCTGAGAACCAGAAGGACAGTTTTAGAGATAATCTGACCCTGCCAGTTTAAATAGCAGCAAGAACAAAAGACAGTTAAAAGTCTAATTCAAATAACTGCATTAACTAAATAAGGCATTCAAACTACTCAAGCCTTTACATTGCCTTTCTGAATCATGAGCAGGAATTTAATACACAAAAGGGAGCTCTTCTTTGAAGCAGTAGAGCAAAATGTTCAGAAAAATATAGGCTGTAAAAAAAATCACATTCATCATCAACAAAAGAAATACCTTTATTATAAGGCCATGCAGAGTAGGAACCTTTTGTTTTCACAGCTGCATTTGCTAAAACTGACACAGCATAGCTCCATAATGCTGATACATCTAATGCTGATCAGTTCTTCAATCTTCCCACAATTTGATGCTGGTACTAGGGCACGACCTTGAGTGATAAGGCAAAGTGTACATTCAGGGATGAATGCTGCCAGTACCACTAAGCTAGAGAAGACCCCTATCTAGAAACTGCATGTTCAGGTAAGAAAAAAGTGCCAGAGATCTTACGCATCTCTGGAACATAAGTGGAATTAAAAGATTTCTGTCTCTACAAGATTTATTATCTGGGTAAATATAAGAATGGAAAAGGCTTAAAACCATTTAATAGACTGGTAGATAGAATCATAGAAATGTGGCAACTGGAACAGTGCTCAAATTATGGAAGAAAAAGTAGGGACTCTTACACAATCCTGAGTCACCCTAAACTTAATCCTCTCTATGAAGGTCATCTGAAAGGCAAAGAGAGCTTGACCCTCTCTGTTTCCCAGTAATTCAAGCACTGGTTTGTAAATGTATCTTTGTCCAGTTACCTAAACTACAGGCAGGTTCACACCTATATCAATTACTATTTTTGACAATAGTATCAAATTAATTTGCATGTGCAATTCAGCTAACACAGACAGTATTTTCATATTGTCCAATATTTACGAAATCCAGTATTTTTCACACTTTCGGTTGAAAACCGAGTGATACAGTAGAAACCGAATGCACCTGAGGCAGTCCGTCTTCTCTATGAAATACTTCATAGTCAGCACCCAAATATACTGCATTGGCATTTAAAAGCAAAGAGGAGTGAACAGAAGAACCTAATGTCAAGAATAAAGTTTGTTAAGGGTGGACCCAAACCTATGGATTTACAAGCAACTTGCTATTGATGTTTGATGAAGGAGGCACCACAGAGCACATCCTACATCCTGTCATCTGTTCCTCTTTAATGCTGCAATTTTAATTTTTTCATCTGAAAGCTTTATCATTAAAAAGAGCCATTAATAGCCTCAGGGACAGACAGACCAGGGACAGACTGCACTTGCTCCCGGTGTGGAAGGGATTGTCACTCCCGGATTGGCCTTTTCAGCCACACTAGACGCTGTGCCAGAACCACCTTTCAGAGCGCGATACCATAGTCTTTCGAGACTGAAGGTTGCCAATACAATAAAAAATAGCCTCAGCTTGCTGAATTTTCAGACTGTATATGAGCAGACATAGTAGAGGGTCTGAGGGAGTGTGATCTAGAGAACTGCAGCCCATCGAGACATGCTGCAGAGAGGTCACCCACTCAGTTAACAGGCAAGCCCTTGTCAGGCTATTAGCAGTCACCTGACTTCAAGGACAGGCACCCTCTGTGTAGAATATTTCCAAGTAATACAGATAGAATCTGGATCATTTTAGAGAGAGAAGATACATAAGATACAAGGACCTCCTTAATGGAAGGGGGGGTTCAACCGAACTGTAGCATAATGGGAAAATGTTAAATATCTTCTCCACATGAGCCACAGTACCACTTCTGATTGGGGGCCCTGTGGCTATTTTAATGTTTAAAAGCAGGAAAAAAGATGAAAACACAAATGTTGCATTTAGTATCACATAGTTTGACCCTTAGAAACTCAAGAGGTTCCAGTGCGCACAAGAGAGATTTGATAGAGGACCAAAATAGATACAGGTGTTTGCCACTTAACAAGGGGATATGTTCTCCCATTCCTGTTGTTATGCTATTTAGGTCATTAAGTGAACATTCAGTTCAATCTATTGCCTTTGTTGTGTAAACAGACACTAGCTGGTTGCACAGGCTCCTGGAGATTGCCTCTTCTTTGCATTATGAGTCTTTTTGTTGTGTTAACACAAACACTGCTGCAGGCTATGAGAGACAGGATTGCCTGATTAAGAGCATCTTTATTGTGCTTTGACCACCATCATATATGTGCTCTGTTGTTAAGCGGGCACGCCTGTATTACACTGAAGCTCTGGTTTTGGAGAGCCCAACAAATATCTTTATAAAAAGCAGAGCAGGGGGAAGCCAAACTGGGTTTGGACCACAGCACAGGGGACTGAACCTTTCCCCATATTTTCCACTGGAAGTCACTCCAAGCAGGGGGGGGGGAACCTTTCAGGCAAGTTATTAATGTGTCCTTCTAATGAAACACACTGCAGAATGCAAGCATTGTTAGTCTTTAAAAGTGCCACACAAGACTGTCTTTAAATTAACTCCAGCTGAAAGCTGGGGATGAGAGGTGCTAGAGGTGCTTGAAAAGGTGCTAGAGGTGCTTGAAAACAGTATTTATTTTACTCCAAAGCAAACCCATTGTATTCACTAATCCTATCTTACCAGAAATAAAACATCTCTAGCCATAGCACAGAGATTGCATGCAGAAGGTCCCAGGTTCAATCCTTGACATCTCCAGGTGCAAATGGGAAAGATCCCTGACTGAAACCCTAAAGAGAGACCCTCAGCAGCATAGATGGTACCAAGCTAGATAGATCAATGGTCTGACTCAATAAAGGAGTTCCTAAGTTCAGCCACCACATCAAAAATTAGCACCCAGCCAGAATAGCAAACTAACATTATGCATAACACAAATTATGCATGGGGAGGATAAAGTGAATAGAGAGATGCTCTTTACACTCTCACATAACACCAGAACCAGGGGACATCCACTAAAATTGAGTGTTGAGAGAGTTAGGGCAGACAAAAGAAAATATTTCTTTACTCCGCGTGTGGTTGGTCTGTGGAACTCATTGCCACAGGATGTGGTGACGGCATCTGGCCTGGACGCTTCTAAAAGGGGATTGGACAAGTTTCTGGAGGAAAAATCCATTACGGGTTACAAGCCATGGTGTGTATGAGCAACCTCCTGATTTTAGAAATTGGCTATGTCAGAATGCCAGATGCAAGGGAGGGCACCAGGATGCAGGTCTTTTGTTATCTGGTGTGCTCCCTGGGGCATTTGGTGGGGCGCTGTGAGATACAGGAAGCTGGACTAGATGGGCCTATGGCCTGATCCAGTGGGGCTGTTCTTATGTTCTTAACATGTGTTGCAAGAATACTGTTTTAGTGCATGGTGAAGCAATCAGTCTCCACCTCAATGGGACAGATAAAGTGTCCAACTTGTAAAGTGAATTCATTCTCAAGTCTGAGAAATGTTTGTAAAAAGCTACAGCTTCATGCCAACTATGCACCTGTACAGCAAAAGCCCTCATCCTTCTATAGTAAAACCTAGTCATCATCAAAAGGTGTAAGACAAGAAAATTCTGCTTACCTAAAATAATTTAAAAATATTTTGTTGCCAAGATTTTTTTAGATCAAACACAGAAATGGACACACTAAGCACCTTTCCAAACTGCTGCTGTTATCTTAATGATGATTTTATCATAAATGCATGTTTAGTGTAATCCTTTTATATGGAGCAAGGAAAGGGGGCTATCCCTCTAATTTGCAAATACAGTTGGGGGTCATATTTGCAGATTCACTTGACCTAAGATCGGGTCTATGGCCCTCCCCACATGCCCCTCAAGTATCGATGGGAGTTCCTGCTCCCTTTGCTTCTGGAGAGTCTTCTGAGTCCAACAGAGGCCTTGCGCGTCTGCCCTTGGCCTCTGCCAAGCTCAGAATGATTACAGGACAAAAACATGAGACCCGGTTCTTGGCCAAAAACTGGAAGTGACATTTTTGTGTGTTTTTTTTTTGCCAAGAATCAAAAGTTGCGTTTTTAAGCCTCTAATAATTCTGAGCTCGGTAGGGGCTGCAGGTGAACATGTGCAGGCTCTGCTGGACTCAGAAGACCCTTTGGAAATGAGGGGAGCTCAGCTCCCCTCACCTCCTCCAGGGGGTGGGGACATTCCCTCGTATTTGTGGTTTCACTTAACCCCAGGGGGTTACCAGCTGGACCCCCCACAGATACCAGTATACCAAATTATTATTCCAAGCTTTTGTTTAAGAAGACAACTCAAACAGCTATAAACCTGCTAGTCCCCCACCAACCACTGTTCCATGGTAAATATGGAATCTGGGTCTGTAAATGAGGCAAGGTTGGTTAGAAGCAGAATGCCAGGGCTCCCCAAATTAATTCAGTACCTCCAGCCCAGTAGTTTTCACTTCGAACCAGTGGAGTGAAATTACCAGCGGTGTAATTGCCAGTTCAGATGATGGTTCTGTAAATCCCTAATGCACAGTGAGAGGACTGTGAAAGACTGTACCCTGCCTCCTCACTCACCCAGCATACCTGCCCCTCCTTGAACACTGCCAGCTTTAACATTCAGTTAGGGATTACATGTATACAGTCCAAAGCATGTAAGTTCAAATTAGGTTTAACTCCAGATTTCAGTGTGGGGAATCACCCACATGATTTGAGCCAACAAACACAGACCCATGTAGACTCCAGTTGGATATAATGCTCCCTGTGAACAGCCAGTAACAACCAAGCTGAAGCACACATCCCAGAAAAGCACAAAGGCAAGATGTATTCTTGCCTTACCTTCCAGTCTCCATCTGATGTACAGCCATGATGGGTTCTGAGCTGTCTGTGACAGATCAGGAGAGAGATCTTGGGGTGGTGGTGGACAGGTCGATGAAAGTGTTGACCCAATGTGCGGCGGCAGTGAAGAAGGCCAATTCTATGCTTGGGATCATTAGGAAGGGTATTGAGAACAAAATGGCTAGTATTATAATGCCGTTGTACAAATCTATGGTAAGGCCACACCTGGAGTATTGTGTCCAGTTCTGGTCGCCGCATCTCAAAAAAGACATAGTGGAAATGGAAAAGGTGCAAAAGAGAGCGACTAAGATGATTTCGGGGCTGGGGCACCTTCCTTATGAGGAAAGGCTACGGCGTTTGGGCCTCTTCAGCCTAGAAAAGAGACGCCTGAGGGGGGACATGATTGAGACATACAAAATCATGCAGGGGATGGACAGAGTGGATAGGGAGATGCTCTTTACACTCTCACATAACACAAGAACCAGGGGACATCCACTAAAATTGAGTGTTGGGCGGGTTAGGACAGACAAAAGAAAATATTTCTTTACTCAGCGTGTGGTCGGTCTGTGGAACTCCTTGCCACAGGATGTGATTATGGCATCTAGCCTGGACGCCTTTAAAAGGGGATTGGACAAGTTTCTGGAGGAAAAATCCATTATGGGGTACAAGCCATGATGTGTATGCGCAACCTCCTGATTTTAGAAATGGGTTACGTCAGAATGCCAGATGCAAGGGAGGGCACCAGGACGAGGTCTCTTGTTATCTGGTGTGCTCCCTGGGGCATTTGGTGGGCCGCTGTGAGATACAGGAAGCTGGACTAGATGGGCCTATGGCCTGATCCAGTGGGGCTGTTCTTATGTTCTTATGATTTACAAATGTGTCATATGATTGGGTTAATATTTTAAAACAGACAATTCACATAAATAAATCCTGTATTTTGTGTGCAAATTAACAAAAAGGAAGAAGAAAAATGAATATACTGTATAAAGTAATACTAATGAAGCTGTCAATTGTAGGATAACACTTGAAACTTACAATTTTCCAAAAAGCTTCCAGTCAGTGGTCAATTAGGCCCTTGGGAGTAGTTGTGAGTTGGCCTCTTGACCACATGGGTTAGAGACGTGCCTGGGCATATCCCAGCTGCCCTCTCAATTCTTTTACTTGCAACCAAGAGTTCATCCAAACTTCTTCCTCAAAGTATAGCAGTACATTCCCAGTAGACTGCATGTGATGCGGTGGTTCCACTGACCTGAGTGATGGCAACATGCACAGTACACAGATCCCTGACTGAAACTGAATCTCCTAACACACTTACAGTATTTTGACTTAGAAGCAAATAGGGAGGAAAGGACACAAATGAGATCAGGTAGTGGAAACTGGGGAAGAGAGTATTTAACCTCTTTATCTACATCAGTGTTTCTCAAACTGTGGGTCAGGACCCACTAGGTGGGTTGTGAGCCTATTTCAGATGGGTCCCCATTCATTTCAATATTTTATTTTTATTATACAAAAAATCTATTAGACTGCGACCATGGTATGCTTTTAACAATGACAGTAAATGGGACTTACTCCTGGGTAAGTGCGGGTAGGATTGCACCCTAGGATTTTTCTGCTTGATGATGCTACTTTCGGTCATGACATCACTTCTGGTCGGTCCTGATCGCTTTGAGGTTTGAGAACCACTGTTCTGCACTATTGTACTTATGTAAACTGTGTCCCATGAGAAACGTGCCTCATGAGAAAAAAAAGAATATAGGTAGTGGTACTTCAGGAGCATACACTTTAAATTGGAGAAATTTGGAGGAAGGGGATTAAATATCCCCTTCCCCAGACCTGCTCTACAATTTCAACAACTTGTACCCTCTCCTAGCTATTTACAGATCAAAATAAATCAGGGGATTCAACTGAAGATGTCTCACATCATGGCTCTCAGAAGGCTGCTAGTTTCTCCACTGCTCTTCCTCACAGCTTGTCTTTTGGATGGTTCTCCCGCTCTAGTTCACTCTCTTTAAAGCACCTCAATCTCTTATCTCAGTCTCCTCAGATGTCTACCCATTACACAGAAAAAAATTCTCTTGCAAGGATCCAACAAAGGCCTCTAATCACAGCTCATAACTGTCTTACCCAGTCAGACATGGGTAGGAACTATAAAGGGGCCAGTCCCTCATTTAGTTGGAAACAGTCCCATTCATTTCCATTAATAACCTATACTCAAGTATACAAACTTAAGGTTTCACTTTCAGGCGCACCTACAATGGATGTGCATTAACCCAATGACACTCACTCACCACCACCTGGAATTTGCTTTTCAACTGCCTGCAGGACAAAGGTCAATTTTTCCATGATAAAAGTGTTTAGCAAACAATTGAAAAAGCAGCAATTCCAATATCAGTAAACTCTATTACATGTTCCTTGAGATGAAAAGATGCTATAAATATAAATCTTAGAGACTACAAAAATATTATGATGAATGCACAACTGAGCTAGCCTAATGTAAAAAATACCATAACTTCATAGCAAGTTATGTGCTCAAGAAATAACGTTTCCCGATTATCAGTTTATACCTCAATAAATGCATAGTTGTGATTCACTCATTGCAAAAGATCTCTTCATCCTTAACATAACATTTTGGAGAGAGGGAGGACTGCATTTCTGAATAGGGGAAAATTAGGTGTTTTCACTCACTGGCTACTGGTTCTTGTCAACCACAACATCAAATGCATTGCAAAATGTGGCAGTGACATAGGATAGCTCCCATGACATCACAGTGACTTAACGTCTCAGGTCTGCTTCATTTTATGAATTTCAAAACCTCAAATTCATTAGATTGAAAATTTCCCTGCTATATCCTTGCACTCATGCAACCCTTAAAAATATGTAAAGGGATAGCTGCATGGATAGCAGCAATGCCCATTGTCTTAAGGACCTGAGAATATCTTCAAAAGCACAGGTACATTTTTATAAGGCATTTTGACACCAAGTCTCAGTCCCCATTGGCTATTGTAACTAGACTTAAGAACAGATGTGTGTGTTCCCCCCCCCCCACCCATTAATGTTGTTTAGATCAGTGTTTCTCAGACTGTGGGTTGGGACCCAGTGAGGGTTGTGGGTCCCCATTCATTTAAATATTTTTTTTTTAACATATTAGACTCCGGGCACAAGCCTAACCAGGTCTACTCAGAAGTAAGTCCTATTTTGTTCAATGGGACTTACTCTCAGGAAAGTGTGGTTAGGATTGCAGCCTCATGCTATCATGGTATGTGACTACATTTGGGGAAATTACAGACCTGTACTTTTAACAAGCTACTATGAATATTCTTTTAACAATGATAGTAAATGGGGCTTACTCCTGGGTAGGACTGCAGCCTAGGACTGTTAAAAATTTTCCTGCTTGATGATGTCACTGCCGGTCAAGACATCACTTCCAGTGGGTCCTGATAGGTTCTCATTCTAAAAATAGGGTCCCAGTGCTAAATGTGTGAGAATCTAACTGGTTTAGATGCTTACCAGGGTGAAGTGTTTCTTTTATAGTGAACACAGGCAGGCTGCAGTCAACCTGAATGCTTGAAGAGAAATAGATCGAACATTAACAGGAGTTAACTTTGCCCCCATATCTGCGATTTCCATATGAGCGGGGGAGGCGGCTAGAACAGATATCCTGCAGATATGGGAGCTGGTGCCTATACTAGTAGGTCTAGATTTACACAGACTTAATTTGCACACTTTTGAAATAGTGTGATTCAAATTAAACTTCCAGTCTTAATTTGCATCCTGGCAATTTTTTTAAATAAACACAACCAATAAATAAACTCACCATGTGTCTCTTTCCTCCCGCTGCTGCAACCACCTTCTTCCCCACAGGAAGCTACCAGCGTCTTATGGGGTTGCCTGTTAGCAGCAATTAATTTACTGCTTTATTTCAAAAACAAGCCCATGCAAATCGCACTTCCAGCATTAAAGTGCAAATTGCATTATTTCAAAAACATGCAAATTAAAACCGTGTTAATCAAAAGCTGCCTATAAAATGTTGACAAAGGGGTTGGTATAGAGAAGCCATTGGGAGACAGTTGAACAATTCTGCCCCAAAGAGGCTACTGTTGTAGCTGCTGAGGCTCAAGTGGTATTTCCTACTGCTACAGGGTCAGGCTGTCAATAACTAGAGAACTATGCAAGTTCTAAGACCTACATGGTACAACCTGAGCAAGGATCGAATGCAGAATCAAAACACTACCACCTGGTAGTGAGTGTGGCTCATGACTGGGACCTGCTCTGTCATTTCTTAATCAGTTAAAAAATGCTCACTCATGTCATTGTGTGATCTGGCATGACAATGAGGGATTCGTATCTCTGTTGCATTTTTTCAGGAAAGGGGAGGGGGAAGGTGCTTGTAAGTATTTTAAGATATACTTAAAATATACTCATACATATGCACGCAACATAATATTATTTTATGTTTTGAGGTTTTATTATATACTCCTGCCAGTGGTCACATATTCTGCCAGATAGTTTCAGGACACTATAGTAACCCCATAGGCCATAATAAAAATCCTCTTTCAGAACATGACAGCACAAACTGCCCTTAATAGAAAACTGAGTGTTGCATTGCTTTACTGAAAAAAGATGCTTTTTCTCTTTGATATATCCTTCAGTCACCTGTGGAAGAAATTCTGCCTCTATATTTTTTACATTACCTATGGGTTAAGATAGTTCCATGTCTTTGTCAGTTAATCTTCTGGTTGTGATGGTTTGGAATGTCCTGGGTGGAGGTTAATGAGATGAATTCAGTTCTTCATTATATACAGTAGTTATGCTAAATAAGACTCCGCACAGTAGATACACAAAAGGGACAAACTCCATATTTGCCTTGCTAGCTAGCACCTGCTCTCTTGCCATTTCAGCAGCTTTACTCTCCCTTTTTCTGTGTGACCAATCTCAACACAGAGGAAAATGAGCAAACAAAATTTGAATCATTTATAACATCGCAGCATATTTTTCTATTAGTTTATTTAGAGATTTGTGGGTAGGAGAAAAAGATGAGAATCAGCAACCGGCTGCAGTCTTTGGCATGGCAAGCAGCATGATAACCGTGTACTCGGACTGCCATTTCCTGAATCAAATGCAGGCACTGAGCATAATCTTCTGGGAGTATTTCATGAACATGCTCCAACCGGAACAAATGAAAATTAAAAAGTCCCATCCATGTCAGCAGGCCTTGTGCAAAGAGGTTGCAGCGGCTTCAGTCATAATCTACAAATCACTCAGTTTAAAACTGCACACATTGTGTTTGTCATGAAACCGTTACATGAAAAAAAAATGGACATAATTATGCAGGAAAAGATGAATATATTGCATACAAATATAAACATTTTACTGCTGCTACTACTACTATTACTTCCAATAACTTGCTAACAGTTTTCTCTCATGAAAAAACATAACTACTGCATGCTTGCAATTGTTCCAACAGGAATAATGTAAATTACTGTATCTTCACCTATCTCTCATTTGTGGTTCTATCAATTTAAATAGCACAAAGTTTCTTTTTCTCTCTCCAGGCATTGCTTTCATTATCATTATACTGCACAGTGGTATACAACTTCAAGAAGGGAATAAGTTATCCCAACAAGGGTGATCTGAGCATTTATGCAAGTTATGGAATGAAAAATGCATAGCTACCATGGAAACAAGTAAGTCACATGGTTGCTGCAATAAAATGCAAAGCATCATAAGTAAACACTGACATGTTTTGTTGTACTGTGGAATCTCCAAAAATGTTCTTCTGTTGGATGATGCAAAATAATGGGCTTTCAGTGGTTCATTCAGCACTTTAAAAATATGCCTATGAGCAGAAAATTTTGGGCATCTCCAGAAAAACTTTTTACAGAAGTTTAATTGACAACCATAACAAGAAATAAGTTATTTGAAATTTGAGGCTCTCTTACTGCTCTAGCACAGATTTTAAAAAGGAAGCAATGTACAGTGGGCCCACTGTATCTACAGATTTGGGACCCACAGATTTCACTATCCGAGGGTCCCACAGGGTCGGTCCCACATGAACTCTCCAGAGGAGACCCAAAAAGGTTTTACTTATTTATCTTTTACTTATTGTTTCATTTCTGTCCCCCCCCCCCCCCGAAGAACTCAGGGCAATGATTCTAGAAGTCCAGTCCATTTCAGATGCCACGCTGACCATGACATCCATCACATCCTGAGCACTGATCTAGACTGGAAGTCCCTTGAAGCAGGGATCTCTCAAGTACCATGTTCACTGATGGCATAATAGTAATAATAATTACCACCCCCATAAATACTGATGGCAGTATATTAAATCAAGGCAAATGGATTCAATTCCAAGATTTTACATACAGCTCAAAGAAGCAAAATCCAGTTTTTTATATAGAATATGCACACCAGGGAAAGTATGAGATCATGTGACATTGGCACAGATTTCCCATGTTGAAGCAGTTTCTCCTCCCCCTGCCCCCCCTTTTCATTTTTATAAAAGCACTTGCTTGTTTAACATTTGATTCCTTTCCTCAGCAATGTAATACAGTTGATGTACATTAGGTACACTGCCAGTGGAAAAGAGGCAGGCATTTGCAGCGGCCAGCACTTAACATGTACATGGAAAATTGCAGGCAAGCAACTGTAAAAGGATTGAAATAATTAATTGTCATAAAAGCAAAAGTGGTACATGCACTCTTCCTGGCTTTGATTCGATCCAATCCTCAGAGTGCTAAACTGGCACCAGCCCCATGTATTCCAACTGAGCTTATGCTTTTGAAAGCAGTCTCCACGCCTGAAATGCCTTTGTTCCTCTTTGTGTCACACAGGAAATAAGCTAAACTGCCAAAGAGATAAATTCCCATAATGAAGTATGTTTTGTAGCTTAATTAAGGTATATTCCCAGGTGTGAAAAACACTCCACATGTCCATACAAATCTGTTCCACATGTCAGTATATAAAATTCAGGAAGAAGCTCCTCTATAAATTATGCAAAACATAGGGTGCCTCTTTTTTTTAAGCAAATGAAGGTTACAGTAATTTTTTGCTTTATTAACAGAAAAGTACATAACAGATTGGAAGAGCATATGCCTATTAGAATGCAAAAATTATAGTTTGTTTTTATTATGTGTACAATATGAATACATAGAATATATTCTAAAAAGTTACCAGTTGCTTTACTGAATATTTAATAATGCAAAAAAAAAAAACACCCAATTGTTTAATAGCAGACTTAAATACCATTTCTACAGAAAATTTATTGTCTACAATACATTAATATGAAAAATACTGTCAAACACATAACTAACCAAGGGTTGCTTTCAATCCCGGTCCAATCCTAACCAAATTCCTGTGCTACGTGCAGTGGGGTCAGAGCAGCATTTGCTGCATCCAGAGCAGAAATTGAGGCTGCTGGAGGTCTCCTCAAGGTAAGGGCTAAGCCAACGCAAATCTGGACTGCTCCAGGTTGGGCTTTCAGGCTCAGGGGTTTAGGATATGATGGAGGCCTCCTCTGCCATCCCTGCCCCCCTCCCAGGCCTGATCTGCCCCATCTCCACCCTCCCAGTGGAGCACCCATTTGCTCTGGCAGGCGCTAGCCTCTGACTGGCTCAAGGAGGCTGGCAGGCTCTACCAAAACATGCCTTACAGCATGTTCGCGACAGCGCATGTGCTCGTCAGACCTGCGGAGATTGGCATAGGATTGGGCTATTAGTCATCACCAACTAAACTTAGGACTGAACCCTTGGATATTACTAGCAGACAGTCCCAAATGATCACCTCTGTCAGAATGATTTTTTAAGTCCCAGAAAGCTGTTGGGCCAGTTCTAATGTGTAAGTGTGTATCTATCTGTGTACCAAAAAATACAGAATTACCTCTTAAGTGAATCCTGGCTAAATTCCACTGAAATCAACTAGATCAAACATGTTAAATCTAATCCCCATTCACTTCAATGGGATTCTGTGATGACAGAATCCAGAGTGTGTTTTAAAAATTAAATTATTATCCTTGAACCCCAAGCTTTGCAGGAGAGATCTGAAAGGCAGCCTCAATATATGGAGAAAGAATTTTATTCATTTCAAAAGGCTTTTTTTCTTTGTTTCCAGTGGAAGTGACCTGAATTCTTTAGAGTTCCAAAAGCACTTGTGAATTTTACAAGTCTATAAGAGACTTCAAATACGCTGAATCTTAGTATAACAGATTTGTATCTTATACAATGAATACCTACACATTTACAAGTCCAAAGAAACAAGGACATTACCGACGCACCCCCCAAATAAATGCACCAGACTGCGGCTTGGGTTTAAACTGGGCCACTTTATTGATCTTTAACATTACAGCAGGGTGACTGGGGTAGTTGACTAAAGACACCCAGTCCTAAGTCATGCGGGGTCGCTAATAGGGGGAAACGAACCTAGTCGTCTACCTCCCCCAAGGTCAAAGGGCGAAACCGTCTGACTCGAGGCTGTCACCAGATCAACGGCCTAGGACAGCCTGTCAACGTCGCCCAAATGGATAAAACAGCAGGACTGGAGGCCCGCAGGTCAAGCCTGCCAGGCGTGCCAGTCCAGTCAAAGGGGCTTGCCAGCCAGCCTCTTTGAGCCAGGAAAGCATCATGTGAGCGGTACTGGCTCACCCCTTGACCTTGCTGTCTTAGACGGACACCGGGGTGTGTCTGCCTACCCTGACCCCGCACGCACCATGCCACAAGGAAAGACAGCCTACTGCTTGTCGTTCCTGTCCCCACGAAGGAGGAAATGCTTCAAACCCTGCTGTAAATCGGTCAAAAATATATCATAGCCCAGATGAACCCCGTCGCTGCGGAAAAGGGCGGGGCTAGACCACACAATATTGGGATGAGGAATGACGGACCCGCCCAAAGCCACAGTGACCCTCCCCAGGTAATCACTAAGGCGGTGTCAGGCAACATCGACACGATGCATGCAACGCGCTCCCGTCCACACCCTCCTGGGTAGCAGGTTGGACCACAGGATCGAAGCCCCGGGGAACCAGCTGCGGATGGTGAGAAAATCGCTATGGAAGGCTGGGTCGGGCAACCGCCCGTCTCCAGCCTCTTGTGCCTGCCCAGAACAACGGGCAGGCCAATAAGAACAAGCCCCCAGCCTGTCAGCATCAGGGTGGGGGCGTGGTAATAGCCGTTAGCACTGAAAGCGCTAACGGTCCTATCTAGTGATAGTACAAATATTTCAGCAGGTGTTGTGCAGTCATCCCCTTTACTGGTCCTAATTTTGCATATGGCAGGAAAATACAAATACAATATTCAGAAAGGCAGGTATCTCTTTGAGAATTCAGATAAAGGATATTATTATGCAAAATATATAGGATTAGCTGCACTCCTGATGGAGTCTGTCATAATGCCACTGCTTGGAATAAGAGACAACCTCATGTTTAGCACTGGTCATACACCCCACCCTCCTATGCTGTATTCATAATACCATTAATCTGCTCATTATACACTGCAGAGGAAAATGGAATAGATACTTCCCCCCCTAACCCCACAAATATTGAATCAAGGCAAGACAACAGATCACCTGGTTTTAGGATGAAACTGAAAGCAATGCTTTTTTCTTACAGTCATTCTGAGAGCTGCGGAGGCCACATGGAGTTCAGAAGAACCTCTGAAAGCAAGGGAAACCCAGATCTCCTAGCCTCCAGAAGGTGGGGTCATCCTCTGTATCTGCAGATTCAGCTAACCACGGGGCTAACCCTGCGGATACAGGGGCACACCTGTACTAGAAGTGTAATCTGTCCGGGCTAATGTTTAAAATAACATGGTTAGGATTAGTGTCAGGATCACATAAACAGCTTCTTCTGAAGTCTGCTAAATGACTGGATTGCTATTACTCCCCTTGAGGTTTAAGGGGAAGACTTTAAAGCAGCCATTTTCAACCGGTGTGCCATGAATAGTTCCCAGGTGTGCCAAGGAATTTGGGATGTAGTAATTTATTAGTAGGGCCATTGGAGGATATAAGCCCCCCCCCCCCCACTGACAGCACAGTGTGCGTTGTCAGTGGTCAAGAAACAGATGGTGTGCTTTAACCATTTTAGTGCCTACCCAGTATGCTGTACAATGGAAAAGGTTGAAAATCACTGCTTTAAAGTGTGTTACAGGGATAGGCAAACTTCTGAAGGCTGCAGTAATGGGGGGCAGCTTCAAACAGGTTCTTGGGAGGGTTTGTTACACCCATAGCTACTGATCAGGAAGATAAATTATATTCAGCTTTTGAATCAACAAAAAAATAGAACTCACCAAGCACTTTTGTGCCAGTTCAGGGTGTATGGTGTGTTCACTTGCTTAGGCGTTTGAAACCTGGGAAGTTTGAAAGTTTAGGAAGTTTGAAAGTTCAGGAAGTTTGAAACCCGTAGTAAGTCTTTGCAGGGGCGGGGGGGGGGAAGGCAGCAGGGGCAATCCCCAGGATCATGTCGCTCAGGGGGCAGTCGGCCCTGCAGACTGGGATGCACTCACCAGTTCCTGCAGCAGCATACTGGGGGTGCGGGGAGCCCTGAATGAGCATCTGCAGGGCTCCCCAGGTCTGGGAAAGTGAAAATGGAGCAACTGCATCCTGCTCTGCTAAACCAGAAGTGGGGCGCGATCGCTCCACTTTCACTTTCCCCAGGACACTGCTGCAGGGACTGGTGAGTGCATCCCAGTCCCTGCAGCCCCATCAGAAGAGTAAGTGGAGTGATCGCATCCCACTTCCGGTTTAGCAAAGCGCGATCACTCTGCATTCACTTTCCCTGATCTGGGGAGCCTTGCAGAAGGTCGTGCAGGGTTCCCCACACCCGGGGATCACGCTGCTGCCTTCTCCCTGCCTCCTGGCTGTCCCCGCCCCTTAAGGGGAAAGAGGCCAGGGCCCTCAGGTCTGAAAACCAATGCTCTATAGGAAAAGTCATTCAACATTTGCACATTTTTTTATATGTGCAGGATTTTTTTTCAGGAACCTAATCCTTGTGTAAATCAAGAGCTGCCTGTATGAAGTGAACCATCACTGGCCAAGGCACCACCTGGCCAAGTTAGAAAAGGTTAAAAGTTACAAGCACTACACTAGTGGTAATTAGATAGGAGCTTGTTCAGAACAGGCATATCTGTACATAGGCCTTTCATATGTAAAACAAAGCTGTCCATGGGACTTTATTATGTAAACTGAAAATTCAGTAATGTCAGTTTCAATGGGAGCAGTGCATTCTGGACAATCAGTATCCATTTCTTCCCTATAAGTTTATCAGCATTTTCCAATACTGCCGTTTCACACAGCATTTGATTTTCAATGAAATTATTTCCTGCATTGAGGTATTGTTGAACCTTGAGAGTCTTAAAATTATATCAGAATAGGAATCCATAGGCAGAAATAAACAGCTAAAAGAAAGGGAGAAATGGTCAGGAGGGCATAATTTGCTTTCCCTGATCTCAATCTGGCCACCACTGAAAGCATGATGTTCAACTAGATATACATTCAGCCTGGTCTTAAGCTTTGAAAGGGATTTTTTTTTTTTGTTGCAACAGATTAAATAGGAGAACTAAAAACTCTTAGTATTGCGGAGTATTTAGATTCCAGAGTACCCACATAGAGAGGTAGCTGGGTTTGTTGTTGTCTGCTGCTGTTGCTACAGACTAAGAATCTTGTGGCACCTGAAAGATTGTCACGTTTATTTCAATGTGTTTAAGGTGCCATAAAACTCTGTTAGGCTCCATAGTAGCCATAAGGCCACAGTAGTTTATAATAAAATGGACTTCTATTGCCTTATGTGGGTTGTCAGTGCAGATGGATCTAGAAATAATAATTAGTTAAGACAAGGAACAATTCCACACTGAATTCAAGTATTAAATCTCTACTGACATCTCCAAGGGAGGAGTCTTGCACCTGGTGTCATAAAATTTTATAGTTGTGCAACTGAAGTTCAAAGCTGATTAAAATTGCCAATTGTTGCAAGTCCACTTCACAGACTCAGGAGGACTCTAAATCAGGGCCAGACAACTTAAAGACCCAGGGGCCACATCCAGCCAGCCACAGCATTTTTCTCAGAACCAACTAACCAAACAACCAACCACTGATGAGATAGGATTGCACAGCTAAGGAGAAAAGCTACAGTAGGATTTGGGCTGGATATACATTTTAAACTGTCTACTCTGTTTTACAACCACAGCGTAATTGACTAACAGCCCAAATCTATGCATGTCTACTCAGAAGTAAATCTCATTGCATTCAATGGAACCTACTCCCCAGTAAACATCTTTTTTGGGGGGGGATGCAGCCTAAACCAATTATTCTCTGAAAAAACATAACAAAGCTTTATGCTTAACCAATATTATGCAACACATTCAATAGAGGAGGGACTCAAAGCCAAAGACTCTTTAAAGCTTTTTGACCTACAGGTGCTTTTTATTTACCTAAAAGAGTTTCCAAACAGGACACACAATAATCTCTCAGCCAATACTTCAGGGTGCATAGCAAGACGACAACTGCCTCAAGAGTTTGAAATCTGATAATCTGGGATTATTTTAACCTTTTGCATGAGCTAGCCATCTCCCAAACCAGTGTGCACAGTAGCAGTTTACTGTACTGAACACGGCAGATGAAGGAAATGAGGCATGTCTAATGAAAAAATAAATCCCAAAGAATCTTTCTCTGCCTTGTCATCTTAGAATGTACATTTTAATAAGGAAATGGGATCATTATGTAGAAAGCGTGCTACTTGTCTAGCTATCTAACAATGTGTCAATGCAAAGTGGAAAAGGTAGCATATTTGTTGATTCTTCTGCATACTCCTCTTACCCCTCACCACTTGAATAAGAACATAAGAACAGCCCCACTGGATCAGGCCATAGGCCCATCTAGTCCAGCTTCCTGTATCTCACAGCGGCCCACCAAATGCCCCAGGGAGCACACCAGATAACAAGAGACCTCGTCCTGGTGCCCTCCCTTGCATCTGGCATTCTGACATAACCCATTTCTAAAATCAGGAGGTTGCGCATACACATCATGGCTTGTACCCCGTAATGGATTTTTCCTCCAGAAACTTGTCCAATCCCCTTTTAAAGGCGTCCAGGCTAGACGCCAGCACCACATCCTGTGGCAAGGAGTTCCACAGTCCGACCACACGCTGAGTAAAGAAATATTTTCTTTTGTCTGTCCTAACCCGCACAACAGTCAATTTTAGTGGATGTCCCCTGGTTCTGGTATTATGTGAGAGTGTAAAGAGCATCTCCCTATCCACTCTGTCCATCCTCTGCATAATTTTGTATGTCTCAATCATGTCCCCCCTCAGGCGTCTCTTTTCTAGGCTGAAGAGGCCCAAACGCCGTAGCCTTTCCTCATAAGGAAGGTGCCCCAGCCCCGTAATCATCTTAGTCGCTCTCTTTTGCACCCTTTCCATGAATCCTTCAGTATCTGTATTCTATCAAAGCAGTTCAGAGACCCCACTAACCTGAGCCAGAGTAAATATTTACACTGATGTATGGGGCAGGGTTCGGTAGCACCTGAAGCACTTCCCACCCAACAAGGTACTTCACTCAGCACCAAAGAATAGTTAAGCAAACAAGTGGTGGGTTTCTAAAGAGGATATAAAGCTCGGGCGGGGGGGTATGACTTCCATGTATTGTATTAAACCTCATAATTATCCTCCTTTCTATTCTATCCTCCTATCCAATACTTTTATTTTCTACTCAATGTGCCTACAAAATTCCATTTATGTGCAATCCACAATTCTATAGAACTTTGCATTAAATTACTGCATTTTCTAAGGAGGTCTCTGAGATATATTGTGCAATACATACGGGCCAAGCGGAAGGAATAAAAAGCACACTTAACTGGCCCAACAGTTTTGACTATGGATAGTCATGTACATGCTGACTCTTGTTGGTCCATACAAATTGTCAGCTCACTTGTTGTACTCTAGTTAAAAAGAAATCCG
Organism: Tiliqua scincoides; assembly: GCF_035046505.1. NCBI lineage: Eukaryota > Metazoa > Chordata > Lepidosauria > Squamata > Scincidae > Tiliqua > Tiliqua scincoides. The sequence goes on from NC_089825.1 coordinate 35,742,386, forward strand.
GTGGTTTAGAACCAACAGGGATATGTACCAGAGGAAAGACATTTTCAGTAGCATGGGGAGGTTTCCCAATATCCTATGCTGAAAGGTGCCCCCTGATGCTCTGAACCGGCTTTTTAGGGTGCATAGGGCTGCAAAAGGAAGGACGTGGCAGGAAAGCCCCATTCTATGAGCAGACTCACTGGCCTCCAAATCTAACCCACTGTTCCCAGTAGCGAAATTACAAACTGGTTCATGCTTCTCACTTGACCACTGCAAAATTTAAAGTCAACCTCCATGTGTGAATGAACCACTACAAAACGTAACCTTCATGATGTCATCTCAAACTGTCTACTACAATTCAACTGGTTCACATATTTAGCCATCAATTATCCAGAGTTATTATTAAGAGTATTTATACAGGTCTGCCCACGTTATGTGTGGATCTGGAATCTTTATCCGCAGGTTCTCTTGAACCCGTGGGTGGGCAGACCTGGACCCACCAGAGGTGAGGGCAGCATAATGGCAGAATGGCCATTTTGGCCAAAAGAAGTTACTTCTGGTTTCCCTTGGCTATTCTGAAGCCCACTGAGGCAGTGGGCATTTGCGTGCTGGCCTCAGGAGACCCTCCGGACTTGACCAAAGCTCAGCTCCAGTCAGATTCAGAGGGTGGGGGCCCCAAAAACTATGGGTTTGAATGCCCACAGTTTTCCTTTATCAATGGGGGTTCCGGGAACAGAACCCTTACAGATAACAAGGGCCCAATACGGCTTTTCAACTAGAGTAGTTCACAAAGAGGTTTACATAATAAAATAAATGGGAAAATAATCTATCAGCATTTTTCAAACGGTGAGGCTGGACTCACTAGGTCGGTCACAAGCCAATTTCAGGTGGTTCCCCATTCACTTCATTGTATACTTTATTTTTACTATATTAGACTTGATGCTACCATGGTATTGTGACTACATTTGAGGAATGTTACAGATTTGTACTTTGAACAGGCTACTATGTATTTTATTTTTTATTTACAAATTTATATTTCACTTTGTTTCCCTAGTGAGCTTTCAAAGTGGCTTTTATATGTATAGGTGCAAACTCCATACCCATGGGGGTTCAGTTCCAGAAACCCCCATGGATACTGAAGTCTGCAGACACTAGAGTCACCATTTAAATGCCCTTAAAGAAAAATGCAAAAGTCACATTTCTTACCTTCACGCAGTCAAACTGCATTATTTCCTACCCTCTCCATGCTAAAAATAACTCAAAAGTTGCACTTCTGAGTTTAACAGCTTTGGTATATACCACATTCAGCCACTAGAGGTACTGAAAGTAATGCAATGGAATAATTCCATTTCATTACAATCTTGTGGCTAAATTTCATTCTAAAAAATGGGTCCTCGTGTGAAACATTTTGAGAACCACTGATCTATATGCATGATGAAATAAACTTGTATGCACTCGTCACATGGTACATTCAATTTCCTATTGGAAGTCTTGTGTGAAGAGGTTCAGTGTTATTAGTTCCAATTTAACTGTTAAATGTTAAAGTTAAATATAATCCCACTTGAGCTATTTTTGAAGAGCCAAAAAATGACTCACCCATGTACATTAACAAGGGCCTATCCTAAGTACAACTCTTATGGAATTTCCTTCTATACTAAGCTGTTACTCCATATGGAATAAGTTACTAATAGAAGTAATTAACACAAGAGGATCTTTTTAAAGATTTGTTTTGTTCAAAGCTAAGCAACCATCTGGAACAAATGTGAGAGAAAAATATATGCAGAGAAAATAGTTGAACTTTCCAGTACACTAAAATTTCTCAGATTCTTTGGCTCTCCAGTTACACCAATAACATTACAACATATACAACATAACATGATGCCTCTGCAAAATTCAATTTGAGAGACAAAGTAATTAACCAAAATCTGTTGTGTTATATAGATTGTTGCACATGAGTGATCTTCAGCGCACATATGCATGCATAGGTAAAGTTGGTCACCTTAAGGACCAAAGCATTACCATTAATTAAGAGAAAACAATATTGGGTTATAATCCAAAGAATGTGAATGCTGACTAAGCACTATTCAAAAGAGACTAGGCTTCATGACTAATTTAAGCCCCATTTATGCAATGAGATTTAGCCACAATTCATTTGATCCAAACCCATTATGGAACCCACTTCAAATAATTTGTAAATGGGACACAACCACAGGAATTAGTGCAAAGAGGGATGGGCAAGTGAACAGTCACACTGTCATTGTCATGGTTGCTGTTCATATTTTTTCCCTCCCAGAGGTGGCCAACAAGCATGCGAAGACTCATTCTGCCCTTTTTCTTCCAGACCAGGGGTGCCCAAACCCCGGGCCTGGGGCCACTTGCAGCCCTTGAGGCGCCTCAATGCAAGAAGCCCCCAGTCTCCAATGAGCCTCTAGCCCTCCAGAGATTTGTTGGAGCCCGCACTGGCCCAACGCAACTGTTCGCAGCGTGAGGGTGACTATTTGACCTCTCACATGAGCTGTGGGATGAGGGCTCCCTCCACTTCTTGCTGTTTCACATCTGTGATGCAGTAGCGGTAACAAAGGAAGAGCCCTGCTTTGTGCAAGGCCTTTTATAGGCCTTGAACTATTGCAAGACCTTCATTCATTCATATAAGTTCGTCTTTAATATATTCATTTATGTAAACTTATGTAAATTTATTCAAATTTAAATGTGAATTAATTCTTTTTTCCCCCAGCCCCCGACACAGTGTCAGAGAGCTGATGTGGCCCTCCTGCCAAAAACTTTGGACACCCCTGTTCTAGACCAGTCAAAAGGAAAGGATGGGTGGAGTGTGGCATGGCAACAACATGCACTCAAATTTGAATGATGGAGGAAGAGAAAGAGAAGAGAAAGAGAAAGCAGGGGGAAGGGGAGGTAAATAATAGGGAGTGTAGCAAGCGAGAGCAGTCAGATGAGCAGGAGACCAAGAAGGCTGTTGAGTATTGGGAAGCTCCAAAGCATCCCTATGATGAAGCTGAAGACTTCACTGAATTTACTTGATCTACAACCTCTTGCCCTGGCTACTGTTCAAACTCTGCAGCTTGTGTCTCAAAACAAAATGACAGCAACAGTACTGCCATGACCCACTTCTGATTCCCACAGGTTCTGATTCACTTCTGGATCCTGAAACACCAGTTGAAGACCTCTGATCTATAGAAAAAACTGTGGGTCCAAGTGAATAAGTTACGATGGACTGCTATTTACAAAGGAAGCTTTATACCGTTACCCCTCTTTTGGCTTTACAATAAAGGCTATGCAACAAAGGAGTGTCCAAAAAGTGAAGAAAAGGAACAGCCAAAGAACATGAAGTTACTTGGAAGGAATCCACCTCTGCTTATATTCAAGAACATGTGTTTCTGAATTATTAAGAAATGTGTTGAAGAAACTTCTGAACCTACCAAACAAGAAACTATAAATCTTTAGCAGCAAAAGTTTTGAAGTTTTCATAGGCATTTTGGCATCCTTCATTCTCGGAAGACTATGGTGTCACGCTCTGAATGGTGGTTCTGGAACAGTGTCCTCTCCAGTGCGTGAAGCCTGGGTAAAGCAGGTATGGAGGATAGGCTGTTACCCATGCAGCAAATCCCCCCTCTCCACGTCGCTGAAATGGTCCAATGGAAAGGCAGAGGCCAATACGGTTGGTTCCAGCGGCGTCACAGGAGTTGCCAGAACGTGACTGTGTTCAGCCGTGAACTGCCTCAGGGACTCCGGCTCCGGATTTTGCCTCGAGGTTGACTCCTGAAGCCTTTTCCATAAGGAAGTTTTCATAAAAGTAGTGCTTATCACTGCCATCAGAATCAGTAATGACCAGAAAAATCAAACATAAAAATGCAAGGTATCTGCAGCTATTGTTACAGAGAAAGTCAACATCTGGGGCTTGTTCAGATCTTACACCACATGGGGCAAGAGCTTATATCAGCAATTTTCAACCACTGTGTCATGGCACATTAGTATGCCATGAATGGTCCACAGGGGGAGGGTCATTTGTTAGTTGGGCCACTGGGGATGAGAGTCCCCAGCCAGCAGTGCAGCGTGCTTTGACCATTTTAGCACTGTGTCCGTGTGCCATGAGATAAAAAAGACTGAAAACTGCTGGCTTATATGCTACTTTTCAGCCCTTGATGCACTTTGCCAAGACAGTCATGGATATCAGAGTTTTTTAAATTAGGAAATATTACAATTATTAAAAGGGACTTCTCTTATCCTGGGCACTGAAATTGCTACAGCATATGGTATCTCATGAACAGGTATGGGAGTGTGGAGTAACACTGCAGTAGGCCCTTGGAAGTACAAGACTCCCCCTCTGCAAAATCAGTGTCTAACTTTGAGGTAACAGATTAGTTTCTTACTCATATCTATGTCTCCAGGCACAGTAGGTTTTCACCCATCTAGATTTCTGATGGACAACCTCCATCAACAAGGTGCTCTAATAACTACTACAAAAGCCCCCAGAATTCATATATTTTTTCTTTTACCATATATGGCAGATGTACTAACTCTTATTTTGCAAAGTAAACTGAAGCTTACCTCAGTCTGATGAGGTTTTTCAAACAGTGCACTGATTATTGAAGGGCAATTCAATGCCAGATCAATGCAAGGCCACATTAACAGATATTGCACACCTCTGGACATGTTCTAATACCCAGTTTAACCCATTAAAAAATTAACAGTTGGATCGTTTGAACCAAAACTTGAGGGAAAAATCTTAAAGGGAAATCAGTACTATATAATCTACACTGACTGATAGTTAACATGGGAATTTTGATTTAATTGTCTATTTATGGATTAAGCCTAATCACTATCCAATTTCAGTGAGCTGATTAGTATTCACATTCATCATCAAAGCACAAGATGCTTCACAGAGAATGAAAAAGATTAAAGGAAGCTGATAATCCACATTTAGGGCGATTTCCCATATTATGGAGTTAATGTTTCTCAAGTATGTATAGTGCCTGTTTGAAGAGGGATTCACATAGGATTTGGAGCCCCATTTTTTCACTCCCTTTGGACATGGGTGCAGGCAGATTAATTGGGCCATGATAGGGAACAAGAGACTGATCCATATTGCCCATATGCCCATCCCACTCTCTCCCTCCAAAGGAAGAGGGCTATTAGATAGGGACACGCATAGGCATCCCATTACCTAGACTCTGCTAACATTTTCTGTGTGCAGAAAGGAAAGTGGGGGAAAAAATGGGGTTCTGTTGAATCATATTGGGAATCCTTCCATTAATGTGCACTATGTTCATACAAGGAAGGTTTACAGACTATAATTTTTTTTTTAATCAAAAATTCTTGCAAGGTATTTCCATAGCTAAGATTAGACCAAGGAAAAGATTTCTACCAATGGCTTCATATTTTCATATGTGAGATACACACATGCTATACTGCTGCTGACTTTTCTACAGAACACTGTATTACAACTATTACAAGATGTGCAGAGCCTTCAAAGAAGTAGTTTTTGAATAGCGAAGGGGGAAGTGATTGAAATGAATGATACAAAAGTTATGCTTTGACAAAGCAAAATTTAAAAGAATAACTGTAGAGTTGGGAGAACTCTGAGGAGCAATTTGATAGCCAAGAGGTGGCATAACGTAAGTATCCTGACCTGACCTGGCCACCATATCATTAGGGACAGCAAAATAATGGCCAATGTGACTGAGGCAGCAGCCCCGGAGCCATAGCTCAATAGTACGCACATGCCTCATCATCATCGTGCTTTTTCAGCATTGCACACACCTAATCTTATTATAATCTTACACCAACTCTGTAAAGTAAGCAAGCATTACTCTCCGCATATAGCAACTGGAGAGCAAGGCCCTCTAAAGAGTTAATGTGGAAAGATCTGAACTGAGAAAGTCTTTATTCACAGCTCAATCTCTTAGCCACTATGATACAGTAAAACCCCGTCATATTGTGCCCCAGGTAATGTGAATTCAGATAAAAACATGATTGGCTCCCATCCTCTGCTACACCCATGTTCCCAGCCCCAGTGGTTAGGTTAGGAACAGAGGTGGATGAAGGATGGGGAGGAGTCTGGAAGGAATAAAATGACTGCCTTGTTATCATTTGGGACTTGTAGTTCAATGCACAGCCAGTTATGAACAGCAAAAGTTTCACTATCCTAATATAGTCAGGCCGTGTTTTGAACAAGGGTTGCATTCTGGACCTTACTGCATGCAGTCAAAAATTGCATACAGACAAAATTGCATTAAAGGTTCCCGACATGTGAAAAGCACATACTGTCTCTTTAAATAAGAAAAACCACAGGCTGGAACGGAAACCAAAAGCAGCTTCTTTTTTGAGCTCAAGCTCCCTCTGGGGAATGTTAACTGCTGTTATTTTGTTTGCAAATCGAGTGTGTGCAAAATCACATTAAAAATCACGCCTAAAACTAGGTCTCACTGTATATTGGTTTTCATTAACTTCACAATAACGCAACGCTGCAATTTTCACAATTTGGGGGGATCCCATTTGTTGCATTGTAACAGGGTTTTATGGTACATTAACATTCATTATTAATCCAGTAACTCTGTTTTCAAATATAAAGACTTTATTTAAAAAATGCTAACAGTATTTTTATTTTTATTTACAATACCTCAGGGACAGGAAGGCAAGGAGAGAGTAACAGAAGGGCAAAGATATTACAGCCAGATGGCAATTTGAGTCATATAGAGAGTGAATGTAAACGTAATTTCCTTTTCTGGCATAGGTAAGCAGATGATGCAGGAGCAAGATAGGGCTCTACACCATCACTAAGACAGTTGCCTCACTATAACAGAACTAGTAGGCAGTGGGCAAAGAATGTGCACAGCTAGTTTTATTCTGTACAGCTGAACCAATACAAGAAGTTTTAGAATTTACTACTTCCCTTCATAAAACACAAAAAGAAAAATAGGATGTTAGAGTAATACATTTAGGGCACAAAGTTTCTTGCATTTAAATTTGGAGAAGCAGTGCACGCATTGCCAGTTGAAAGTGCATCTTAAAAATAGTAAATAGTTTATGGTGTGGAATGGACAATAAGTGAGAACTTGACTACATACTTCCTCTAAGACAGACAAATCAGAATGCATGCAATATCTGTGGGCTGAACTTTAGGAAATCTAATTTCAATGATATCATTTTTCTGATCCTACTAGATGTTTTATAACCATCTTGGCATCCCTACTTACCCCGGTCAGGTGTTCTTGGGTGCCCAATAAGCTAGTGCATGCCAATCCCAGCAGAAGGGCTGGCTAGAAGTTATTGTTTTTGCTGGACTCAGACAAAGAAGCTAAGAAACAACTTTTTGGCCTGGTCATACCATCTTTCTGCAATATCACTGATTTCAAGTGTCTCAGAGAAGCTTCCCATTACACATGGAGAACAAGAAGGAAACTAGGAAAGCTCAATAATCACACTCTAACATTAAATGTTAAAATAGACAACATATTAAACAGAAAACAATGAATACCGTAGATACTCGCCTATAAGGCGAAAAATTTCCCCCCTGAAATGCAGCCTGAATTATTGCCCCGCCTTATCTCTGGGGCAGGCAAGCAGCAAGGGTGGTGGGAGGAGAGTGAGCCAGCCGGCCAATCGCTATTGTGGGAGGGGGGAGGGAGGGAGGGAGGGAGCCCTGGGATGAGAAAGAAAGTGATCTTTGGAGAGGAGGCGCTGTGCAGGCTGGGGCTGCTGCTGAGTGTTTGCAGCTGCCTGCGGCTGCGCTCCACATGCTCCTTCAGGCTGTTGCCCAACTGCAGGAGCTTGATGCGCTGGGCTGGGCTGCGCAGGGCAGGGCAGGGGCATCTGCCACAGCAGCCATCAGCAGCCCCCTCTCGCTCGGCACCACCGCCCAAGGAGGCATCGCTGGAGCAGCAGAACATGCAGGAGACAATGAGCTCTGTGTGCGCGCATGTGCAGGAGAGGGGCACCTGAGCGAGGGAGAAGCAGTCATTTGAAAGGGCTGAGTCCATCTCCTCTTTCCTTCTTGTTCCCCCTTCCCCCCTTTCCTACTGTATATAAACTTCAAGCACTCTTTGGAAAGCCCAACTTGCTAAACCCCTTCCCATCTCCCCACAGATGAAGCTGGACAGGGTGGGGGAAGGGGGGAGAGTGCTCTTTAAAAAAAAATAGGAGAGAGAGAGAGGCAGACTGTAGAAGGCTGTACCTTTGTTTTTCAAGCCACTGAAAGGGTTAAGTCCATCTTCCCTTTCCTTCTTGTTTTTGCCCCCTCCCCCCTTATTGAATCCAAACTTTAAACTCTGTTGCAAAGCTGAGGCTTGCTAATCATTCACCACTGATGAAGTTGTACTGGGGGGGAGAGGAAGAGTTAACTTTTATAAAAAGAAAGGTTTGTGTGTGCGTGAAAGAGAGAGCACTTAAAACAGTTAAGGCTACAATCCTATCCTCACTTTTATGGGAGTAAGCCCCATTGACTATTAAGGGACTTGCTTCTGTGTAGGCATGCCTAGGATTGGGCTCCCAGTCTCTTCCCTCTTCTTGTTTTCCTCTCCACCTCCCCCCTTACTGTATACAGTCACACTTCAGTCTCTCCCTTGCAAAGCTTTTTACAAACCGCAAAACACTTCAGTCTCTCCCTTGGACCGGAGGGGAAAAGTCCCTGCATTTGTGTATGGGGAGGGGGGGAGCATCTGTGAAAGAGAGAGAGAAAAGCAATCTCCTTCTGCATGTGTCCTTTACACTGGAAGAGTCCTGGAGACCTTGCAAAGATGAAAAACACAGGAAAAGCAGAGTAGAATTTAAAGTAGAATTATTCTGCAGCAATAGGTATTTTAGCCAGAGATCTTCACTGCATGCTGGCAGGAGCGCTGAAGCACTTGCAACTGCTGCTTATGTTGCAACTGCTGCTTAAGCTTTGAGGAGAGCATGTTTGCCTCTGCAGTATCCCCAGGCAATCAGGCATTTATGCAGCAAAGTTTAGCTGCTTCTGAGATCCAATTGCAATGTACTGCACCCATGCAGGAGCCACTGACCATGCAGGTCAACTTATACTTGAGTATCTGCGGTACTTATATCCTTCTATACCCTCTACTTGCATTCATTGGCAAATAATGAATTCAGGATACTAGCATACAGGTTGAGCCTCATTCACATGGGTTCTGTTCCAAGCACTCACGTGGATGGCGAAAAACTAACTATAGCAAATCAATTTGAAAAACAAAGTTTATTTGCTCCAGTGATTTAAAAACAGCCTTGCTGACCTTTGTGATGTAAGATAAGAGTCATTAAGAAGATAATCCATCAATCAGTTGGTTTCACTCAGCCCCTCCCTTCACCAATGCAAAATGATCACCTTTCTTTCATGTGCTCAGGGGGAAGGTAGGGGTCAGCTGGAGAGAGAAAGATTGATGATTGTCAGCCAGCTGCCCTCTCTCTCTCTCTCTCTCTCTCTCATTAAGGAGGCTATTGTTAAAGGACTGTTCAGTTTTTTAAACTGATTTTAAAGGAGTGCATTTTCCCCTTCTCCGGGGATCAGCACATTCCTTCTCATTTGCAGGGGCCATTTGTGTTGAGTCAAATCCGTGTATAAAAAATCCATGTATAAATAGGCTGGACCTGTATATACCAATAAAAAGGCTGCAGTCAAGATTCTGTATTCTGCCAAAAACTCTTGCATTCTATGTAAGAAAACCCAAATTCCATAGACACTGTAAATCATATACATTAAGTAAAACAGCGTAGATGTGCTTTCACTGCATAAAGATTGTTCTTCCAAAACGTAGTATATTATTTTCTGATATGATGAAACCTCCACTTGATAATTTTATTACAACACTTGTGCATAGTGAACATGTTGTCTGAATGTACCCTGATACAATAATAGCACATATTTACAATACCACAGTAAGTTCTAGTCTTCAGTGGCTCCCTCTGCCATGCCAGCTCTCATCATGAACACAGTTAGACAATATATTTACAAAGTGAAATGAAGTGGCAAAAGTCACCATGGTGAATTCAATACATCCCAAAATACCACACGATGGTGACAGCGTTCCAAGATGGGACCCATGATGTTAAGACAGATGTTAGAGGTTAGATAGCCAACAAGGGTCTGGACTTTTACCAAAAGAAAGAAATACGTAGAACTATATAACAATACAACAGCCTGTCCTCTAATCATGAAAAGCCATGCACAATCCCTCTATTTTGAACCTTCACTACTCGTCAATTTCCAAGTGTTTCTTCCACAGTTATGACAGCCAAAACATCTTGCTGTTGAGTTGAATACTAAATTATGGGCATATGTTGAATGCTCCCAGCCTTGGACATGCTGGTTTATTAAACCCAGAAACTGGTTTATGAATTTGGAAGTCAGCACTGTAAATGATCCAGGCCCCAATGCAATGCCTAGCCATTGTGCCTGGGATCTGACCAAAGAGTTAACAACTGTCAATGATCCACGATGCTTCCTTTACGAAAGATCTTCCTGGAGGGTGGAAAAGCCATCTGAGTGAGAGGAAGCAATTAGAGCTGATTTGTCCTTCCTCTCCAATTCCAGGAGGAGGATATATAACAAAAAGAGGTAGAGTCTCTGAAAGCTTTTGAATGAGAGAGAAAATGAAATGAAAGCCAAGAGTAACTGGGCTAAGAGCTGAAGCACCTTGGAATGCTGATATAACCTACTGTTACTTAGAAGTTGTGCTCATTCCTATCTTTATCCAATACTCACCCTACATATTTGTAGATAAAGTAATTATAGAGCTACCACTAGCCTCCAGTGTTCTCTCCTCCAAAGGAAGTCAAAACCTGGACAGTACTGCCCCCAAGGGTCCAATCCTATCCAACTTTCTAGCACTGATGTAGCCATGCCAATGGGGCTTCTGCTGCCCCCCGCGGTAGTGGGTAGACCCAAATGTCTCCTCAAGGTAAGGGAATGCATCAGTGCAGGAAAGGGGATGGAAATGAGTCCTAAAGTATCTTACCACTTGGGGAAGTGAGGAGACACATAACACTACCAAGGAAGTTCTTTCATCTCTACTCTTCATCTTCATCTTACTCTTACTCATGTTTTCCAACATGCCCTCAGATGTCAGAAAAATGACCATTATGACAACTTTTTGTGGTTTAGTAAAGGAACAGTTATTTTATAGGGCTATAACTTTGCCTAGTTATTCACACATTGTATTATATACGCACTTTTTTAAAGGCAAGAACTTACAGTGCTGTTAAAACTGCTATGGTGCCCTTAAATATGATTTCATTTCCTGTTGCCTTTGTAGGAGCCATATATTTTGTTTAGAAAGTTATTTTTCCAGCTTGCCACAAGAACACCACAAGACCAGACCTTGGATTTAAAAAAAATTATTGGCAAGCCACATACCTCCATATCAGGATTCAAGCAAACATTTTTAGTGTTTTGGTGCTAAGAGTTCTAAATAAACATGCAAAGTTTTCCATTGCCCAAAAAACAACAAGAAATCCTTGAGAGAGAACAAAAGTTACATTGAGCTGTCTAACAGGGATATTGGGAGTTTAAAGCTTTTTCATTCAAGTTATCATCTGAATAACTACATTAAGGAACAAAATGCTGTTTTCTTAATTGATACAATGAGACTTTTATTCCCATACATGGCACTAAATTTGAAACAACATTTTGCCTGAAACCTATCATTAACCAATGTTTAAAAGTCCCCCTCCCCCTTTCATTCCTTTTAACAAAAGGTAGCTAGCTACCCCTTCAGCACAACACAAAAGTCACAACTGGGCAGTCTGCCCCCTGACAAATATTGAGGCAAGAACATAGTCAACAGGTTTTGCAGCAACTGTTCCTCTGGGATTCAGAACGTAGTTTTCTCTAGAGAAACCGGGAACAGCCTTTTATTATTTTTTGGAAGGACAGTCAAACCTTCCTGGGTAACTTTTGGCAGCTTATACAAGGGCTACTCTGATTTAATTTAAATTATGTATTATTTTGTCAAGTTATTGTTGATGATAATGTGTTTAAGTAAGTTTTTATATTCATTACATTTCTATGTAAACTGTTTTAATTTAGGTACATCGATATATAACAATAATTAAAATAAATTCATCAGAACATAAGAGCTCCACTGGATCAGACCAAAGGCTCATCTAGTCCAACTTCCTGTATCTCATAGTGGCCCACCAAATGTGTCAGGGAGCACACAAGACGAGACCTGCATCCTGGTGCCCTCCCTTGCATGTGGAATTCTAAGGTAACCCACTTCTAAAATCAGGAAGCTGCACATAAACATCATGGCTTGTAACCTGTGATGGACTTTTCCTCCAAAAATTTGTCTAGTCCCTTTTTAAAGGCATCTAAGCCAGATGCCATCACTACATCCTGTGGCAAGAACTTACACAGACTAATTACATGCTGGGTAAAGAAATATTTTCTTTTGTTTGTCCTAACTCTCCCAACACTCAATTTTAGTGGATGCCCCCTAGTTCTGGTGTTGTGGGGGGGAAAAGAACAACCCTCTATCCACTACCTGCATAATTTTGTATGTCTCAAACATGTCCTCACTCAGGTGCCTTTTTTCATAAACTGAAGTATCCGTTTTACTTTCCTAGATTCAAAGTATCTGTTTTACTTTCCTGTAATTTTATCTCTCACATACCAACAACAAATCATGAGAATTGCCAAGAACGTATTTTCAAAAAAATTCATTCATTTTTGAACCCAAGACCTCTCTGAACCTTTCAAGCTTAACAGCCATGATTCAATACTGGCCAGGACAGTCTTCTGTGATTAAACAGGTGTAGTTTAAACACTAAGAACTATTTAGGATTACATGTTTATTCCTCATGGTTAGAGGTGTTTGTTTCCAGTGAGTAAGATAGGATTAAAGCCCAAGTCTTACTGAACACAATGGGCTTACTTCTGAACAAAATAAATAACATTTTCAAACACCTCTACTCATGGTGCTATTTAGGATTAATATTAAAGTTCATTTATTTTGAAGAGTAAACCTCTGATACAAAAAGAAACGAACTCATATTAGAGATTATATATTTCAGTTAATGCCTGCCTGCTTTGAATGAAGAAGGTCCTAGACAAAATCCCTGGCATCTCCACGTAGGACAGAGAAAAATTTCTGCTTGAAACTCTGGAGAGCCACTACTAGTATTCAATATTGAATTTGTTCAACCAATGCTCTAACACAGTAAAAGGCAGTTATTATGTACAATCCAACAAAGGTTAGTAATGACTACATTTCTTTTAAAAAAAAGGAAAAAGACTAATAAGTGAATAATTTAAATCTGATATATTTCCCTTGGGCATTTTTGCAAGTGAGTCTCAATGTCCAATAACTCTCCTGAAAAACCACAAACTGAAGACTGTCTTACCTGGTCTGTCTTCTCTGACTCTTTTTTATCAGCCTGCAAAAGGTGACAGTTTTCTCTTGCCAGTTTCTGAACAAGTTCAAGGCGCCCAATGTCCTCTCGTTCCTGAAGTTTGCACATAACTCCTGCCTTGAGAGTTGGAGGGAAGGCGAAGAGATACTTAAATCCACAATCCCAGGACATGACCTTCACAAGCTTCTAACTCTACAAAAGGGACATCTTCCCCACCAAGTTGCCTTAAACTCTGCACTTTTTGTGGAACAGAACAATATTGTTGCTTCTTCCAAAAGGGCACCAAAAGTTGTCACAGATCACACCTCTTTCATGCTGTGCTATCTGCCTAGCAAAATGAAGACAGCATGAACTAAAATCAGCTGCTATTATGGGTGCAGCTGATATGCTAGCAGTGTGTTTGTTCCTGACAACCTATTTCCTGTTACATAAGAGAACTGTAGCAAGAGGTTAGAAATCCATGGGAAAGTTAGCCAAGAACAGCTCTGGAAAAGGATGGAGAGCAGGAGAGTCATCCCTAAAAATAACAGCACAATTGTCTACTTCTCACACTACACCCTTTTTAGAAGGCATGAAATACAGAAGTTGTCTGGTAAAAACAAAGGATAGCAAACACATATTAAATAATTCTTATGTTGCTTCAGATGCAAGATGGAGGCAGAAAACATTTTAAAGCTGATTGTTTAATCCTGTGAATATTAAGTGCTCAAGTAAGAAAACCTACCAAGAATTTTTATTTACTTTGTGCAAGTCTGTTCACATGTTTGGGTACATACTATAACCAGGGAAAAACATGGGGCTGGAATTAACTGGTAGATTTTCATCTTTAGCCTTTTCCCAAGGTGAGGACATCTATTCAACCATCAGCAGATTTAGCTATTTCTTATTTATGTAGTGTCACTAGTATATAAAATGCTTTACAGAGAGTGAAGAGACAGGTCTAGGGAATTATGCTCTAGATCAGGGGTTCCTAAGCCATTTCTACCCAACATTGCATATACGCAACAGGGACCAAATGTGTACACCTGTGGGCTGGGCAAAAATGGGTTTTAATCTTTTAATTATTACAACCCCCCCCCCCCCCCCGCACATGAATTGCCCAATGTATTCCCATACCCTTCTTTGCCAGGCTACCAAAATCATAATCATCATCAGTCCTATTAAGTACCAGCATGACTTCAAAAGATGTCCTTGGTTTTACTTTACATGGATAGCTAGGAACTGAACACCTCAATCCGTACTGATAATGGTGATAAACAACTTTTTTTTTTAATTGTTCAGAAATTGAAACCCATATCTCCATCATTTGGTTTCCATGCCCCCAATGGTTATAGATACCTCCAGTTAAGAATCACTGTTCTAGATTTTGATACAAGCAAGACAATGGAAGGGACAATACAATACAAGCACAATACAAGTGGGACAGCAGAAGGAGGGAAGGGAGATGTGATTGTTTCAGCTGTCCATATTTAAAATTTAGATAGGGAATGGGCGCTGAGGCATGGTGTCATAGGCTGATTAACAAACTCACAAAACAAGACCAAATCAAGGGCAACACATCAAAGTACTTGTACAACAAATAGATCCTGATAACCCAAATTATAGCAAAGATCTAAAACAATTCAACTTGGCAGAACATTTATTCCCATTCTAGATATACTACATTGGTGCTTCAAGCAAGTTCTTTAGGGTCTCCTCAATTTGCAGGGAGAAGGGGTAAGTTAATACTGACTGTATGTGACTGCCACGTGGCTTGCATGGATGAGGCATTTTTCATCAGCCATCTACCAGTGCCTTCCAGAAAACAACCACCCTGTGCAGAAACAGCCCAAACAGCACAAGTAGCTTGGGTCTCTCTTTCTCACACGCAGAAAATCACTAGCAACTCTGGGTTTTGCAATAGTCATGGCCCATAATGTTGGTGCTGCACTTTCTAATGCAAAGCAAGTCCTGGAAAAGATTCCCTAAGGAAAAAAACATAACACTGATAAATGTATAAGCTAGAAGTGGCATAAAGGTGATCTATTGGAAAGCTGGGGAAACAGAAGGCCAGTCACTTATCTGCAGGGATGGGAACGCAAGTTCAGTGACTCAGACTCAAGTCACAAAAACAAGCATTTTTCACTGATTTCATGAGTTGTGCACACAGACTTGGAAAAACATTCAAGTCAAGGGCCCCGACTTGGCATTTGTCCCCACATAGACTTGAGTCTGACTGTGTCTGGGTGTGCTTGCTTACTGTTTTAGCGGTGTGAGAAACCTCATGGAGCAGTCATTCAGACTGGGCAAGCAGCAGGAAAGTTCCAGCTGGGAGGAAGGGAAGGGGTAATGCATCCAAGCAGGAGGGGGAAGGCGGGAGCGAGCTCTTTTGCTCATTTCTAATAGGAAGGAAGGAACTGATTTTCATTGGACAAAGGATGGGCAACTAATATTTTCTTTGGCCGGCGGAGGGAAGAAAGAGAGTCACGGGCATTCTTGCCTTGTGATTGGCTGCAGAAGCTCAGGGAGCTTTTTTCCCTGAACAAATGAGAGGATAAGGCAGGATAGGTTGTTCCTAGCTATCCCAGAGAAATTCATGGCTCCAGTAGGCTCACTGAATGACTGGCTGAAGCAGGACTACTTCTGAGTAGAGCTGCTAAGGATTGGGTCCCAGTAAGCCTTGCAGCTGCTGCATGTGACCCTCTTGTCACTTCTGTCCCATCCCCTCCTGCCCTGTTTACAGATGAGCAGGGACATCACAAGCGCGTTTAAAGTGAACTCTGACACACACACACACACACACACACACACACAGGCAATAGCTGGGTTTTTTAAGAGGGTGACTCAACTCAAGTCCTATCAATTCGCGGAAGGCAACTTGGCAAATGCCCTCATTATGACTCATTTTTGAGTTGAGTCGCAGGGGGCGGTGACTCTAGACTCGACTCAAGTCGCGCTGAATTTGCCCATCCCTGCTTATCTGATTCAACTCAAGAAGATTTACTTCAACAAGATTTACTTCATAAGCTAGGTTTACACCAGGACTACAGAAACTCCTTCTGGTTACAGATAAAGATTAGCTCTGCTTCCACCACACTTTAGGTTTTATATTCCATCAGTGATTCCATACAGATGATAGTCTATCAAGAGGCTACTTACTAGGTGTGCACATAATGACTTGGCAAGCCACTTCTGCCAAGTGAGCAGGTAAAGCGTCCCACACTTTGAACTGCAGCTCATCAGAAACAGGGAAGCAGAGGAGGAGTGGCAAGATTCTGTTCAATCTGGCAAGACAACTTTTGGAGTGATAAACATTTCCTAGTAAGCCCACCTGGTATTGGCCATCTGTATTCACCCTGTTGTGGTTGCAGGGACAAAAAACCCTCAATATAAAGTGCAAACTGTTTTATATATAGTACTCTTGCCCTGATTCAATCTCTTTTTTCCATGTCATCACCTCAATTTCCTTGAAGTCAAAGAAGCAGTAGTGAGCATACATTTTACCATATTTGTGAGCATTTCAAAGTAGCTTCAAACACAAGCTGAATGACTGGAATCACTGAAATTAAATTACTGTTGTTTTCTATAATCCACCCATATAATCTTATTAGCATGCTGCTTATTAGAACAGATGAATACTTAATGAATTCTTTTGTTTTTAAATCTTGAACAACAAAACCTTGAAATGAGCATTCGTATAAACTAATTATGATACCAAGCAGAACCAGACGGGAAAATTTACAGACGTGAACAGCAGCTAAATTATAGGTCATTTCAGCTACTCTGTAGTAAATACTTTTGCTGTAGGGGATTCAGTTTATTTCTGATTGAAACACCCCCATTTCTATAATTACTTACGGAGTTTCTTGGGAGTATGGTGACCATTTATGATTTCCAGATAACTATACAATTTGCCTTGCAGATCAAACAGCAAATTAGGGGGAGGGAAATTTACATTGGAAAATGGCATGGAGAAGTTTTTTTTACACACAAAATGGAGGGAAAGCATAGTTGCTTTTAAACTTAAAAAATCACATGAGATTCTTATTACAGTATGTACGTCCTGCATCACATCTAATTTGGGAGGGGCTGAAACTCAGTGGTACAACACAAGCTTTGCATGCAGGAGGTCCTAGATCAGCGTTTTCCAACTATGAGGCCAGGACCCCACCAGTGGTTCACAACAAAATTGTTGTTGGGTTGAAAAACTGACAGGGCAAATTAGGCTATGTACATCGAGGGTTAAACAAGTTGCTACGGGGGGGGGGGGGGAGTACTGCTGCCCAATCACCATTATAGCCAAACTCTTAGCATTCATAAATTCAGGCATCAGCCTCTGAAAAGTTTGGGAACAACTTCCTAGGTTTAATCCCTGACATCTTCAGGCAGGTGAAAGACCTATGTCTGAAACCCTAGTGCTAGTTTTAATGTGTAGACGATACTGACATAGGTGGACTAATTTTTTAATTTGGTATAAGCTAAAAGCATTCATACGTATGCAGGAAGAACCCACACATCAAACAGGATTTTCAATTGTTAGGTTTTAAACAACTGCCCAACAGGGCAACCAGGTTGCTGGATGTGGAGATTCAAATGCTATAAAGGATTTATAAATGCCATACCATAAATCCTATGTATGGTAGGAAAAGAGACAACTCTGGTGGGGTTGACGGACAATGGAAACAAAGAAAATTAACACAGAATTACTTTTAAATTAGAAACTTTTTTTTAATCGGAAAATTTCTATGATCTTCTGTGAATGGAGGTGCAGCGTGTAAATTTCAGAGGCATAACTGTGACATCGCTATGTTACTATGCACACATAAATACCACCTTATAACCCAAACCCAGTGACCACTACACACTTACTGACATACATATACTTCCAGCTATCAACCAGGCCAAATACCACCACATAACCCATTGCTTACAGTTAAGCTGTACAAAACCATCACATTTGCTCCAGTTCCTTCTTTGCTCACTTGAAGAAATTACATCAGGCATTCTTAATACTGCAATACTCACACAACAGAAGTGAAAAAAACAGAACAAGCCCAAACCAGTATACTCCATAGTTGCCTACTATTGAATTGATTATGCAGCGAAAGTGACAGACCATACCTGTAGCTTACAGCCCCTAGTTAAAACCCTTCCAATGCAACATCAATGACCTATGGCCCATCCTGGACAATGATACTTTTCTCCAATAGGCCATGGGTCCTAAATTCATCCTCACTTACAAACAACCTCTCTAATCTACAACAGTTACTTAACAGCAAGAACAGACTATCTAAACCACAGAAGTACAGGGACTAGACCCTGCCGCAAACCCAGATTTCAGTTTTGCATCCATATCTTGGACAACACTGTTATCAGAACATGATAACAGTAGGTATATCATCAGGGAGCCATTAATCTGCTTATATGCCATTAATCTGCTAGTATATATGCTACCACCAGACAATAATACCTTATTGTGTAGGGTTAACAGACCACTTTCTGCGCAAAAGAGCACTGCAGATACTCGCCCATAAGTCGATCTCATAAGTCAAGGGCAGGTTTTGAGCAAAAAATCATGGGATTTTCTATGAGCCCTCGGATAAGTTGGCGGTTAAACTTAGGGGGGTGTCTGACTAGTTTTCACTGATTTTACCCGAGGCCAGATCCTGAAAAATAACCTACCACCAATTGTTATCTAAGAACTGTACAGTCCTAATTTATTAAAAACATAGTAAAATATCATAAGATACATTTTTATTCTTTTTAAATTTTGGTTTTCACCACCTTTTTGTAAACACTATCCATGCAATGTGAACATACCTGTAGAAAAGTTTATTTTCATTAGCACCTTTGCAGAATGTTCTAGGAGTAACATCTGCACAGGAATATATTATGTTTATGAAATATACATAAAAGGTTGGCATCAGAGTTGCCAACCTTTGCTTGCCAAGAGCTTCTAACGTGCGAGTGTTGTATTCCCACAATCAATATGGTGCATGGTTAACTGAATTCAAGATCCTGACACTACTTAACTTCAGAAATCAGACTAATCAAACCGTTGTGTGGAAATGCCACTAAGATACATTTAATGACAAAAGGTACATGTAGAAATATAAAAACAGATCAAGTGAAATATAGACACAGGTGCTATTTCCAGTTGGTTTGTTCTTTATTTCAAAACAGCAGATAACAGGTAAGATCAAGTAGTTTTCCATTTAAAAAAAAAAACTTAGCTACCCAGGGGTTGCCTATTTTTCTTCAGAACCAAGTAGTAGATTTTCATAAGAAGGTCCAAAACGCACAATATTAGTATTGTTCTTTACCTGTGTATCATACACTTCCTTGCCATCTTCCTGGTCTGTTGCATCTTCACTGCCATATTCATCATTTTGATTCATTGCTAAGGCTAGAAGAAATGAGACAGTGTCAGTGGTTTCAGGCATCAACACAGAAAGTCAGCTAGTAATATTTTTGGAAAGCTCTTGTTGTACACAATTTTGCAGTCATTTACACTTAAAACAAGCTCCAGTAATTTTAATGGGACTTTTTTAGTACCTCCTGATTAAATATGGGATAGAGTTGATGTCTCTAACTCTGAAGAACTGAAAATGTTAATGAGTGCAGGACATCTTACAGTATGGCAATAATATGAGAAATTGTAGCTACTGAAATTCTTTCCAAACAACTCATAAAAGGTACTGGAATGCTATAATTAATCTGCTGAACCCAGCTTGCATGCACAAGCATTACAATATATATAAGAAAATCATTACAGTATCAACAAAGACACATATGGGGAAAAATTCTTGGGACAAGACAGCACTAAATACAGTACTTGTGTGTCTCCATATCTGTGAGGTTTCAGTTCTGGGAAACCCTCCCCCATTTAAGTGAAACCATGGATATGGGCAAACACCTCCCCCTCTGCCCCTCTTGCCTCTGGAGGGTCCTCTGAGCCCAGCAGTGAAAAAAAACCCAGCTAATGGTTTCTCCATGAAACCAGAATTGCATTTTTAATGCCTTATAAGGAGTTTTTTTTTCCCCCACTGTTGGGCTCAGAGGACACACTAGAGACAAAAGCTCCCCTTGGCTCCTGAGGGGGCATGGAGATATGGGGGGGCCCTCTGCAGATTGGAGGGGGCTGCAATCTACAGCTATGGGTGCCCTCTGTACTAGGTTTAGTTTAATTTGAAAGCTGAAGGAAATTAAAAACACAGAACAAAATATAGGTGGTATGATAACAGTGCAGCAGCATCCAGCTAATTTTTCAAGTACATAAGAACATAAGAACAGCCCCACTGGATCAGGTTATAGGCCCATCTAGTCCAGCTTCCTGTATCTCACAGCGGCCAACCTAATGCCCCAGGGAGCACATCAGATAACAAGAGACCTCATCCTGGTGCCCTCCCTTGCATCTGGCATTCTGACATAACCCATTTCTAAAATCAGGAGGTTGCACATACACATACAGAGAATTAATATTGTCAAATTCAGGCATGCTTATAAGTCAGATAATAAATTACCACTATTTTCTGAAATTAGTAATCAGTATGCTTAGCAATTTGAACAATTCATCTCACTTTTGCACTTCCTGTATGTGAAATATAGTACATGCATGTGCATCTATGAGCATGAGCATATACAGGCGTAAGAACATAAGAACAGCCCCACTGGACCAGGCCATAGGCCCATCTAGTCCAGCTTCCTGTATCTCACAGCGGCCCACCAAATGCCCCAGGGAGCACACCAGATAACCTCATCCTGGTGCCCCCCCCCCTTGCATCTGGCCTTCTGACATAGCCCATTTCTAAAATCAGGAGGTTGCGCATACACATCACGGCTTGTACCCCGTAATGGATTTTTCCTCCAGAAACTTGTCCAATCCTCTTTTAAAGGCATCCAGGCCAGATGCCGTCACCACATCCTGTGGCAAAGAGTTCCACAGACCAACCACACGCTGAGTAAAGAAATATTTTCTCTTGTCTGTTCTAACTCCCAACACTCAATTTGAGTGGATGTCCCCTGGTTCTGGTGTTATGTGAGAGCGTAAAGAGCATCTCCCTATCCACATTGTCCATCCCCTGCATAATTTTGTATGTCTCAATCATGTCCCCCCTCAGGTGTCTCTTTCCTAGGCTGAAGAGGCCCGAACACTGTAGCCTTTCCTCGTAAGGAAGGTGCCCCAGGCCAGTAATCATCTTAGTCGCTCTCTTTTGCACCTTTTCCATTTCCACTATGTCTTTTTTGAGATGCGGCGACCAGAACTGGACACAATACTCCAGGTGTGGCCTTACCATAGATTTGTACAACGGCATTATAATATTAGCCATTTTGTTCTCAATACCTTTCCTAATGATCCCAAGCATAGAATTGGCCTTCTTTACTGCCGCCACACATTGGGTCGACACTTTCATCGACCTGTCCACCACCACAACAAGATCTCTCTCACAGACAGCTCAGAACCCATCAGCCTATATCTAAAGTTTTGATTTTTTGCCCCAATGTGCATGTGCGTGCCCTGGTATCTGCGAGGGTTTCATTCCAAACCCCCTCATGGATACCAGAGTTCCATGGGTACCATGGATGCCTTCTCCCCACCTCCCGCAGCTTCTCCATGGGCCCATTACACCATTTTAAACACTTGCTGGGCAAAAATAGAACCAGTTTTAAGTTAAGTGGTTAAAACAATGAAATGGGCAATCCCCCACACCCCATGTGCCCATTCACTTACCAGGGCACTTTCTGGTTTTAACAGGTTGCCTTTGCAGTCAGAAGGAACAGCAGTGAGGTATTCCAGTTGACCTCACTGGTGTTCTCTTTAACCATTCTGGCTGTTTTGTTCTCCTTCAGAGAACATTCCGAGTGCATTGTTGCCATCTCCCCACCCATGGACAACTCAGGGCTTCTTAAGGGGGCAGAGGCAGGGCTTCTCAGACTGGTGGGTTTGAGAACCCCTGTCCTAGCATTAACCATTCCCAGTAACGCCTGGTTTATTTCACCTTATGCTGTAGGTGACTCCCCGCCACAGTGGTGTGGAACCTCACCAACATTGGTGTGGATTGCACAAGGTGTTCCAGCACCAGGAACCAATGGTCCTCAAAACAGCTGGTGCTAGTATATAAACGCCATGTGATTCAGAGGATCTACATGACCAACTGTGCTCAATACTGTATTTCAGATACAGTACAGAGAACTACCAACTAAGTTTTAAAACCAAACACAAGGACAGAGATCCATGATTGCGGTTCCAATCCGATCCAACTTTCCAGTTCCAATGCAGCTGCAAAACAGTGCCAAAATAAAGAAATAAATGTTCCATTATTTTGAGGAGGTTTCCATGACTGCCCCCCACTGCAGAATGCAGCATGCCCCCCACTGCATCAGTGCTGGAAAGCTGATAAGATTGGGCCCTGCATCTCCCGAGTCTGATTCAATACCTCCCAGTGCCTGAGGTAGAGTGCCAGCCAACTCCTTTTTATCATGTTGTGTACTAGTTACTGACACTCCTAGTTTTGAGAAAGAAGAGAGGAATGAAGCAGAAGTGTGGAGGTAGGCAGTGAGCTGGAGTGCTGGGGACTCTCCTTCAGCTTCATCTTTTTCTTCCATTTCAGTTCCAACACTCATCTTCCCACATTTTTTTAATGCACTCATGGGGGTTCAATTTTTAATCAGAGCAGTGGTGCCAAGAGGGGTTTAATTCCTTCCCCCACTCCTTTTTCTAAGCTGCTATGAGCCCACCCACCAGAAAAGAGATCGGCATATCAGAAATATCTGCCTTTTTCCCCAGCAAGGCTTACAGCAGCTGGGGGGAAGGGGGAGTGACAAACTACAGACTGGGAAAACAGCAGGAGGAAGGGATGAAACAATTTTAAGCTTTTAAAAAGGAAGCTGGAAGATACAGTCGCTGATAATTTCCATCACATGCAGTTTGGTCCTCACATGGTCTACAAAGACTGACCTGCTCCATTTTGAAACCGTGAGTAGCCATGAAGTGGCTTATTTTGAAAAAAAATAATATAATAACCTAAAAAAATAACCTATCATGCAAAATACAAAATTTTGCATGATATTGCAGCAAGTGGTGATCAGCTCAAAAAAGCTACATATTTGGCTCAATGTATTCAAAATCTTGTGAGAAAAATGTGACATTTTTATGTTATAGTTAATTTATGAACATCCCTATGAATTCATGCATAGTAAAAGCATAGGGCTGTGAAGATCAGATGGTACACAAATGCACCATGCATGTATTCAACTGAAGTTTACTAAAAGCATTAAAAATGAACAACTGCCAACTTTTGTTAATTTACACGTTTTTGTTTTTAAAAAAAACCACCATGGCTGGTACCAGGAAAGCCACCATCATGTAAGGGTGGGATGGGAAAATGCTATAAAATGTTTCCCTAGAAATTCCCTCAAAATCTGACATGACTTACAATCTCTGGGTCTTAGCCAAGACTTGCAATAAAACTTCCTACTATGCCAACATAAACTGTGCTCTTATTTTCACTCCCCAGATGAGAGCAAAGGAAACCACTTTATCTAAACACAAAAGCTGTGTTTATTAGAGCTACACATCTGCTCAATGTTGCACACTTAGTGAGAACGGAGTGCAAAGACCACATTCAGGTATATGGCAGTCATTCCCACTGCCTACCTATAGGATATCTCCTTTTTTTAACAATGGAAAAGGTCACCATGAACAAAAAATATAAAGATGTTAAAAGAGCATTAGGTGCTGAAGCACAATTTCAAATGTATCCATCTGCAGATGAGCCTAAGGAGTACAGGATGTTGATTTTTTTTTTTTAATGGTCACTTAAAGATCAGGAGGCTACGCTTTGATTTAATTTCCTTTCTCCCTTGTGGGCAACAGGAAGAATTTTTCCTTCAAGATTTTCTGTAAAACCAATAACAGAGTAAAGGCTTGCTATAGGAGAGAGACTGGGTATATTTATACACAAAGGGGATTACCATTCTTGCTAAGTAAGACTTATTTAATTTCTTCAGAGCTATTTCAGAAATAACCTACTTTGACCTTCATGGAAGATTCACTTAAAGAGAACAATAATCACGTATCATTTGTTGCAATCAAAATTAAGATTGGTTCACCAATTCCATTATGAATGCCTGCTTTCCAGTAGGTCACCACTCATCCAGAGGAAATTCTGTTCTAAATGGTAATCTGGCAAAACAGAAGCCTCACATGGAGATGATGTTCAGGAGGCTTTAGGAGAAGAACAGAAGGGTGAGGGCCTTTAGACAGGGGTGCGTGCATCCTGCACTTCCCCATGATTAAATCAATTCTAATTAAGCACCTGCAGTATTACTGACTTGCCATAATTTTTCCCCCCATGATTTGAGTTTCAAAATAATTATGGGCCAGGGTTGAAGAGCTACAGCAGATAACATAGAGATTGGAGCTATGCAGCCAATAAATTTAGAAGAAAGGACAAAGAATAATGACCACCAGGCTATAGTACCCAAAGGATGGCTATTCCTATGGAACAATTGTTAGTCAAAATGTAATGAATACTTAAAAAGTTATAAACTTGAGATCTGATGCACATTTTAAACTCAAACTGTAGTAAACAATATAAAAAAACACATCAGAAAAGACATGTCATTCTTAAATAAATATCAGGCAAACATATTGAAATATCTACATTTTGGAGGTGCCAGGGTGTTGAACCAAAACAGACTGGGTTCAAATCCCTGCTGAACCATGAAGCTCACAAGGTGACCCTGGGCCAGTCACTATCTTCAAGCCTAACTTTCCTCACAGGGTTGTTGTGAGGATATGAATAGGAGGAAGGAGCTAGGTATACAAGGAAGGGCAGTGTATAAATGCGGAAAAAGTACACTGAAAGGTAGGGGGAGCAACATGATCTCAACAATATACTTATATTTTCTAGCTTTCTTACAATACACACTACAGCTTCCAAGTATTTATGGGTGGTTTGGAATATTCTTAGAACCCCTCCATCTCTAATGGAACCAAAAGGTAGCTAACAGGAATGCTGAGTACTCCAACACAGTAGTTCATTATATATGCACCATGCATATCACACATGGAGAACGTATTGATTTCATTAAAAGATCATCTGTGTTTGTTTTTAAAACCTGAAACTGTGCACCCTGAGCACAATAAACCAAGAACCATAAACTCATGAGTTTAGATATTTCCCAAAGTTCTGCTACATTATGCAGAAATTTTTTTTTAAAGAAAAAAATTGTACTACTGGTTGGAAAGAAACTTCTCAGCCAAAAAGTTATGGCCAACAAATTCTGCAGCCAAAAGGACTGGAACAATAAAGTTAAGGAAGGTACGAACTTCCTCCCTTTAGCTTCATTGGGCGTTAACGATTAATGTCACCATTGACCATTTTTATGCTGAATGATTCAGCAGACACACACAAAAGCCAATTGCCCTGCTGGTAATAAATCGAGACAGCCCTCTCACTTCCATTGACACACAAAAATACCAATAATATTCCCCCTACTGGAAGAAGAGATCACAAAAGTACTGTACCCCTCATAATTTAGGCAAGAGAAGATGGATTCTAGTAAGCTGTTCCTTGCTGAAAATCCTGAGAGAAGGGAGAGGATTTTCGTCCACAGTTCATATTGCAAGAATTTCAGTACAAAGGCATAGGGAGGCATTCCTACTTCTCATCCACCATGGGAAAGGTTCATAATAAACTCATGCACTAGGCTGCATGTTTGATAGCTCTTAACATAAAGCTGGTGATACATCACTGATGTCATAACAATAATTATGAAACTGTAAACAAAATAGGAACAAAATTACACAGAAAAATGCTTAGGAATGACTATTTAGGTATGGGATAACCAACTCACTGGTATGAGAATACAGGGTTTCCTTTGAACAGTTTGTTGGCAACCTTCAGTCTCGAAAGACTATGGTATCACACTCTGAATGGTGGTTCTGGAACAGCATCTAGTGTGGCTGAAAAGGCCAATTCGGGAGTGACAATCCCTTCCACACTGGGAGCAAGTGCAGTCTGTCCCTGGTCTGTCTCCCTGGCTATGGGCCTTCCTTCTTTGCCTCAGACTGTTGGCCAAGTGTCTCTCCAAACTGGGAAAGGCCATGCTGCACAGCCTGCCTCCAAGCGGGCTGCTCAGAGGCCAGGGTTTCCCACTTGCTGAGGTCCACTCCTAAGGCCTTCAGATCCCTCTTGCAGATGTCCTTGTATCACAGCTGTGGTCTACCTGTAGGGCACTTTCCTTGCACGAGTTCTCCATAGAGGAGATCCTTTGGGATCCGGCCATCATCCATTCTCACGACATGACCGAGCCAATGCAGGCGTCTCTGTTTCAGCAGTGCATACATGCTAGGGATTCCAGCTCGTTCCAGGACTGTGTTGTTTGGAACTTTGTCCTGCCAGGTGATGCCAAGAATGCGTCGGAGGCAGCGCATGTGGAATGCGTTCAGTTTCCTCTCCTGTTGTGAGTGAAGAGTCCATGACTCACTGCAGTACAGAAGTGTACTCAGGACGCAAGCTCTGTAGACCTGGATCTTGCTATGTTCCGTCAGCTTCTTGTTGGACCAGACTCTCTCTGTGAGTCTGGAAAACGTGGTAGCTGCTTTACCGATGCATTTGTTTAGCTCAGTATCAAGAGAAAGAGTGTCGGTGATCGTTGAGCCAAGGTACACAAAGTCATGGACAACCTCCAGTTCATGCACAGTGATTGTAATGCAGGGAGGTGAGTCTACATCCTGAACCATGACAAGTGTTTTCTTCAGGCTGATTGTCTGCCAAAATCTTGGCAGGCCTTGCTAAAATGATCCATGAGCTGCTGGAGATCTTTGGCAGAGTGGGCAGTGACAGATGCATCATCGGCAAAGAGGAAGTCACACAGACATTTCAGCTGGACTTTGGACTTTTTTTTTTTTTTTAACAGTGTTGGCATCCTTCAGTCTCGGAAGACTATGGTGTCACACTCTGAGTGGTGGTTCTGGAATGGAGTGTCCTCTCCAGTGTGCAAAGCCTGGGTAAAGTAGGTATGGAGGATAGACTGTTACCCATGCAGCAAATCCCACCTCTCCACGTCGCTGAAATGGTCCAATGGAAAGGCAGAGGCCAATATGGTTGGTTCCAGCGGCGTCGCAGGAGTTGCCAGAACTTGACTGTGTTCAGCCATGAACTGCCTCAGGGACTCCGGCTCCAGATTTTGCCTCAAAGTTGACTCCTGAAGCCTTTTCCATAACTGGTTGTAGCCACAAGACAGTGGATCAGAGTTTTCCTTCTCTCAGATGAGCTGCCTTCCCAGGCTGACTTCCCAGGTAGTCTCATCTACCCGGTGGCTGTTTAGTCGCCTCTTATGACAAGTACAGCCAAACTGAGGGCCTATTCTTATCCCCAGCCCCCAGGGGAAATTGAACAGTAGGCAATTTGATTTTAAAAAAAGAATGGAAAGACCATTATATCATTATTACACATGCTTGAGTTGTGGTTAAGCTGTGGTTCTTCCTTTGTCCCAACCACACATATATGTATGCAAACCCCCTCCATAAACTAGCAGACAGGCCACTGGGAGAATGCAATACAGACAGCTGTTTACTCAGCTGAATAAACTCTTACCTAAAATGGAAAAAGTGGCTAAAATACCTTCCACTAGTTTCCTGGAATCAACTCAAACTCTTGGCCTTTACCTTCAAAGCCCTCCATAGTTATGCCCGAGGCGCCAATGAACTGTGATATCCCTTAAACTTCTGTCCATTGCTCTTCTGTCCTCCAGCTACACCACCCTCAATCATCTAAAATTCTTCTTTCAAACAATCCAACCCTTTCTCCCTTTCTACCCCTGATGCTTGGAACTCAGAAGACCTGTGTAATGTCAAAATTACCTTCATAACATACACATTTTGCATCAAATCCTTGGCACAATGCCTTGGTGCAGGCAGGGGTGTCCAAACCCCGGCCCAGGAGCCATTTAAGGCCCTTGGGGAGCCCCCAGTCTCCAATGAGCCTCTGGCCTTTCAGGGACTTGCTGGAGCCCACATTGGCCCGACATGACTACTCTCAGCGAGAGGGCTGACTGTCTGACCTCTTGTACAAGCTGGAGGCAGAGGGCTCCCTCTGCTGCTTGTGAAGCAGCTGTAGCAGCAAAGGAAAAGCTTGCCTTGCTTTGTGCAAGGCCTTGAGCTATTGCAAGACGCTCATTCATTCCTATAAGTTCTGTCTCTAATATATTCACTTATGTAAATTTATTCAAATTTTAAGTGTAAATTAATCTTTTTTCCCCCAACCCCTAACACAGAGTCAAAGTGATGGACACTTTGGACACCTCTGGTCGAGGGGTTCTCAAACTTTGTTACTGTGACCCTCCCCCATAGAGATTTACAAAAACCCATACACAGGGGGCCCCTGTATTTGCACATTGGGTCCATGAGCCCATCACCTGTGGGACCCATCCAGAGGCAAGGGGAACTCCATTCCCCTCATCTCCAGAAGGTCTTCTGGGCCCAGCATAGGCCATGCACATCCACCTTCGACCTCTGATAGGTTCATACTTCTTGTAAAACTAGAAGTTGCATTTTTTTTTTCATTCTAGCAGTCAATCTGAGCCCCGCAGGGGCTGCAAGCAGACATGCACGGCCTATGCTGGGCTCAGATGACCCTCTGCTGGCAAGAGATGAAGAACTCCCCTTGCCTCCAAAGGGTGGGGGAAGTGTTCCCTGGTATCTGCAGCGTTCCCTGGTATCCACTGTTTCACTTAACCATGGGGGGTTCTAGAACAGAACACCCAAGGGTACGGGAGAACACCTTATTACAGTTTCGTTGTGACCCTGGTGTAAGAGAACCAATCCATTTAGCTCACTACACTTAGTGGCAATGGTTTTCTGGGGTTCCAGAAAAAAGATCTTCCCTAAGCTAGCTGGAGTTTCCAGGTACTGAACCTAATTTGTCAATGTTTTGCATCTCCTGTCCAAGTTGCTCAAGAAACCCGACTCATACTTTGAGACTCCCTTCTTAGTTCTATGGAGCGATTACAGAATTTTGGTCCTTCACAATTTCTAGCTTGGTACAAGGCGAATAAGAGGAGGGACTTCCCTAGTTCCTGCCTATGCATGCAATTATGGTGGCATGTCTCTTCCTGAATACTACAGTCCTCTTTCCCTCCCATAACTAAATATGTGTAATTGAAACAATTACATATCCTCCCCCATTTACCCAATCTCCATTCCCTTTGTTTCCCTAGTATCTAATCATCAATTTACATATAGCAAAATACATACGCAACAAGTAGTGTTCTAAGGTGAGAGTCAGAAGTACAACAGGATACTAAACTAGTACCATTTCAATGGACAACTTAAGACTCCTCCACCAAACATCACTTATGCAATAGCAGTAAATACAGGCCTGGATCCAAAGAAGCAAAATATACATAGAAACAATCTGTTTTACATGGATTTGTTGTTTTACCCATAAGAATTTCTGCTGCTAAAGCAATAAGGTCTTCAGTTTGCAACTTTGATGCTGGGAACTACTGAAGCAAACAACAATGTTCTTTCCCTGCCTCCCTGGCCCCCTGAACAAACAAATTAGCTTTTTGCATTCTGGTTGTCATCTCCTTAACTGTATCTCCTCTGTCCTTTGAGATCATTATGACAATAGCTGCCTATACCAAGTTGACAAATGTCATCGATGCTAGCTTTTTCTTACCAGTGTTCTCTAGTATAGTATCCTCAATGATTATGATATGAAGTTATATATATTTCAGCTATACTTTAAATTTTCAAGAATATGAAATGCAGTGCAATTTTCTATCGCTGGTGTGCAAATGGTCATTAAATTTCTTCTGACCTGAGGTGTAAAGCTAATAATGAATTTGCAGAAGAGACTACTTATGCTGGTTTAGTTTCCAGACAGAAAGTAAGCCTCAAAGGAACTATTTCTCAGATGTCAAATAGGAAACAGGTATCCACCACATCTCTGCAAAATATAAAGAGGCATTTCCTATCATTTCAGAATGAAAAAAAAAGATTACTGCTATCATAGGATTTTAAGTAAAGAGAAATCTCAGCATTAATAAAAACCCTCTGCAGTTAAATTTAAAATTTAAAATATGGCCTGCCTGATGCTGCACTACAGAGTTCATTAGCGTTCATTTTATCTACTTTAACTAATTGATCACAAGAGAGATAAGCCACAAAATTAAATATCAGAAACCAGACACGTCTGTATTAAATAACCAGTATTAAAGCACTATGTATACTGACTGATGACCTAAACTGTATTCCAAACACTACAGATTTTTTTATATCAATTATCCAAAACTAATTCACAAGTTCAGTGCCAGTCGTTAATTTATTCCTCATTTAAACTGAGGAAAGAATTCATAGTAACATTTGTCTACAATTTCTGCATCACATGCATTTCTTGGAATTGTGCCCATGCAGTAGCCCAAGATCCATTACAAACATTTTTTCAGGTGGACATCTAAAGACATTTTATAGCAACACCAAAAAACTCCATGATGCACAAAGCATGGTATGCCCATCACCACCTGGCTACCCCATGAATCTGCCTGCATGTTTAGATTATTCTTGGATGCCTAATTTAAACCTCTCTGCCACCAGATGCAAAGCAAGTGATGACTTGAGACAGGATATTTTCAATTGGATGTTCCAATAGCGGAAGCATTCTCCCCAGACAGGCTTGCCTAGCAATTATCTTTTTAGCACCATGTGAAGCTTTTCTCTGCCTTTTAAAGTTTACTGTTTTATTTCCTGAATAATCTTGTTTCATAGCTGTTTATACATATTTTTTGTTTTGATTGTCGCTGTGGGCATCTTTTGGGAAGAAGGGGATATAAGTGCTCTTAATAACCACCTTATCTGTTCATTCTATGTTCTTTATTGTAGTTTTGTCTGCAGAAGTAGACACCAACTAAATACATAAAAATGATAGCCTACATACTCCTTCATTTCACTTTTAACTGTAGTGAACTTTCAGGCATAACAATTTATGCTTAAGAATTATTGGCTAAAATAGTATGTTCTTATTTTAAAGTTTAGCTAGGGAAAAACTTGCTTGAACACACAGTTGGTTAAAAAATGTGTCTTAGACAGCAAAAAAATTAATTCTCTTATCCAACATCCAAGGAAATTTATTTATGCTCTAACACAGTAGTTCCAAACTCTGTGCCATCTTGATCCATTGTGTCCTCTGTGCCAAGTCATAACTTGATGCTCACTGTCACACCAGAGGGACACCTCTGGTTTGCACCGGGCCTACAACCCACTCCGTTGGCCTCTGAATGCCTTGCAGAACTAAACCACTAGTTGCGTCCCGTTGCTTCCACAAGGCATTCTGAGGCCTGAAGAGGCTAAGCTGTGGGCATGGTGTGACCTGGAAGTGGCCTCTGGAGGCTCCCAGTAATACTTTGCAGCACAACAGCAAGCATCAAATTGCAGCCCACCACACATCAGGACCCACAGTTCAGAAATGCTGCTCCAGCATTTCCTGTGGGGTGGATGATCAAAAGGTCCATTTTGGATGTAGAGAAGGGGGAATGGTGGGGAAGACTTATACAACAACAGATGAGTCAGTGAGCAGACAAGCCCTCTTACGCAAGCTCCTAACAAGACCTTTGTACAGGCTACTTGTGCCAAACTTTTCTGTAGCTAGACTGGCGTTGCTGTTAAATGCATTAGCCTAGAGCAGTCCATGTTTTTAAAGGTTACTACACAGAGTAGGCCATGATCTTGAAAACACTTAAGATTTCAAATCGAAATATTTATATATTCTTACATACTGAAGCACTAGGGCCTATCTAGTCCAATTGGTCTTGTGCTGACTGAAATCTCTTAAGGATTGTGTTTGTTGAGAAATGAATTCAGCTAGAGCAGGGGTGCCCAAACCCCGGCCCTGGGGCCACTTGCAGCCTTCAAGTTCACTCAATGTGGCCCTCAGGGAGCCCCCAGTCTCCAATGAGCCTCTGGCCCTCCGGAGATTTGCTGGAGCCCGCACTGGCACAATGTAACTGCTCTCAGCATGAGGGCGACTGTTTGACCTCTCGCGTGAGCAGTGAGATGAGGGCTTCCTCCACTGCTTGTTGTTTCACGTCTGTGATGCAGTCGTGGCAGCAAAGGAAAGGCTAGCCTTGCTTTGTGCGAGGCCTTTTATAGGCCTTGAGCTATTGCAAGACCTTCATTCATTCATATAAATTCATCTTTAATATATTCATTTATGTAAACTTATGTAAATTTATTCAAATTTTAAATGTAAATTAATTCTTCCCCCCCCCCAAGCCCCCTACAGTGTCAGAGAGATGATGTGGCACTCCTGCCAAAAACTTTGGACACCCCTGAGCTAGAGAGATGGCCTATAAAGTTTCACAACCTAACTGCTCAGGTAAAGTCGTATGCATAGATGTTGGTCAAAGAGCATTTTAATTTTGCTTGTAAAAATGTTCTTAATGCAAAGCAAAAGTAAGTTGCAGAGATGCAAGTCACATTTTATAGTGATGCAATTTAAACACCAATAAGCTCAATAACCTATAAAAACTTTCACAATCTCTCTCCTTCAAAACAATTAGTCAGGAACCAAAGAGCTATTAGAGGCTTGCAGGTACCCAATGGGATTCTTTGAAACTCTCTCACTTCAAACATATCTCAAACTGAATTATGAAACTCCCCTTTCATAACATGTCATGGACAGTAGATGAAGACACATAATTCCAATCCCCCTCCCCGGGAGCACATCAAAGTAGTCCTGAGGTTCTTTGGATCTTGGCCGTGGTCTCTTAATAATCCTCTTACGGTTGCTTCTACACTCTGTTCTAAAGTAGCTTATTACTGCCCTGTTAGAAAAGTAGCCATTATCTTCCCTGGTGAATGAAAAGGAATTATTAATTTATGGTAGCCTACGTTTCTACTCAAGTCTGTTCTTGCTTTGACAAGAACATGACATTTTTCATACTATCCTGGCTCATAAGATATGCAGTTTTTATTAATGAAAACATCACACAAATAACAAGTTTTCTAATCATCTGGAACAGGTTTTGGGTTTAAATTATTTATACTAATCACTTTACCTTATTGCAATTGTTTCTTTTTATAGGCCGTTGAAATTTTTTTCCTGCGTTTCGGAATTCTCACTCAAACACACACACCCCCCTGCACACAGCCACAAACCCCATCAGTCAATCCCAGGAGCAAACAAGTAAAGGTGCTTCTCAAATCAATACTCTGGTTGCTTTAACCATACACATAGAAAGAATGAAAGAAAGAAAAAAACTTATGTAATCACTGTGATAAGGACACACCATTTAACATCCATATTTTAGAACACCTAACTAGTTTGTCTATTTTCCAGAAGACACTTGCAAACGTGCACATCCCGTCAGAGCAACAGACACCTGCTTCTGAGAAAATGTGCTTACAGAGCAAGCTAGTACCAAACAACGTAACCTCAAGTCATCGTGAAATCAATGGATTTTCCATACACAATAAGAACACCAAATCCATCAACAGGGCTTCCAAACCTTGCCATTCTGAAAAAAGCTGTCACAGTTCCAGTTGCCACAGCAAATACTGATAAACTTCATCGCTATTATCCTGTATGCTGCCAGCTATAGTAACCAGCCAACCTAATTTACTCTCTTCTTAAAATGATTAGATTAACATTTTAATCTCAACCTCACAGTCATGACTGATCCAGCAATCACTTTACAAGCATTACTTCAACAGAAAGCACATGGTAATACAAAGCACTGTGTACAGTTTAATAAAAAAATGCATACCCACTCAGAATTACAAGAATATGCCATTTCAGCTGCTCAGGCATTGCTGCAGGACTCAACAAATACCTATAGTATTGCATCAGTAAAATCTCATTTTGATGGGGTAATTTGCTATCATTTTATCCTTAGCAAGAAGCCGAGTTGAAAATAGTTTTCAGAATATTGCGGTGTTGACACTTAGATACAAATTCAAGTTAGTGGAATCATATCAACAAAGATTTATACCAATCTTTCTACCACTGCACTCTTCAAAGTACCACAAGATTCTTATTCTTGGGTTCAGGTACTTTATTCATGCTTTTTATTAACTAGCTCCAACATCTACTAGGTTCAGAAAGTTATGATAGTACCTGTAAATTGGCACCTCAAGCTACCAACTTCAAGTTTGACAATTATCTTAACATAAGTACGCTAATCTGAAGACAGCCACAAATCAAGTAATTATGTTTTTACACACCTTCCATCTATCCTTGTAAATATAAGCAAGCATTACAGAAAGTTACATTACTTACAGCCAAGGATGAAAAACAGGATACATTGACATTTTCCATGCCACCATGTGTGGGCATGAGCACCCCCATCTCAAACATACATATTGTCTGTCCCAAGTTATGAAATTAAAACAGGCTCTTGCAACTTTGGTAACTGATGCCACTGTATGGTGCAGCTGGAAGTTGGTGTAGTATAAATATAAATCTTAGTGTAGCAACTAAGGGCCACAGCTTTCCTTCAGAGATGCAACCATGCCAACCAAGTCTGTCCATTCTGCAGTGAAGTGGCAGCCTTAGGTCTCCCCATTTGTTCCCTTACCTTGTGGCTACACTGCAGCTGCATTGGCTTTAGAAAGTTGCACAGGATTTTGGCCCTAAGCTGCAGATTTAAGACTTCTTCATTTCAAATCTTGCCTCTGCCATGAACTCACCCAGGGCCCAATCCTATCCAACTTTTCAGTGCTGATGCAGCTGTGCCAATAAGGGCCCAATCCTATCCAACTTTTCAGTGCTGATGCAGCTGTGCCAATAAGGTGTTCCTACGGTGGAGGGATGCCTCTTCAAAGTAAGGGAATGTTTTTTTGCCTAAACTCAGGGCTGCATTGGGTATGTATCAGCACTGAAAGTTGAGTAGGATCGGTCCCTAAGTGACATTAGGCAAGCTACTTCCTCTCAGTTCCCTAGCTGGAATATAGGATACTTCAGCTTACTCATCTTTCAGCATTGTTGTAAGTGTTACATCAAGATAAAGCACATGAAGCATTTTAACTGTATCTTAACATACACATTCTATTTAGGGGAAATTTTTAAAATAAAATAAGCTATGAAACAAGCGACTAAATCAGAATGTACACCCTTGTAACTAAACACAATGGATTAATAAGCATTACATTTACAAAATGCAAACAAAAGCAACAGAACACTTGGTCTGCACCAAGTGCATGAGCACCACCTGAAACCATCAAATCAATACTGTAATTGTTATATTTATTAAGTGACCATTAACTGGGACAACAGCAGAGGAGACATCTAAAGAAAGAGCACCACCCTAGCAAGTAATCCTTGTTACATTCTAGCAATTGTTTTTCCAAAAGTAACCACTTTTCTTTTAATAAAGCACCAAAATGCAAGTTCAAAATCTTGGTACACTCACCGGATTTTCTCGCCTTCATAGCAAGAACAGTAGCCAATTCTTTTTGCACCTAACACAAAGAAGATAAAGTGTTACAATGTCTTGAAAAATTATACAGACACAGACAGACTTTTTCGAGAGGTTCTGAAGGTTGCCAACCATGAATGCAGGAGTACCACTAAGTCAGGGACAGAGTGAGGTTGAGTGCTAGGCAAGAGCCTATGCCCATCAGAAGGTCCTCAAGGTCAGACCAGTCCCCAAACCCTGAGTATTAGGAGCACGGCATCCAATTTGCCATCCGGGAATAAAGCAAGGGTGTCATGGGGAGCAGCAATTTATCCCAGGACCCCCAGCAACCTTGGTATATCACTACCAAGTATAGAGCTAATTTCAAAAATTATATGGCTTCTT
Organism: Tiliqua scincoides; assembly: GCF_035046505.1. Lineage (NCBI taxonomy): Eukaryota > Metazoa > Chordata > Lepidosauria > Squamata > Scincidae > Tiliqua > Tiliqua scincoides. The sequence continues at coordinate 35,778,515 of NC_089825.1, forward strand.
TAGGCTGCAAGAATCTCGTGTTACCAATTCCACAACCAGCTACAGGTGTGTGCCACTTTGAGATGTTCTGGCTTACACCGGGATCACATAACCAACAACCATGCGTGGTCACGTGGTCGGGAACACACTCCCCAACCATCTGAAAGCAAGGGGAGCTCCCCTCCCGAGGGCTGTCTGAGCCTCGCAGAGGCAGTGCACATTTGCGCGCTTCATCTGCAAGGCTCAGACTGCGGGAATCACGTCTCTCAATTTCTGGTTTCCTCCATTAAAACGGAAGTCATGCGAAAGACACAATTTCCCTCAGTCTGAGCTCTGCAGAAGCAGTAAGCGGACATGCTGATAGGGAGGGAAGTAGAGCATCCCCTTCCCTGCGGAGGGACCGGATTGCATCAAGCACCACTTAACAGATCACTGTCCCGATCCCTGTCGTTAAGTGGCGCACAACCGTATTTCCATCCAAAGTGTTTTTAGATTGTTGTATTTCCATCTAATTTAATTCTCTAAGTGATGATCTGGTCACATTTCAAGCATTATATTCTTAATTCTCCAAAATCTGTTTTGGAGGATAAGAAATGAGATACAGATGAAGTGCTTTCCTCTTCACCTTCCTCCTCACAGAAGATTTCCTGGTTTCTTCAAACTGAAGTTTGCCATGACAGGTAAACTAGCAAATGATGGCTTGAGTGATGCCTCCCAACTAAGGATGAATTTGGATATTCTGATAAACTGGTTTGGGAGAACCAGGAAGTATCCTGTTAAGTTACAAGAGGTGCAAGATAAGAGTGTACTCAAGCTAGTTAGGAATATGATGTCAGAATACAGCCACTATTTTTTTCTCCTTGCTTCAGCATAATTACAATCAATGGAATAAATACAACTGGGCTATTGATACCAATTAACATGGCCCAGTGTGCAGGGAAAGGCTAGAGATAGTGAATTCACAGTTCAATAAAATTTGGTCTCAAGCACACGTTTTTTTCACCAATGCCAGCATTCTCTCTTCCCACACCCTTGTGCTAGAGAATTTTACAGGATCCAAACCAGATGTTTATTGAACACAAGATTTATCATCAAGTGGAAAGTTTCTTATCTACCATAGCACAGGCATTGTGTGCATTACCAAATACTAGCTATGGCTATCAATCACTAGAATATGCTCCAATTATCACTGGCCTTATTATACAACCAGTGAACCTGGCCACATGTATTGTTCATTTATAATGCAAAACCCAGTATCAGCGAGCAGATACTCCTGTGGCCATTCTGGTTATTGTAAGACATGCTGATAAGGAATGGGATGGAATTAAGTGTTTCAAAAGAGAAACAGTTTCTACAATCACAGAAGGAACATTACCACCATCAGTTGAGTAAGATCAATAAGTGCACAGTTGTACACCCTTCCCCTCACAGTTCTTTTAAATTATCACTTAATAATGTCCTCTGTATTGAGGGAATAAGGCCATAGCTCAGTGGGAGAGCACATTCTTGGCATCTAGAATGCCCTAGTTTCAATCTTGGACATTTCAAGATAGGTTGTCTTCCACGGTTATAGAAATTAGAAATAGTTTTTGAGGACATACAAAACAGCTAGCACAACATTTTAAAACCTTGCTTTAAGCCAGATTTCTAGGAGAAATTATTTCATAACAGATATTTTCAAGATTTCAAGGTCTAAGACACATGAAAAAAATAAGTTCCCCTCATTTTCCCATTGGGACACAGACCTTAACATCTCTAACCCAAAAAGAGTCACTTTTCCAGCAGAATTTGTAAAGGTAGTCAGAATTTTAAGGAATGTACCAAAAGCAAAATTCTCCTTTCTTCTTCTGAAAAGAGAGCATTGAAGAGCTGGCTTCTGTCATTCTTAATTGTTTAGAACTAGAGGTGGTGTCTCGGTATGCATGGATTTTCCTTCTACAGATCTGGCTCAATGCAAATCCCTCAGGATCGTATTCAGGCAGACTTGGCCCAACCTGAACCCTCCTAAGGTAACCAGAACTGCACTCAAAGGAAAACTGGAAGTGACATATTTATGCCTTTTAAGGTATTCCACGGTCCAGGGGAGCCCAGTCCAAAAAAGTGACTTTTTTGGCCTGAACAGCTATTCTGAAGCCCGCAGAGGCTGCAGATGGTCCTGTGTGGCCTCTGCAGACTTCAGAAAGCCCTCCAGAGGTGACCAAAGCACAGCTTTAAGGAGCTGAAGCCACAGATTTGCTTATTCATAGTTTTCGGTATCCGTGGGGGTCCAAGAACAGATCCCCCATGAATAGCAAGGCCCCAGCTGTATGTGAAAGTTTGTTCTAAAGCCATGTCTGGAGTATTGTGTCCAGTTCTGGTCACTACATCTCAAAAATGACAGTGGAACTAGAAAAGGTGCAGAAGAAAATGACCAAAATGATTAGTGCGCTGGGCACCTCCCTTATGAGAAAAGGTTACAAATGTTTGTGGCTGTTCAGTCTAGAAAAAAGGCACCAGAAAGGGGAGAGATGATTGAGACATCTGAATTTATGTAGATGGATGGATGGATGGGTAGAATAGACAGAGGGAATTTCTTTTCCCTCTTGCATAATTCCTGAACCAGGGACATACACAAAATTTGAGTGGTTAAAGAGTTAGATCAGATAAAAGGAAATACTGCTTTATCCAGAGCATAATTAATCTGGGGAGCTATTTGCCACAGGATGCAGTTATGGCACCTAGACTAGATGCCTTTAAACAGGGACCGGACAAGTTTATGATGGAAAAGTCCATCACATGTTACAAGCCATGATGTCTATATGCAGCCTCTGGGTTTTAGAGGTAGCTTATACCTGAATGCCAGATACAAGGCAGTGGCAACAAGATACAGGAATCATGTTGTCTTGAGTGCTCCCAGAGGCATCGGGTAGGCAATTGTGAGATACAGAAACTTGGATAAGATGGGCCCTTGGACTGATCCAGCAAGGAACTTCTCACGTTCTTATGTATGAAACTACATATGCACATTGAAATTAGCTTGAGAACCCCCAAGTTCTCACTACTTCCATATACCAGTATGTTCAGTCACATTTATCACTTCTCTGATATGCCCTTAATAAACCATTTCAAGTCCATGATTAAAACCCAGTTGAAACACCATGGAGGAGAAGGTCAGATGTCATCTTTTACTAGATTAGAGCCCACACAGTCATGACAGTGATAGAGTAGTTTAAGCATTTCAGAATTATCAGCTGAGACCACTGGCAGGCATCAATCCCATTGCTTTGTGTTTAGCTAATTTTTTTTTAGAATTGATGCTGCCTACACAAACCAAAACATATTTTAAGTTAAATGGTAAATGATTAACAATGTGTGTGGTCACCCTGATGAACTGAAGCAGCTTTTATAAAGGTTGCAGTGACCCAATCTTAATTTCTAGTTTGTGATCTCATAAATCTCCTTGAGCAGGAAAACCTAAAGCTCATTTTAGGCTGGAGGTGTCAGCACAATTATTTTTTTAATCTAAAAGAATAAATTAAGACTCCATACATGTTTAATTCCCGTTTAATTCCCGTTTAGATATCAATGATTGCAAAGAACTTATTGAAGTCTGAGCAATGTAACTTCTGTTCTGTGAATGCGCTACACATACAGTGCAATCTTATGCACATGTCCCTGGGAATAAGCCCTATTGAGCACAGTGGGCCATACTTCTGATTAAGCCTGCATTCACCTACACTGTAAATCCTCTTTCCTAATGAATATTCCAAATTCATTTATAGTTTTGCACACCTGCTTGCTTTGAGAGGTCCAAATGATGTTGGATATTAGAACATGTCTTACACAGTCTTGGGACAGAGTATAAGTGCAATATTTACATCCTGAAATGTTAAAATATTTGCTTAAATCTATTGTTGCTTCATCTTTGGTGGGGTTGGGGTTGCGTGTAACAGAGTTCTTTAAAAATAAAAATAAACTAGATAATGTGAAACAACTTGCCTAATCAATCTCCGCTTTTTAAATTCTTTTCAAAAGAGCACTAGACAAAGGCAGATTAGCGCCTGCTCAAATAAAATAAAATTTTATTCTTCCTCTTACCGTAATAGTCTGATGGAAAAAATACGGCACACAAAAGTGTAAGCATATTGCATAGACTAATTGGTTCAATAAAAATGCATCCGCTCAGTTGCTCTACAGTTCTCATTTTAATGTATAAAGATGTTTTGCCACTTGAATATGCACTTTTATTCTGCATCTTCATTTACGTAGATGCACTAGCTATTCTTACCGTGTTTTCAGTTCCCTTTGCTTCTTCTCCAATAGGTAAAATTTGTGGCTTACATTTATCCACCCTGTGCACAAATTCTCTTCTGCCAGATAAGCTCCAGGCCACTGCCTTATTGACAGAACTCGAATATTTAATGTCTCATAGCCAGTGTGAATCCAAATTTAAAATAAGTATTTTCATCAGTTCATCTCTGCCCATCAAGCATCATCATTATGACATGCATGTTTTCCATGAAAAAGTAAATATGTCATCTAAATGATACCCAATTTCAGATAATAGTTTTTATCTAAACAATTATATCCATTAGGTTCTTAATTATCATGCCATGTGCCTGGAGCAGATGAATCAAGGCATTTTTGCTAACCATATTTCAATGTCAGCTAAAATACACCAAGGTGGTGATGTTCCTTTCACATATACACACATTTTTTGCAAGCAAATATAAAATAAAAACTGTTTAAAATTTGTATAGAATAAAAGGAAATTAACATATTACATCAGAATCTCTACCAACAGAAAGCTAGCCTGAGTAAATATAACCATTACAGCATTCACACATATTTGCATATCATCTCCTTTATGCAAAATTTAATCCCATCAGGAATATCATATTTAAAGAGAGCTTACTATGTTAGCAAAGAACTCTCATGTGAAAAGCATATCACTAAGTATAATTTTTAATGACTAAAATATAACACTGCTGAACAAAAACTGATCCTTTGCAGTTGTTTCCTGCAGACTGCACCATTCAACACTGCACCAGAAGTCCCTTTGCCCTTCCATTGTTTCAAACAAGTGTGCATTTCCTTTACCAACAGGTTCCAAGCCTGATTCATCCAGAAACCTGTACTGCTACTTTTTTCTGAGAATATCTTCCAAAAGCAACAGGATAAGCACTGAACCCCTATGGGAAGCAAGCAGGGAAAAGGCCAAGAAAATATGCTAAACTGGTGCTATAAAGCACTGTGCCATGTGACAATGAAGCCGCATCACACATGCATGCATAATTAGCTCTTCATTAACCTTGGCTTTAGTTCATGAATATTTTATGCGCTGATTATTGTTATACTGTTTGACTTGGCAGATAATCCTGTTGCATGCATTTCAGTGCTGATAAAGACAGCCCTATGTTCATCTTGTGAAAATTTTGTATGGTGTTTAGATTCCTACTTTCATATCCAAGTAAAGAAAAACCTTAAATATTTCATAAACTGACACATCTTGCAGAAACAATGCAACAGCCTCAACCACTCTCAGCATCAGTTCAAACATGGAACTGAGGGTCGTGTTCAAGGGTGACCCTCGTAAATCATTTTTAAAAAAGAAGTCTAGTCTTACCAGATCCTAGTGTGGCTCCATTACCTTCTCCTCAAAGTAGGATTGGTTCCTCTTTGACCTCCCTCCTCTAGGCATTCTGCTCTTCTAAGTTTAATAGCTTCCTTGGCTCCCTTCAAGCTACTACCTTTTACCCACATTCTAGAGCTCTTCTATTCTGGACTTCTGTACCCACATTCTGGACTTCTAGACCCGCAATGTATTTTGCCTCTCAACTGATCCCTCCTGCACACCTGCCCCAGCTCTCCATCACAGCTAGGTTCTACTCGGAGTTACACCTTCATCTCCACACATGCTCAGCTGTTTACACACCACTGCTGGCATAAAGATTTCTTCAGCATAACTCTCAGATCATTTATTGTAGCCTATAAATGCGTGCTGTAGGAAACACACATAAGACTCCATAACGCCAATTAATTTTATTTCTATTTATTTTAATATTCAACAGGGCTGCTTACACCAAGCAATCAGAGTTATCCAAACCAAACACTTCAATATATACATTTATCAGGGGTCAGTATCTGGAGGCACTACAGAAATCAACCACTAAATGTCTGTTCAAGAAATTACGTAGACTTTATAAAGTTAGAAAAGGATCCCTAAGTGCATGTGGGCATGTAGGCAAATTAAATTCCCTTGTCTATTCAAAAACCCACTTAAGAGACATTGGCTGCAATTCTAACCAATTTTTCAGCATTGGCATAAGGGCAATGCAACTCCGAGATAAGGGAACAAACATTGCCTTACCTTGAGGAGGTCTCCATGACTACTCCCCCAACTGCAGGATGCAGCACATGCCCCACTGGCATAGCTATGCCAGTGCTGGAAAGTTGGTTAGGACTGCGCCCATTGTCTTACTGCCAGAAGCAAGACATTTCATTGCCAACATAGCATCTCATTTGATAACAAATTCCAACAGCAGTACAGTTGGTGCTCAGTATCTACACGGATCCGTTCCAGGCTCCCCCTGCAAATACCAAAATTTGCAGGTATTTAAATTCATGGGGGGGCCTATAGAGGACCTCCAAACATGACCAGAATTGCTTTCTGGTCACATCCAGAGGGGTTCTGAAGCACAAGGAGGCCACACACAACTTCCTCGCACACAATTTCTAGGTTTTCATCAAACCAAGTGTGCCTCTCAGAAGTCTCTGGGAGGCCTTCTGAGGAGCGAGGAGGTCACACAATGCTTCCCTGAACATCAGAAGACCTCGAGAAGGCACTTCCAATTTTTGCTGAAAACTGGAAGTGCCTTCTGGACCCCTCTGGGATGCTTTCTGAGGCCTGCAGAGGCTGCACACAGCCTCCCGCGCACCTCACAGATACGACCAGAAGGCACTTCTAGTTGCGTTCAGGAGATCAAGTGAGGCCCTCCAGTGCAGGTCAGCACCCACTTTGAGTCAAATTCTTGGGTGCCGAACCCGTGGATGAGGACCCATTGTAAGTAAATAAGAACACAACACAACACAACACAACACACCACAACACACCACACAAGAAATTTTTTAATAGGATCATGAAAGATTTTCTGAAAGCCTTACCGCAGAAGTGAGACGGGCAAGAATTTCAGCATTGGTTTCAGTTGTGTCTTCTATTTTTTGAGCGTTCCTTTTAAAAGAGCGAGATGAAACATTATGCACAAAAAAGTACATAAGTGCACCTGAGGATGGGGAATAGAAATTGCTCTATGATGCACTTTTAAAAAGACACAGACAAGTCAGGGTGCATAGACCAGTGTTTTGTACCCGAGGCTTACATGACACAATATAGCTTTTGAAGTGTTTCTTTAAAAAAAAAATTCCATCAGAGGGTATTTTCTTATTCAAGCATCCCTCAGTTAAGGAAGCCTGCACTGAAATCAAAAGGTGCAATTCTATGGTTACACAACTTTCTTTTCAACAGCAAATGCAGAGACTGGCCTACAGCCTCACTTGAGGAACTGAACTAAAATTAAATTCTTTTATATTAAGAGCAATGAAGGGCATAAAGGGACCGTGATGGCCTATCTGAGATATGTAGCCAAGGAAAGGAGGCAAAGTCTCAGTTGAACCAGAATATGCCCTCACGTTTCAAGCCTCGCATAGTCCATAGATGGAACTTAGCTGGAGCAACCCAGGCTTGCACTGGCTTTGCCTTAATAGCCTCTTTCCATGGTGGATCTGGTTAGTTGAATGAAACCATTCCTGTCCTTTATTTGATTATTTTTTGATCTCACTCTTTCCTTAGGGGTTTTCAGCTCAAAAGCAGGTAAAGCTCCATGGCCCTGTATATTTGCATGAAATGGTGTGCTTTGCATATGTATGCTGTCTTAGGTATGTCATAAGAAGATGCAAAGGTGTAGTTTCTTCTTTTCTTAAACTCTGAATGAGCTTTTCTGCATACAGAAGCTTAACTGGTTTCTGCCATTCTTGACTCTCCATTTTTTCTGCCCATTTCCACCCTTCCAGGCCCTGGACAGTCCATGATGAACAATCACCTTGTCCCATCTCCCAATTATGTTGCTCCCCCCTCCCCCCAAAAAGTTCTGCTGCTACCACTTCCTCTTGTGGATGTTGAAGGGAATGATCCATTCCCAGCATTCTCTGATAGCCACTAATGGAAGTGGCAGCTATGCTGGACTCTTTATATGAAAGAGGTAAGCAACCTTCTCCCCATGATATTCATTTGCTTCCCTCCAGCAAGTCCAGCATAACCACCTCCTCTGTTTCTTCTAGTGGCTGCCAAGTAAAAGCTGAGGGCAGAGATAAGCCATCCTCAGCCTCCTCTAGAGCAGTGGGTCTCAAACTTTTAGCATCGAGACCCACTTCTTAGAATATCACATCAGGAAGAGGAAGAGGAAGAGTTTTAACAAACCTAGGCTGCAATCCTACCCATGCTTACCCAGGAGTAAGTTCCATTAACTATCATTGTTAAAAGCATATACAGAGTTGCCTGCTAAAAGTACAGATCTGTAACATTTCCCCAAATGATTCACATACCAGTCTAATACATTAAAAATACTGAAATGAATGGGGACCCACCTGAAACTGGCTTGCAACCCACCCAGTGGGTCCCGACCCACAGTTTGAGAAACACTGCTCTAGAGCATACGAAAAGGATGTGATTAGCCTCTACTCAGGCAAGATTTTCAATCCAGCTTAACTGATCTCTTAATTCTCTCATATAAGACTGCCTGCACACACTCTAAGTTGCCTGTTGAAAAATTTAGGAACATTCCAAGATCTCCCATTAAGTCCAACAATACCAAAGACTTCACCATCATCTCTAAATGTCTGTTCACCAATCTAGAAAGGGGCAGCCATAATTACCTCCACAATTTCATGGCATAAATTAAACCTATTACTCCACTTTATATGTGAACAGTATGGCTGACCCTTTCATGTCTAGCTAGGCCTTCCATGCATTATAATAAAGATTTTAAATGTGCAAAATGTGACTGAGTAATTGAATAGATTTGAAAGAATTCACCGAATTCACTTGAACTTCCCCATAAGTGCTTTTAAAAATATAAGACTTGTTATAGCATTTGTTGGAGTCTGTTCCCAGAAACACCATTAGGGAAAAGGGTCACCTCAACCCTTTCCAATATTTAATTAGTTCTCATGAAATCACCCAATAGCATATGCCTAGTCTGATAGGAGGAATACAGGCATGTCCTCTACCATATCCATGGGGGATAGACTCCAGCTGCCACCGCAGATATCCCAAACCACTGATAGCAGTGAGCCCTACAAAAAGCAGTTCACAAATTCCCCCTCATCACACAAATGACTTATTTCCAATTGCAGCTCTCTTGTCACTAGCATTTGCAGACAGCACTGAGATAACAGGAAGCCCGCCAACTCACTTCCTGTTAACATTTGCAGATAGCACAGAGGGCTGCAATCAGATAAAGATAAGTCATTTGTGCAACTTGAACCGCAGATATGGGAACTGTGGTTGCAGGGGAGGCTACTGTACATCCTACATTATTGCTCCCTACAGATAAGGAAACGCTTTATATTTTTAGCCCAGTTTGCATTTCCAAGACAAAAAGAAGCACTGCAACACTTCAGAGAGTAACTGGTATACTATAGCATGAGCTTTCATAGACTGTAACCTACTTAGAATCATAGAGTTGGAAGGGGCCTAATAGGTCATCTAGTCCAACCCCCTTCCTTAGGCAGGAAATCCTCTTAGAGCATCTCCAACAGGTGCTTGTTGAGCCTCTGCTCGAATATCTCTAGTGAGGGAGAGTCCACCACCTCCTGGCAATCTGTTCCACTGCAGAAACCACTCATACCATCAATAATCTTTTCATGGGATAAAATAGAAGGAAAGAACAGTTGGTACAGCGTATATATAATCCAGTCATCTGCAGAGCACTCTGCTAGAATAATTCTGGGAGGATATACTTACCGATTGTATACATTAATCCTAGGAGGAATAGTGGGCACTAATTGCAGTAAGAGTTTCACGCCATTTTTCCATCTTTTGTCTCCTTCGTATTCACAGAAAAGATATGTACATTCATCAGTGGAGAACTGGTAGAAAATATATTTATCTTGAAAATAGATCTGTCTGTCCACTGCTTAAAGAGAAAAAAGTGAATGAAACTTCAGGGGATGAGGTTGTACCTTTAGTGGTAGAGCATATTTTTTCATACAGAAGATTCAGTCCCTGTTATTCTCCACATTGGACAGGGAAATACTTTCATCTAAAACCCTGGATAGCTGCCAAGTCTCTAGACCAGTGATTTTCAACGTTTTTTGTCTCATGGCACACTGACAAGTACAAAAATGGTCAAAGAACACCAGCAGTTTTTTGACTTTTGACAAGGCACACCATGCTTTTGGTGGGGGGCTCACATCTCCAACTGGTCCCATTAATAAATGACCCTCCCTCAAACTCCAGCAGCACACCTGCAGACCATTTGCGGCACATCAGTGCACCGCAGCACAGTGGTTGAAAATGGCTGCTTTATTCTAAACAATTCTGAGTTAGCCAGTACTGTCAGACTTTAGAGTAGTCAGACTTCCAATAAGGCACTGTTAGATCATAGAAAGTTTAACAGCTTACCACAAAACCAAAAGTGCAAGCTAAGTGCTAGCTGAGAGCTTGGACATTCACATAGTAACTCAGTTCCAATCTTTAATTAATGGCCAGTTCACAAATGCAAACAAAGCACTTCTTTTCTTTGCAAGGTCAGTTCAATGTTCTGACCTCAGATAAACTATGCTGCAAACTGGGCCAAACACAGATACAACCTGAAGAAGTTACTTTCATGATTACAGCAGCTAGAAAAAGCATGAACTGCATTCTGTGACTTCAACAATGGCAATAAAAATCATTACTAAAAAATTTGGAGCCTGGTTTGGCACAGTTGGAAGGACACAGGGAACAACTTCACACAAATGCTTGCCATCAAAGCAGCCTTAACAAATTGCTTTTCCAAACAGTTACATGCTACAAATATATCTTGATCATATTTAGAAGATATGAGAAAGCCCAATTATCAAGTGAGTTGCCCTTTAAGCAGCACCACTTCTGCTGAGGCATCAACTTCAGAGCTCAGCAGCTGAAAGCAGTGGTGGGAGAGCCCAATTATCATGGGGGGGGGAGCCAGATAAAGAACTTCCGTGGGCCATATCCAGTCTGTGGGTCTTATGTCGGACATCCTTGATCTAGGCAAGTGGGGCCCCAGTAATCTCTCCATTGGACTGGTTGGGATCCAATAGGTGGCCAGGAGCCCTGCCCCCCCATCAGAGAATAAAAGGAGAATATGTGGGGATGCATGACATAAAGGCTGAAAAAAATCTCAACTGTGTTGCAACAGCTTGGACACAGAACACTGCTATGTGTTCAGTGTCCAAGCTATGCCAGAACTCTGCTAACTAGGCAAGGCCAACCTCAGAGCCAAGGAAAAGCCTTTCCCTATCATGTTCCTCTTGCAATGGACTCTACCTATCAACCAAGAAAAGGTGCTCAGAAGATTGCCTCACCCACCATAATTATTCAGGATATGAATAATCACATGTGAAAGTTGAATACACACTTAAAGCAGTATACAAGGAGTCAACCTTCAGAACAATAGATGCCTGTTTTTCTCTGTTCCTTTGCAAACACAATAAATCTAACGGCAGAGAATGAACAGGACAGCAAGGGAAATTGCATCGCTTCCTATAACATGTTGTACTTGCTTTCATAAAACTGACCTGATAACACAATTCCCATATTCAGCAGGAGCTGCCAGACACCAGTCGCTGTAGCTCTGCTTTGAATGAAAGGACAGTGCTTTAAAAGCCAGTCTACAAGTTCAGATCCAATGCAGCTTCTCCTAAAAGAAGGAACAAAAAAGGTTGAGATGGCAATCCTAAACTAATTCACACAGCAGTAAATCTCACTGCATTTATGGGCTTTATGTCTGAACAAACCTGAACAGGATCCTACTGCATGCTGCAGACCCCAAGAATAATCTCTAAACATAACACAAAAATTATAGCTCTTTGCAATATCAGAGCGCCCTGTTGGCAGGCATTTTGGGAGTGTTCCTGCAAGAGATGGCAGTGCTCCCCATCCGTTGTTGGAACTTCCTGCAGCTGCTGGAGCAGGTAAGGCAGCAGAGGGGGTAAATGGCACATGCTGGATCCTATCCTCTCTTTTGGCAGCCTCCCCACACCTTTCTTCTCCTCAGACTCGCACTAGATATAGAGCTGCTGCAGGTCTGAGAAGACCCATTGCAAAGCAGGAAGTTTATGGAGGTTTATCCACTACCACCTCACTGGATACAGCATACTCCTTTCTGGCATGGCTGCACCAGCAGGAGGGGGTGAAGTGGGAACATAGGATTGGGTTCGCAATCTTTTTGTCACAACTTCAGCTATGAAGTGGAAGAAATTCTTGAAGACTGTAGATATAATATGCAACTATAGCATTGAAGATGTACTGTAGTACATCTTAAATGTCAGTCACGGACCAAACTTAAATCTGTGCCTTATGCATCCTTAACAGGATCCCTCATTTAATTGTTATGAAAATGTACACAACACCTTTCCTCCAAAATGGCTTCTGTGGAGTTATTCCATTTTATTTCTCACAAACTACTCTGTGAAATGTTAGGATAGGTCAGATTAAAGGTGACAAGATGGTGCTTCAGTGTCTTGGTATAGTGACAGGGCCAGTAGGAGAAGGCAGCATGGGATTATCTAAAGCAACACATGAAGGGAAAGGAGCAAGGGTATTCACCTTCCTAGCATCTCCCAATGAAATCCAACATTTGCATTTGAAATGTCTCAATTAAGCCTTCAGTTCAACAGCTTGCACAGAGCCCTTCATTTCCTTCCTCATCCTGCAAAAGATCCTTGCTATCACTTCCTCATTTTCTCAAGAACCAGCAAGTCATTTCCTTAGTCCACATTTAGAAATTGGCATTTCCAGACTGGTCTACAAAGGTAATTTGACTTATTCACTAGAGATTTCTTTAATCTTCTTCCATCTATTTAGCTTTTCCCATCTTCATCATATTCAGCCCCACTCCTCTTATTAGCACAGATGCTTACATGCACTCGCAAGCATGAGAAAAGTTACATTTAAAGCCCTAACTAACTTAGGATCAAGGCATCTTAAGGATTGCTTCATCTCTTATGAAGTGACCCACCTCCCCAGGTCAGCTAAGAAGCCGTTTTCTAGGATTCCCCTGCCAGTGGTTCAGTTGGCAGTAATCCAGGAAGGATTACCTTGTGATGCCACCCTGTATGCGGAATGCCCTATTACAAGAGATCAAGTTGGTTCTCTCTCACTGCACACTTTCTGACAGCAGCTAAAAACACATTTACTTTCTTTGGCCTTAGGGGTTAGGTTGTGCTACCTTGTTTCATCTTATTGCTGCCTGTCTTTTTATTGCTCTTGGCTATGCTCATTATAATTTTTTTCTTTTTGTTTTTAAATTTTGTTGCAAACTACTTTCAGCATCTCCCAAAGAGCAGAGGGAAAATGGGATATAAATAAGTAGTGTTTTTCATAAACAAAAACCCAACTCCAAACTATGTACTATACACTAAAGAATCTATATCAAATACTATGCATCAAGAGAATTTCACTGACAGCATTTGTACCAGAAAGGAAGCACCACTAGTTAAGCTACAAATACTGTTACACTGCCTCCCTGAGGGCAGTTTCATATGACCATGTTTTCATCTGAAGATGCTAACATGGATATTTGAAGTTTCCATGTATTGACAGAGAACCCCTTTATATAAAATGAGTCCTCTTCAGAAAACAGAATAAGCTAAATTCTGTATTCACCACATGGCAATTCCTACACCAACAAGATCAGATAGGATTTAGTTGCCCAGACTACAGGTCATAAGATCGGCTGCAAGATTTAGCTAATCAATCAGGTTGATCAATCAATTTAAAACATTTTGAGCAACTAAGAAGGTACCCTAGCTTAACTAGGCAACAGTTTTTATACATTATTTTTAATACAAGTACTTCTAAAAATGACAAGTGGTAAACACAAAAATGATTGTGACAAAAAGGGTATGCAATGCCTGCCATAATGTATGTATGTATATCATCTAAAAACTAAAGTATGCTTTTTTCCCTTAGGACTATTACTTTCTTTCAAATGCAAAGGTATGCGAACAAACAGACAAAGCAGCCAATTAAGATTTGAGTGACAACACAAGTCCTAACAAAGCAGCATTTCTAGAGTTATTTCCATATCTGAAAAGTGACAACACTAGAAGTGAACTTTAAAAGAAACAGTCATATGTTCAGCAAAAAAAACCCCAATATACCTTTGCAGACACAAATGCAAATGAGGTAACCTTTTACCAAAAATTCTCTAACAAAAATACTGTTTTGTTATTGATTTGACAGATAGCCACTTCCAGAAAAAAGTTCCTATGATTATTTAGATCATGATTCTTTATATAATACTGCAACAAAGAGTGGAAGATATTCTACAACTCCATCACAGACTTACAATGCAATCCTATACATATTTGTTTAGAAGCAAGTCCTGACGGGTTCAGTGGGACTTACTGCCACATTAGTGTGTATAGGATTTCAGTCTACAGATAGGTTGCAAGATTAAGCTAATTAATCAGGTTGATCAATCAATTTAAAACATTTTGAGCAACTAAGAAGGTACCCCAGTTTAAACGGGCAGCAGTTTTTATACATTTTTAACACAAGTACTTCTAAAAATGAGTTCAGTGGGATTTACTGCCACATTAGTATCTACTGTATAGGACTGCAGTCTAGGGTTGCAATCCTATATGTGCTTACCTGGGCGTATGTCCCACTGAATACAGTGGGACGTCCTAGTCCATACAAATAGGTTTGCAATGTTCTAGCAATTCCTCAATATGGCTCCCACTTTGAATCACTAAAGTGCATATGTTATGATCAAATGGATAGTTTTGTTCATATAGATACTTCCATCAGGTCACTGGCATGAGAAAAGAAACACTGACCCGCAAAAAGCAATCTGGGACTATGCTTGGATAAGGAGGAATAGTCTGCCTATCCTTGCTACAGAACAAAAACCACAGGTACAAAACACAAAGCAGGGTGAACTGTGATTGGGGTGGTGCCAGTGGAAAAACTACAAAGAGAATGCCATATTTTGCTAAATGTTACCTGCAAAGTCCCATCAAAGACATTCTGTCTTTCATCAGATCAGAAGCTTGTAGAACAAAAACATTTCTGAGAGCTCTCCCAGCACATGTGGCACCCTCTCCATAAATCTAAACAAAAAGACAAATTGTGCATAAAATAAATTATTCAGACATACACAGTTATAGTATTAAACATACATAAAAGTTACAGAACACAGTCAACAAGTAGAAAGACAATTTCACTGAGCATTTTGCACATAGAGTTCCTTTATGGCTATCCCAAAATGTGTTAGAAAATTTTGACCCACATAGCTTTAGTACAAAGATATACAAAAGTGCTTCTCTTCAGACAGTATCAATGAAATAATTTAAAAGAACGAAGATGTAACAAACAAAAGTTAGAGGCTTTGTTAAATGACACTTATAAAATACCTTGCTGGAAGGATTTTCTAGATAAGGATTTGAAATCCTCCTGGTTATAATCTGTAAAAGAAAAATATTGCAATCACTATACAGTAAATTATAAGTAAATGTACAAGCATAACAAAGCTGTCCACATACGGGAAACACAAAACAGAAATTTCAAAAACCATTACAGTTGCAAATTACTAAGAAAATTAAAAATCTTGCACTTCTGAATCTTTACTTCCATGCTTCCCCTATAAAGTATTGGGTTTCTGTCTTTAAAAAAAATGTAAAGAGGACCATGATTTATTCCCTTTGACATGCACACAGGAGTCCACAGTTCCCCATCTCCTGTCAGCCCCTCTGCCAAGTTCTCAGAATGCTGTTTATGGGATGTCATGTCCCCTTTCCAAAAGGAAATGGATCCTAATGCACCCATTGTTAACCACTTGCCTTGGTAAAATATTCCTATATTAAAATAGGGAGAAAGTTGAAACAAACATATTGCTGAACTCATTGTATACTGGTAGAAGAATCCACACTAAAATCCTATCCACGCTTCCCTAGGAGTAAGTCCTATTGACTATAAGGGGACTTACTTCTGAGTAGACATGGGTTCAAAGTCAGTTATGACGCATCAGTGAAAATTGTAGACATAAGTACCAATCTTTGGTGAGGGGAACTCACAAGCAATTCTAACAAAGCTTAAGGAATTTTGAAATAATTGATTTGATCCATATGTATGAAGAATGGTTTTTCCTATGTGAGCTGTAAAATATGGTCCTCGATCCCCAATATCCCTTTGTGTACCTTGGCTCAACAATCTCCGACACTCTCTCTCTCGATACCGAGCTAAACAAACGCATCGGTAAAGCAGCTACCACGTTTTCCAGACTCACAAAGAGAGTCTGGTCCAACAAGAAGCTGACGGAACATAGCAAGATCCAGGTCTACAGAGCTTGCGTCCTGAGTACACTTCTGTACTGCAGCGAGTCATGGACTCTCCACTCACAACAGGAGAGGAAACTGAACGCTTTCCACATGCACTGCCTCCAACGCATTCTCAGCATCACCTGGCAGGACAAAGTTCCAAACAACAGTGTCCTGGAACGTGCTGGAATCCCTAGCATGTATGCACTGCTGAAACAGAGACGCCTGCGTTGGCTCGGTCATGTCGTGAGAATGGATGATGGCCGGATCCCAAAGGATCTCCTCTATGGAGAACTCATGCAAGGAAAGCGCCCTACAGGTAGACCACAGCTGCGATACAAGGACATCTGCAAGAGGGATCTGAAGGCCTTAGGAGTGGACCTCAACAAGTGGGAAACCCTGGCCTCTGAGCGGCCCACTTGGAGGCAGGCTGTGCAGCATGGCCTTTCCCAGTTTGAAGAGACACTTGGCCGAGGCAAAGAAGGAAGGCCCATAGCCAGGGAGACAGACCAGGGACAGACTGCACTTGCTCCCAGTGTGGAAGGAATTGTCACTCCCGAATTGGCCTTTTCAGCCACACTAGACGCTGTTCCAGAACCACCATTCAGAGCGTGATACCATAGTCTTTCGAGACTGAAGGTTGCCAACAGTACAGTGCAAAATATGGTCTTTTAAAGCCTGCTATAGCATCATCAGAATTTTTAAGTTTCACAGAAGACAAAAGGCAGCACAGCACAGCACAGAAGTGAACATAACATTCTTAGATCCATTTTCTCTCCCCTTCTTTAAATATATATCATACCAAGTGTCACACTGTTTCATAGCCCACTGATGCTGTCTGGCATGCATATCATTAACGATTCCTCTAGCTGCCTCTGTTTCCAAACCTCAATGTGTGTTTCATCAACTGAAGAGCCACATATTTCTTTTTTTCCTTTTGTATTGGCAACCTTCAGTCTCGAAAGACTATGGTATCGCGCTCTGAAAGGTGGTTCTGGCACAGCGTCTAGTGTGGCTGAAAAGGCCAATCCGGGAGTGACAATCCCTTCCACACCGGGAGCAAGTGCAGTCTGTCCCTGGTCTGTCTCCCTGGCTATGGGCCTTCCTTCTTTGCCTCTTAGCCTCAGACTGTTGGCAAAGTGTCTCTTCAAACTGGGAAAGGCCATGCTGCACAGCCTGCCTCCAAGCGGGCCGCTCAGAGGCCAGGGTTTCCCACTTGTTGAGGTCCATCCCTAAGGCCTTCATATCCCTCTTGCAGATGTCCTTGTATCGCAGCTGTGGTCTACCTGAAGGGCGCTTTCCTTGCACAAGTTCTCCATAGAGGAGATCCTTTGGGATCCGGCCATCATCCATTCTCACGACATGACCGAGCCAACGCAGGCGTCTCTGTTTCAGCAGTGCATACATGCTAGGGATTCCAGCACGTTCCAGGACTGTGTTGTTTGGAACTTTGTCCTGCCAGGTGATGCCGAGGATGCGTCGGAGGCAGCGCATGTGGAAAGCGCTCAGTTTCCTCTCCTGTTGTGAGCGAAGAGTCCATGACTCGCTGCAGTACAGAAGTGTACTCAGGACGCAAGCTCTGTAGACCTGGATCTTGCTATGTTCCGTCAGCTTCTTGTTGGACCAGACTCTCTTTGTGAGTCTGGAAAACGTGGTAGCTGCTTTACCGATGCGCTTGTTTAGCTCGGTATCGAGAGAATGAGTGTCGGAGATCGTTGAGCCAAGGTACACAAAGTCATGGACAACCTCCAGTTCATGCTCAGAGATTGTAATGCAGGGAGGTGAGTCCACATCCTGAACCATGACCTGTGTTTTCTTCAGGCTGATTGTCAGTCCAAAATCTTGGCAGGCCTTGCTAAAACGATCCATGAGCTGCTGGAGATCTTTGGCAGAGTGGGTAGTGACAGCTGCATCGTCATTTTTTCCTTTACAGGCCACACAAAATCGGTAGTTCCCCAAAAACCCAGGTAAACAAATGATAGTACATGTACAGATTAAGATAACATCTATAGTTATGAGTTGGATTAACCCATTTCTGCCCAGCCCACAGGTGTACAAATTTGATCCCTGTTGTGTATATGTAACATTGGGCAAAAATGGCTTAAAGGCAATGTAATGAAAAGGGATGTATGCTCAATAGGGGTAACACCAAATAACTCCTCAATCATTGAACTAAGGTTCCTCCTCTAAAGTAGGTTATCATACAGAGGTGGCCAAACTTGCTTCATGTAAGATCCACATAAAATAGGTACTTGAGAGCCACAAGAGATGTTTGAGAGACCCAATATTTAAGAAGCATTTAAATTACTAAATATATTTACTCACCATGAGCATTAAACTTGAGTTTTAATCCAGTGGACTGTCAGTTTATACCTTGTAACTATAAAGCTTTAAAATATTTTATTTACCTTTTATATTAATTGTGGTGCAAAAAGGAGATCAGCCAACATATTTCCATGAGCCACACTTGATATGCCAAAGAGCTGAAAGTAGCTCATGAGATGTTGTTTGGCCACCCGTTATAATACCTTCTATTGAGTCTATCAGCACTCTCCTTAACAATGAGTTGGTTTTGGCCTCTCACCAGGTTTTTATCCATTCCCTGTATGCCTCTTGTGTTACAGCCATGTTCAGAAAGGTAATTCCTCTATTTCCTTTAACATAAAATACAATATTCCTTTCTCTGTATAAATCAATTGCTCAATACAGACCAAGTACTTGGTACTTTTAGTACTTTCCAAGTCTAAGAGAAAACGGTTCCCGTGTCTCCCTATCCAGTACTATCCAGCCCACAGTGAGTTACACTAATTCCAACATGGTGCAGTGTCAGACTAGAACCACAAAGATCAAGTTCAAAGTGCCCACTCTGCCATGAAGCTCAGTGGGTGACCTTGGGCAGTCAGTCTAACCCATCTCATAGGGACACCGGTGGTATAAAGTGGAGAGCAAGCTCCTTGGATGAAGGGGAAAGAAATTGTTTCACACTATACATACAGTATACCTATCATTTGACTTCTTAAGGCACAGCTTCTTCCTTGGTGTTTTCTGCCCAGTGTATCTCAATGGGTGCAAGTTCCACTTAAAATTTTTGAGTACTTGGCTCATGGACACCCTGCCAGAGTGTTTCTTGTGGTATGCCTTCAGAGCAAGCTTTAAAAATAGACAATTGAATATGCCAGAGTTTATTTGTTTATTAACAGATTCATTTGTTTCAGCAGCACTAACACCAAAACTTTTTAGAAGAATTTAATGTGGTAAATATTCATTCCTGAATACACCTCTGTCATGGTAGCATTCACACTCACCAGCAGTAGATATGAGTGAACCATATCACATGAAATTTATTTTAAGGCAGCTCTATAACACAAAACTAATATTGAGCTAGTTCAATTGTCAAAGCTTCCCCCAAATAATTCTAAAAATTGTTTTTTAAAATCCAGCCACACACAAAAACACAGTTCCTAATGCAGGTGTGTAACCTGGGTCCAGCCCAGGTGGCCAGGAACTCCTCAGGAGTAGGGGCCTCCTCGGGAGTAAGATCTAAGCACCTTCAGGACTGGGGTCCCAGGCAGGACACCTCCCTGGGAGTAGGGCCTAGTGCCTCCTGGGAGCAGCAAGCAAACAAGTGGCCAGAAGGGGTGGGGTTGGCCCAGCCCAAGACTGGCCTAATAAGGAGGCTGGGCAGCCTAGGGAGAGGTCACTTCTCTCCAGGTGGGAGCAGGGTCGAGGGGAAGGCCAGAGGGGGTAGCAACCCCGGCCTTATGCAGACAATCCAGGCCCTAAAGGGAACTTTGCTTACCTCAGCCCTGGAGAGAGGGGCCGGGGGCTGGGAGCTGCCCGATCCTAGACCTGTCCGGGCCCCAGGGGTGACATCAGGAGAGGCGAAGTTACAGACCTGAGGACTTGGAGCCAATTACCTCAACTTGAGGCCAGCTAATTGGGGGGGCAAGCCCTGAGGTACCAGGGGCCCCCTTGAGGGCAGCAGCACGGCGGCCATCGGGAACCCATACCCGTGGCCTACAGACACCAGCCAAAGAGCTCGGCCCGAAACCGCAAGGGGTCAGGGGGAACGGGCCTATCGTGCGCCGACAGCACGAGTCTGTATAAGACTAAGGGGCCTGTGCCGTAACAGGCCCCATGAATGTCAAGAGGTTGACGCAAGTAAACCGTCTGTGCAAAACAGCTGTGTCTGCCTCCCGCCCTTTTTTCCGCCGACGACCAACTTGCATCAACAGGGTAAGCCCCCCCCCGCACTCGGTCACACCCCAAGGGGCGGGGTCTCCACCTGCCATGGACATTACAAGGTGCTACAATAGAAAAATCAGTTTAAGTTTATAGGGAGATTATAGGGAGATGCTCTTTACACTCTCACATAATACCAGAACCAGGGGACATCCACTAAAATTGAGTGTTGGGTGGGTTAGGACAGACAAAAGAAAATATTTCTTTACTCAGCGTGTGGTCGGTCTGTGGAACTCCTTGCCACAGGATGTGGTGCTGGCGTCTAGCCTAGACGCCTTTAAAAGGGGATTGGACAAGTTTCTGGAGGAAAAATCCATTATGGGGTACAAGCCATGATGTGTATGCGCAACCTCCTGATTTTAGAAATGGGTTATGTCAGAATGCCAGATGTAGGGGAGGGCACCAGGATGAGGTCTCTTGTTATCTGGTGTGCTCCCTGGGGCATTTGGTGGGCCACTGTGAGATACAGGAAGCTGGACTAGATGGGCCTATGGCCTGATCCAGTGGGGCTGTTCTTATGTTCTTAAGTTTGCAGATATAACCATAGGGCAGAGAAAGCTAGTGGTCAAGGCAGTCACAAACTAGTGCGTTAAGCATGTCCTAATCCTTTCCATCAACAAAACACAATGCACAAAAATTGTAGCACTTCATATCTGTTCAAAATTTTATAGAAATTAAATCATTCACAAAAGGGAAAACCAAGATTTAAGATAATGCAGTGCAACAGAAAAAGCAACCAAAAGAAGTGAAATTGTTTGGGATCAAAGGCAGCATTTAAATCTCTTACAGAAATATTTTCTATACTCAAGAGTCCCATGAGATGCTGGTTGGTTGTTTGGTAGGTAGGTAACAACCATCACCTCAGCATCTGTTCACCAGCTTATAATCATTCACAAACCTTTGTTCTCTTCAATCAGGTTTTGTTTTATGATTAACATGGGTTACTAGAGAAACAACATCATGAATTTGAAGAAACTGGAATGAATGTGTGATATGTCAGCATTATTTTATTTATTCAATTTAAAGAAAACAGCTGACCATCACATTCCCATCCTCATAGATTTACGGTTTCTTCAGTGTCATTCCTACTTATATTATGGTACCCTGGCTACTGTAAAGGGAATTCCTTTTGTATTTCCTTCAAGTTAATCAGTTTTCCTTACCGATTTCTTCACAGGTTGTCTGTCAGCATAACAAAAACTGGCCTTTAGGCAACTCCGCAAGGACTTACTACTGCCCAAAGAGATGTTCAAAATGGATTTGAGGGTCATTGACTAGGTTGTCATGCCAAGAGACTTATGTCATTGCCACACTCCC
The DNA here is from genome assembly GCF_035046505.1 of Tiliqua scincoides. Classification (NCBI taxonomy): domain Eukaryota; kingdom Metazoa; phylum Chordata; class Lepidosauria; order Squamata; family Scincidae; genus Tiliqua; species Tiliqua scincoides. The sequence continues at coordinate 35,800,595 of NC_089825.1, forward strand.
ACAAGAGATAGCCTTGGTTTTTGTATTCATGTAAAACAGAGTCAGGAATCAGATGCTCCTGCCTGATCTCCAGGCTGTTCCAGCTAGGTGAGGGTACCATTCTTATTTCCCAAGGTGTCAACTATGGTTTGGGGTTTCTCCAGTAACCTCAAAGTTCCAGTCTGTTGTTCACATAAAATACAAGAAAGTCTGGCTTCTAGATTTCCCTGCTTTGTTTTTCATTTATTATGAACATCCCCAATATAAAAATAGTGAGATGTTGTTAAACACATTTTTATCCAACTAGAAGCAGTACTATCACATCAACTACACAAACAGGAAAATGAAAAGAATAAGTACTGGGCACATTTCATGATTTTTAAATGCAAAAAGGTACTTGGGATGTCTGCATTTGTCCATCCATGTGAATAGCCGATAGTTTATTTTAAATATTCAGTATTCAAAATTCATAATGTATGGGGTTAGCCAGCTTGGCAGCAATATTTTTTCTATTCTCTAACTAGGCAACACTCTCTTCAGGGTGAACTGCAAATATCATTATAATTGAATATATTAATACTAAAGAACTTAGCCGCTCATTTCAACAAGTCAAATTTAAATTGGACATCCATGTATGATGGTAGCAGATGGTGAGCTTTAAAATAGACAATGACCACAAACTGTTACTATGAAAATTGGCTAAATCAAATTCGCCTTTCAAATGGCAGTGTTTTCTTTTTTACTATTTCTTTATTTAACCAATTTATTCCCCACCTTTCTCACAAGAAGAGGCACTCAAGGCACAAGATACATACATTGTTAAAAGGCTCTTGACTAGATTTTGGTTTTTGAATCTCAAGGAAAATAAGCAGGATTGTGCTAGTAGTCAATTCTTTTATAACAGCTGTTAAACTTATTGCCTGATATTACTGAAGAACTCTTACTTCTTTCACAATTATGGAACTGTTTAAAATCCACTATGCATTAACCAGCCTCCATATATTTTAACAACCTTTGTTAGAAGTTCCATATGACGTAGTGGCTACTGCAAACAGCAGTGTTACTGAAATTGTGGATCGGGACCCACTAGGTGGGTTGCGAGCCAATGTCAGGTGGGTTCCCATTTCATTTCAATATTTTTAATCTATTAGACTTGATGCTACCACAGTACGTGACTGCATTTGGGGAAATGTTACAGACCTGTACTTCTAACAGGCTAATATGTATAACCTTTTAACAATGATAGTCAATGGGACTTACTCCTGGGTAAGTGTGAGTAGGATTGCAGCCTAGAATTGTTTAAAATTTTCCTGCTTGATGTCACTTCCGGTCATGACATCACTCCCAGTGGGTCCTGACAGATTCTCATTCTAAAAAGTGGGTCCAGGTGCTAAGTGTGTGAGAACCACTGGCATAGAGAGTACATTGCATAAAGAACAACATGTGCAAGTAGGGGAAGACTGGATTGAATCAATGCAACCTTCCCAACCCAATGACTGAGCAATAGGATTTTAGTTCTCCCCCCCCCCCCCATCTTATCTTTTCTTCAAGGGCAACATATACACAGCCCTGGCTGCTTTAAGCATACTTCATGGGATCATGTATGAGACACCAGAAAATCTTAGTCTAAACCTAAGACTAAACCTTAGTCCTATTAGCAAAATAGAACCTCTCTGAATGACTATGGTCATGAGCTTTAGAACTATTTGGCAGACTAGTAAGCTATGCTTAAAAAGGTATGAAAAGCGATTCTGGATATGCAGGTAGCTCTGGTTCTTTTCTAGGAAGGAAAATGCTCCAAGCACAGATGGAGTTTCCCCTCTGTGAAAAACTGCAGGAAGATTGGTTCAGCTGAAATGCAGCCTTGTAAGCACCTTAAAATCACTATTTTAGCAGAGCTGTAGAATTAAAGTGAAGTAAAATTTCTGCTCAGTGATGGCAGGTTCATTTATTGAAAATCATTCATAAATGTGCAATAATGTAACTGAGATATTGTACTTTAAAAAAACAGACAATAAACATCTAAGTGTATCTTCAAAAGTTTCTCTTCTAAACATGAATGTAGTAAATGAAATGCGAAGGATAAACCAGGTGTGAATTTGTTAGTTTGCTAACTTTGTAAGTAACAAAAAAACTGAAGTTAAGATGGCATATTCTTATACTGTACAGTTAATATGTAGACTCAGCACTGAGGTTGGTGATAATTTTCCTACAAAGCCTATGGCTAATACATAGTACAGTAGTTTTTCAAATCCAAACATACCCAGCCTTCATGATCAATGCTAAATGTTGATCCCAATCTTTCAGAACTAAACATCCAAGTATTTCATCCACATGCTGTTCAAACAAAGATGCTCTTGGTGGTGGCTCCAGTTGTGGTACTCCACTCCCCCAGGGCAAGGCAATTGGAAACAACCTTTCAGCTTGCAATCTCACTCTTATCACTCATCCCTCAATCTTTTGTTTTTTAACTACGCAACCATCGTTAAAGTGACAGTGCAGACAATACTAACTATGGATAGCACAAACCACATTTTGCCAACAATGATTTTCAACTAGCCATGATGAGCAACACTACCCAATTAGTTCTGCAAATGAAAGTAGGAGATTCATGCATGAGAATGAAAGGATGGAGGGACAGAACATCTCTGAGCCAATGAAGTATTCCTAATCTCCAAACCATGTACAACATTAAGCCTCACCAGGTCCTCATAAATGGGCTGCCAAGGAGCTTCCCCCCACTTGCGAAAGTGGCGAGCACAAGAGAAAACAGGTTTAAATCTTAGTGTAAACAACTGGAAAATAAACCTATGTTGCCGTCTTTGTTCTCTACTTCTGTTTGTGCCACAATGACCTTAGACGTGGTTGCCTCAAATTTTCAGAATTATGAACTGTCCATCCTTTGTTTTCTTTTCCTCACCATTGTATTGGCTCACCCAGCAGCAACTCATGTGAACAGGGCAAATTGAAACTGAAGCGTTCAGGGATGAAAGCACTTGTACAAGATATTGGTTTTATGTAACTGATAACCAAGCATTTATACTTTGATCCACTTTCTTGGGTTACTGTGTTTCACTCCTTATATTCCCTGTGCCTAACAGTATTTTCAGAATTCAGAATGGCAGGGAAACAAATCAATAGGCAAGCCTCAACATGCCATGCAGGAACATATCTTTCAACTACCTCATGTATAAGAATCACATCTGTTTTTAGAGCCAATTTACCAACCACTTAGGAATATTTAGCATTACTAGGTTCCCACACATTTAAATCAAGAAGCTTTGATCCTGTAAATCAATGGAAGTTTTCAATACACTGCTTAAGTAAGAACACAAGTTTTTTTTTATTTTATTTTAACAATGCTAAGGAAAAAAGATTTAATAGATCTAAGCCACAATTCCTAACTATAAGGTAAAAATAAAGATATGAACCCTAATTCAGAACACATTTATTCTTATCCATTTCCAAATAAGGTTTTGGATACTTTTTTCTATTGCTAAAAGGATTCAATTACCTACATTATAGGGATTACAAGAACTAATCGGGATTATGGTCCAACAGGAAATGGTTCCAAGAAATTGAATTGCTCTCAGCCACCCATCCAGGACAAACAGAAGCAGGGGGAGGAGAGATCTGGAACATGGTGAGAAGTGAAGGGCTGAAGTCCCCCACCCATGCTATGGCCCTAATCTGGATCAACCTTCCCCCACACCCGTGTGCCCATGGCTGCTACTTAGGAAGAAAAAGACATCTTCTCCAAGCACATGCTTAATACAACATGTAGCTTGCATTTGAAGCTAAGCAGATAGGTTCCACCTAGCTACTGTAAGGCCTAAGAGCCTATACAGCAGCCATTTTCAACCACTGTGCCGTGGCACATTGGTGTGCTGCGAGTGGTCCACAGGTGTGCCACAAGAATTTGGGGGAAGGTCAGTTATTAGTAGGGTCAATGGGAGATGTGAGCCTCCTCCTCTCCCCACCAGCAGCATGGTGTGCCTTGTCAATTGTCAAAAACATGGTGGTGTGCCTTGACCATTTTAGTGCCTTGTCCATGTGCCCTGAGATGGAAAAGGTTGAAAATCACTGCTATACAGGTTGAGTCTCATTATTCGCGAGGGTTCTGTTCCAAGAACTCATGTGGATGGCAAAAAACGCACTACAACAAATCAATTTAAAAAAACAAAGTTTCTTTGCTCTGGTGAATTAAAAACAGCCTTGATGACCTTTGTAACGCACACAGAGGCCATCAGTCTCTCTCCAGGCGCTTAGGCTTCACTAGGAGGCAGCAATCCCTCCTTCCACCAGGAGCCCCAGCAAGGGAGAAAGAATGGAAAAGGTGAAAATCGCTGCCATTTAGCCTTCTTTCATGTGCTCAGGGGGGAAGGAAGGAATGAAGCCTGCAGAGAATGATTGATGGATTGTCAGTCGGCTGCCCTCTCTGGCATTATTAAATGACTGTTTTCCTTTATTTTAAAGGGCCCTTCTCACCAGATAGAGATAAAAAACCAGAGATAGAAAAATCTGTGGATACTTAGGTTATACCTGTAATCACTTGTATGACAGTCGCTCTGCAACAATAAAAAGCAGTTTTTTAAACTGTGATTTTAAAGGGGTGCATTTTTTCCCTTCTCCAGGGATCAGCACATTCCTTCTCATTTTCAGGGGCCATTCCTGTTGAGTCAAATCTGTGTATAAAAAAAAATCTGTGTATAATAAGGCTGGACCTGTATACACACACACACACACACACACACACACACATATCTTGAGCTCCTTAAGGAATTGTCAGATACAGATGTAACAAATAAAAGATGTAAATGGTCTGAATACATAAAGGAAGAAGCAGACAACAGAGTGACCTCTGCACCATTACCACATAAAGTCGATGCTACAGTCACAATACAGGGACCACCCACAAAATTAGAGTGCCTGAGAAGCCAGTAACCTGCAGATAACTTGAATTTTACTGCTTCATGTCCCACAGTTTCATTGCACATAATTATAGGAGTTTTTCATTATATATGAACATGTGGGAGTACTTCTCTGAAGTTAAGAGTGCAGTTTCTAAAAACAGGAAGTATTTTATAAAAAAGAGGTTTTTATACACCATTCTAGTGAACATTATCCTAGGCCAAACTCTGTTTGTCTCTCTGATTCTGGAGGCGCAGGCCTAAGATATCGATATCATGCAGAAGCTGAGGAAAGGATAAAAAATGCCATGGATTCCGATGTCCCAGTCCTGGTATAGAAAAGGAGAATCCTGTTCAGTATCTCAACGATTGCCACAGCTATACATATTTCCACTATCATGAAGTATTATAAGGAGGACGTTTGGTCTACTGGCTTTTGCACATTTTTAAAGAAACATGTACCAGAATCCCTCTATTGGTGTTATTGTATTTTCTCCCAATTCAGGGTCCAATTTGGAAAAAAGAAAAAACCTACTTAATATTCTGAAAGGGCATGGGTTTTGGTGAAGACAGGAACAGAAAGTCATTTCTCTTCATTCTTCTTCAACAAAGCTCTCTCGTAGGTTGAATTTTACTTTGAACAAAAGACCATTATTTCCAATTAATTTCACTGCTAGGCCTTAAGGGGAAAAAGACTAAATATAAATGCAGTGAAGCAAAAGGGGCTAAAAGAAGTCTTAGAATTATTTTTATTACAACCATAGTTTAGACCAGCCATTTTCAAACACTGTGCCATGGCACAGTGGAGTGCGGCGAGTGGTCCACAGGTGTGCCACAGGAATTTGGGGGAAGGTCACTTGTTAATAGGACCAATGGGAGATGTGAGCCCCCACTGCCAGCATGGTGTGCCTTGTCAATTGTCAAAAACCTGGTGGTGTGCCTTGACAATTTTAGTGCCTTGTTAGTGTGCCGTGAGATGAAAAAGGTTGAAAATCACTGGTTTAGACTGCTGTACAGTTTCTCCTTAAAGCATACAAGCAACGAAGGTTTTTATCTTGGGAGTTATAGAACGTTAATAAAAGTGGAAAACGGCATGGAACAATTTTTAAAGAGTACAATTTCTATGTAAATTAGCAGTGTCCTATTTTCTAACTGTTTGACTTTTAAATATATATTTTAATGACAAAGTGAATTTCTACATCATGTTATTACCATGTGTTGATGATCCCAGTTTTGCAATTCACTTTCATGAAAGACTTGTCCAAACCCACATGCTAATCACCACCTAATAACTTAAGACGCAATGACCAAAACAGCCTAAAACTGTTATATATTCATTATGCAATCTGAATCCTAAGACTATAAAATAAAGTCTTTTTTTTATGCAGCATCAGCAGCAAGTTAAAGAATAGAAGTTCATGGATTGTGGGGCAGTGAGAAGCCAGTAGGGTGTACAGACCAGGATACAGCAGCCCTTCAATTCTTGAGATCACAGTGCTAAAAACCAATGAAGCTACCTTCTCATGTTTCTCTCTTCCTGTACTTTCCGCCCTTGCAACCTCCTACACTGCATTCAACACCATTTCCAGAGGTCCCCCAGCCTTCATTAGTGGCTTTTCAGGGGGCTCAGAGAGCTTCAGCACACGCAGAAAGGTAGGGAAGGTGCCTTGCACCAGCAGCACACTGAACACTCAGGTCACTGAAACTTCTTCTAGATCAGGGGTGGGCAAACCCCAGCCCATTGACCATTTGCAGCCCCTGGGGACCCCCAGTTTGGCCTGCAGGGAGCCTCCAGTGAGCCTTTGGACCATTGGAGACTGTTGGAGCCAGTGCTGGCCCCCAACTGCCTGTTGTGACACTAGATGCGACCTGCCAAGTTAAAGCAAGGTCTTTTATAGTCTCCATGTGTTTTCTGTTTTTCCCTGGGCATTATTTTAACCCACTGCCTCTGAACAACTTATGTCTCCATCTGCTTCTGGCTTAGTCTGTATGTTTTCACTGCGCAAGAGGTGTACAGCAAACAGTTCATAGTTCTCATGTGATTCTACATGCCTTATTATAGTTCTCATGTGTATTATAAATAAGCTCAGTAAAATTTCATATAAATTCTGCCTCTAATGCATTCATTTAAGTAAATTTATGTAAGTTTTGAGGAGCAAATTAAGTTTTTCCCAGCCCCCAACACAGTGCCAGAGAGATTATGTGGCCCTCTTGCCAAAATATTTGCCCACCCCTGTGGTAGATGCAAGGAATCACAACAGGAGGTTCTACCATGAAAAGAGAAAATGGAGAGAAAAAAACCTTTGCTTGGATGAAAAGATGAGGCAGGTGAGGAGAAGTGGCAAAATACCAAATCTGGCTCCCATGCAACTAAGGGTGGGACAAGGCAAAGACTACCTGGAACCAGCAGGAGCACTGCCAACAGATTACTGCTCAAACCAGCAACCAGACCCAACACTAAATCTCATACAGTTCAGGTAATATCACTTGACCTGCTCTGGCCTATCAGTACAAGGAGGCTTCCTTGGTGAGCCCCTCTACAGGCACTATCCTGCATTAGTTAGAGCCGAGGCACAAAATGAATCTGTGTCCAACATATTTAAAGTGACAGTTTAACATCATAAGAACATAAGAACAGCCCCACTGGATAAGGCCATAGGCCCATCTAGTCCAGCTTCCTGTATCTCATAGCGGCCCACCAAATGCCCCAGGGAGCACAACAGATAACAAGAGACCTCATCCTGGTGCCCTCCCTTGCATCTGGCATTCTGACATAGCCCATTTCTAAAATCAGGAGGTTGCATATACACATCATGGCTTGTAACCCGTAATGGATTTTTCCTCCAGAAATTTGTCCAAACTCCTTTTAAAGACCTCTAGGCCAGATGCCATCACCACATGCTGTGGCAAGGAGTTCCACAGACCGACCACACGCTGAGTAAAGAAATATTTTCTTTTGTCTGTCCTAACCCTCCCAACACTCAATTTTAGTGGATGTCCCCTGGTTCTGGTGTTATGTGAGAGTGTAAAGAGCATCTTTCTATCCACTCTATCCTTACTGTGCATAATTTTGTATGTTTCAATCATGTCCCCCCTCAGGCGCCTCTTTTCTAGGCTGAAGAGGCTCAATGCCGTAGCCTTTCCTCATAAGGAAGGTACCCCAGCCCAGTAATCATCTTGGTCACTCTCTTTTGCACCTTTTCCATTTCCACAATGTCCTTTTTGAGATGTGGTGACCAGAACTGGATGCAATACTCTAGGTGTGGCCTTACCATCAATTTGTACAACGGCATTACAATATTAGCTGTTTTGTTCTCAATACCTTTTCTAATGATCCCAAGCATAGAACTGGCCTTGGGATCATTAGAAAAGGTATTGAGAACGAAACAGTTAACATTATAATGCTGTTGTACAAATCAATGGTAAGGCCACACCTGGAGTACTGCGTCCAGTTCTGGTCGCCACTTCTCAAAAAACATCCCAATCCTACTGTGGAGCAGTGCCAGCAGTCCATGCACTGCCTGGTAATGGTTGTCGTGCAAGTGCCATAAGGCATTTCACCACCAGCAGGAAACACATGGCACCAGGGAAGAGGCCAGTGCCACTTGGTACTGGGCCTCTGCACTAAGCAGTGGCCCCACTGGGCAGCATGAAGGCTTTTGGGGGCAAGGAGAGGGCAGACCAGAGAGTAAATCAGGCCCAGGAGGGAGCAGGGATGATGGCAGAGGCTATCAAATCCTATCAAATCCTATCCCTGCTATCAAATCCTATCCCCCTCCTAAGCCATGAAACCCGACACAGGTCTCCTTGGTTCTATGACAGCTAAGTAGCGGACACAGATCCAAGTAGACCAATAGGACTGCGAGGGCACTACATGGAGTTTGGGAACTAATGTTCCCTTACCCCAAGGAGTCCTCCAGCTGCTGCTCTGGCCCACGCAGGCCCTGTTACTCTGGTCCCACATTTCGGTGCTGCTGTACTGTGCAGTGCCACAGCAACATAGGATTGGGCCCTACGACTCGCTGAGTTTCGGCCTCAACATCAACATGACAGTGGCTTATATTAACTCTTCGCAGTTGCCTCTGCCTGGAGTACCTCCCTGCTCCACCTACACATATCTAGACTCGCTCCTGTATGTTAAAAACACCAGTGGAGAATAAGGACATGTCCCAGCAGGCCATGGCCTCACTACCCATATTAGGTTTTAAACTGTATTCCTGGCAGAACATAGTCAGTAGCAGAACCACAATAGCTGGTGCTTAGGGCTTGAATCAGAAGCAGGCGTTGCTGGGCAGTTACTGATCCCCTCACCACCCATAAACTTTAAATCACAGTAGCAGAACTCCTCTGTCAAGGTCCAGTCAGGTATGACAGAGCCATCTCTAACTGTCTCCCCATGCTGTACCATGTTAAAACACTGCATTCTTTTTTGCTACCAAAAGTGGTTTCTGAAGAAAGTGCCTCAGGAAGTGAGGTCATTGGAGAGCTGAAGGAACCAGAGAAGATGGAAGAAAAACTACAGCTTTCAGCTCTTCTTCTCATCATAGCCACAAAGCACTCAATTTCTGCCTTTTTAAAAAAGAAATTAAGGTCAACGGTTACAGGATGCTCCCGGATTTTTGTTCTTACTCACCTCAAAGAAAAACCAACGAATTTATTCTATTCTATCGTAAATAAACAAAAACACCAAATACGAAACAAGCTTGCTTATAAGTGAACCTGTCATCTGCATATCAAGCAATTAAAAATTACTACATAAAACAGTTTGAGAAACAACATTATTGAATATTAGGAACACTTCTTTGCTACTTCATGGTACAATAGCAAATTCCGCACTCCTTTGTGTTAACTCCAAAGTATCACCAAAAAAAGGGAATTCGCTGCATTGCCTTATTTCCTACAAAATTACTGTGAAGTAATTTCCCAGAAGAAGGGGAAACTTTGAAGGAAATGCCTAAATCAGAGAGAAAGACCTCACTGGGTCCAAGAAAAATGCTATGATGCATTTTGCAAAGAACTGACCTCCAAAGCCTTCATCCAGAAATACCTCTATTTTTAACATCATGTTCTCTACATCCTGCCATGGGTGAGTTCACCCAATTCTTCTGACATAAAAGAGAAATTAGTTGCAACAAAATGAACAGGGAATTATGTCCATAAACCTTTTGTAATGCAAGATGGGAAATACAGAGAGCAAGTATGTGTGTATAATCCACTGTAACATCCTCCATAAAGTATTTCCAAGCATTCTATAGGAAGGATAAACACCGAGATAAAGCTCCTGCAATATTTCCACATTTTCCAATCCGATTTTACAGTCATGCTAGTAAATGTGTCTACAGTTCTGCAAAAAGAAAGCTATGTTTGAATTAAATTTTAAACATAGCCATTAAGTGACTTATTATACATATTACAGAGAGAAAGCTTTCAGCACAGTAATAGTGGAGGATATCTCAACAATTTCACCACTTGCCTGCTGGTAAGGGGAGCTGCAAACATATTTTGCTAAATTAAATCCAAAATCTAGCCACCATTAAGGTAACAATGTCTCGCGATGGATGTTAACAGTGTACAATTTAAATTTTATTTTTATGAGAAGACAAAGTTACTCCAGTTCGACTTTCTACATCAAAGAATTTTCATGGACTCAAAAACTAACCCTTATAGATTTATCCAGTAGGTTGTTATGATATAGCTATCTGGAAAAACATGCTGGTGAACAAAGATGAAAATTCAAAGTGTTTGGTTTTTTTTTAGATCTCCTTTTAACCTCAGACTACTACGCAGGGCCAAACATACCTTGCTATATTGTATACCTTTACCAACAGAAGCAATTAGGTACTGCAAAGCTCCAGAACATTCTGCTTAACAGTGAGTTCAAAGGCCTATCTATATGCTCCAAAAGCACTGAATCTAAGGACAGCTTGACCAGTTTCCCCAAAATTTGGATTAGGTAGTCCCAATTAGGGGCAAGACCAGCATAGCATAATAACTTTCCTTGCTGGATCCAGGACTACTTTTTAAAATGACACTCTATCAGGGCCCACCTAGCTTTACAAAACTTTTTTTAAAAAGATATAGAAAGAAATATTTTTAATTCGTTTACAAGTAATTTGTAAAAGAAACTCCATCCATTTCTCAAAATGAGGCAGTCCTAATGAATACATCAAGGTTTGAGGGACTTAATTATGTGACCCAGCCTTCACCTGCCCCTTCACGCTCAAACATTTATCTCCCTATATTTACACAAACTTGCAAAATGCAGCAGCTCAGCTTTTCGCAGGGTAATGAACAGCTATCTATTTTTTTAAAAGCCTCAGGGCTTGAGGCATTTCGTTATTTATTTATCTTTCTGTTATGTATGCAAGTTATGCAGGATCGAAATCCTGCATAACTGATTGGCCCAGACTTATGGCTGGCCAATCGGGTGATGGATCGAAATCCTACCATCTGATTGGCCCTCTAGTTAATGTTTCAACTGCACCAATCATGCAGAGCCTGGGCGGAGCTAAAGGGTATAAAAGCCAGAGGTGTTTGTCTTGTATCAGATTCATTGCTAGGTTCTGTTCTCAAGACAGAATAAACGTATTGAGCTGTTATCACTATGCCTTCCTTTATTTGCATGGACCCACTACACAACACTTTCCATCCCTGGATTTCTGTTTTTATTGTGTTTTACTGTTAATGTTTTACTGATTTTGTTTAATGCCGTAAATCACCATGAGTGCCCTCACCAGGAGGAAGGCAGGATAAAAATTCATTAAACATGTAAATAAATCCAGTTTCTACTGGATTCTCACAGCCTAGGAAGCAAGATCCTCATCCTTCTCCTGCTTGTCTCTAGCACCAGAGGATCCATTTAGGTATGATGGCTAATAATAACAGTCAAATTTGTACTCCATGAATTATAAGTTCTAAGTACAAATTAGACTGGGAAGAAACCAACTGTATTGAATAATGATACTAATTAAGCCCTTCTTATCCAGGGGATACCAAGGTAAGGGACAAGCAACCCAGGCCCTAAAGGCCCAGTTAAATCCCACCATGCCTACCAGGTGGCCAGGGAACAAACAGCTTTCGGTGCAATCCAGAACTTGAGACGCCATTTTCGTAAGCCCTACTATATGCTTCAGACTAGGTATATGACAGAGCAATAACTTGGCCATTTATAAAGTAAAACTACTTTGAACACAAGATAATGAACAGAAGCTCTGAAAGAGAATTTGTTTAAGGTCATTCAACAAGCCCATAGCTAAGTGTTTGAACCTAATTGTCCTCAGGTCCAGCAGGCATTCCCAAGTGCTAAGAACAAGCAAAAGCCTACTAACCAGAAGTTCAGTACACAGTGTTCAGTATACTAGGGTTATAAGTGGTACACTGTTAATTTTTCAGCTCAATCTCACTGCAAGTCAATAGACAAACATTTACATTAAAGTTCGAAAACATAATACAAATTGGTACCAACCCATTTCCTTCCTTTAAATCAGGGGTGCCCAAAGTTTTTGGCAGGAGGGCCACATCATCTCTCTGACACTGTGTCTGGGGCCGGGGGGGGGGGAGAATTAATTTACATTTAAAATTTGAATAACTTTACATACGTTTACATAAATGTATGTATTAAAGATGAACTTATATGAATGAATGAAGGTCTTGCAATAGCTCAAGGCCTATAAAAGGCCTTGCACAAAGCAAGGCTGGCCTTTCCTTTGCTGCCACTACTGCATCACAGATGTGAAACAGCAAGCAGTGGAGGGAGCCCTTATCCCACAGCTCATGCAAGTGGTCAAACAGTCACCCTCAAGCTGAGAGCAGTTGCATCGGGCCAGTGTGAGCTCCAGCAAATCTCTGGAGGGCCAGAGGCTCAATGGAGACTGGGGGCTCCCTGAGGGCAGCATTTGGAGTCCTCAAGGGCCACAAGTGGCCCCAGGGCCGGGGTTTGCGCACCCCTGCTATAAATAACCGGTAACAAAATGAACCTCTATGCATAATATGCGAACATTGATACAGAGAAAAGGATTGAAGGATTTAGAGAAAAGATATAATAAATGAAGGGGTTGGATATCCTCAGTTTATCACTGAAAGAGGGCACCAGCACATGAATAGAAAGTGACATGGGCAGGATTGAGTAGGGCACTGAAGACAGAGAAGAAGCTATGGGGATTGTCAGAATGAGTATGGAACAGGGCTTGTACAGACATGATGCATGGCCAGATAAATAGCAGAGATGGAAGAAAGAATTTCAAGATAGCAAAATCAGTCATATTCATTTTGGCAAATGATGTTTAGCAGCTCAAGGGTATGAGGGGAATTAATGAATATAGGGAGCAAGCCAGGGCTGGGGATACAGGGAGTGAAGGGCTTAGTGAGATGGAAGGAAAGGAAATACTTGGAAAAGAGATATTGCAAAGTCTAGGGCAGTGGCTCCCAACCTTTCAAGACCACAGACTACTGATGCAAAAATTGGAACTGTCATGGACCACATGCAACCCAACCCCACCCCCACAAAAATGCATTTGAATTTGTAATACAAAAGGCCCTCATTAACCATTCCTGGAATCCCCATGGATAAGGAAAACCTGCAGTTTTCCCGCCATCCCGAACCCGACTGCAGCTGAGCTCCAATTGGCCCAGAGGCTCTTTTGAAGCATGCAGAGGCTGCAGGCAGCTGCAAACAGCCTCTGCAGGCTCCAGGCTGGCCCTTACCACAGGTTTGGGGAACCACAGTTGAAGAAATCTGCAAGTACTAAACCTGCACATAACATAAGCTGCCTGAAATTAGAGAAGATTTGTGGTTTGCTGCTTTTGCTGCCAGCTGCAGCTGCAAGCGGTCCATCCTCCACCTTCTCTGGTGGTCCATGGGGGATTGCTTGCTCAGAGATATGCTGGAAGTGATCAAGAGATTTTTTTCCCTGAGACTTTGCGGATCACTTCTCAGGGTCTCACGGACCACCTGTGGTCCCCGGACCACAGGTTGGGGACCAGTGGTTTAGGGCAGGGGTGTCAAACGTAAGGCCCGGGGGCCGGATGCGGCCCTCGGAAGCTTTTTATCCGGCCCTCAGGCTCTCAGCTGCTGAGCAGTGCTGAGGAACTACTGCTGAAAGGGCAGCCCACATGAAAATGGGGCTCTCCAGTATCTTGAAAGATGAACAATATTTGCATATTTTCTCTTCTGTCCTTTGCAGCTTATGACTTCCTAAGTGTTTATTTTTGGTTATGAGCTGTTTAATGACATCACTTCCTGCCTAATGACATCACTTCTGGCCGTTAGCAGACATCATGAATGTATGGCCCTTGGTATGAATGTATGGCCCTTGGTATGAAATGTGTTTGACACCACAGGTCTAAGGAGTGGGCAGATGTGATACGGGAGAACCACACTTCCAAGACTGCAAGTTACAGAAGGAGCAAGAGGCAGGTCAGGGGGACGTTGGAGACTGTGTTGCTAGTTGAAAACAGTAAGGCAAGGATCAGAAAGAAAATTCCTCCGCTGATGAAGTCGCCATCAGGCAGTTAAGGATAGAAAGGGTGCCCAGTAAATGGTTGCTTAGTCCAGGGGTCTCCAAACCCCTGCCCAGGGGCCAGATGTGGCCCACTGAGAGCCTCTATCCAGCCCGCTGCCAGCCTCTGGTCCCCTGAGAGCCTCTGGCCCAATTGACCAAACACAACCAGAGTTGTGCTTGTGAGGTGGGGGAATGGGGGCCCATTTATGTGTGTGCTTCATTTCCTGGTCTCTGTTGGTGTTTGGCGAAATCCTGGACATTTGTTCATTGAAGTTCCATCTCTATTTAAATTTTATATTTAATTTTTTTTTCCAGCCCTCAAAACTATGCCAGACATTTGATGTGGCCCTTTGGCCGAAAAGTTTAGAGACCCCTGGCTTAGTCCAAAGATGCAAGATAAAGAAGAAGGTTTGGCAGAGAAGGCAGGAAGCAACTGATCAGTGATTATATCAACGTGAACGTTGACATAACAAAGAAACAAGGTGGGAATGCTGTCAGAGAGAAAAAAAAGAAGTATCCTAGTCAGCTCAGAGAGTTGAAAGAGTTACTGGAGGATCATATAACACAGTAACAGAGATGCAAGGAGGATAATAGGCATAGGGAATACATTTAACAAGCAGTGAAAGGGAAAGGCAGTGAAAGGAAAAGGGAATCAGGTTTTTGAAACTGGTCTGATTTGGCAAAAAGGTGGCCTACTTCATCACTGCTATATTTGGGATGGGGTGTATGAGACAAGGAAAGGTCTCCAAATACGAGGGCAGCAGAAACTGGAGTATCAGAAAGAGAAATTAAGTTTGAGAGAGGTCAAGAGGTTGAATCAGGAGAAGAAGAAAAGAATAACACAACTGCCAAAGGAAACAGGGACTCAATACATAGGGACAAGATCTTTGAAAGGGTAGATGGAAGCTTCAACAGTATGGAAACAACTCCAAAAGGCTGAGGAAAGATGGAAGGAAAATGTTTGAGAGGCCAAGCAGGATCCAAGCCCTTTTGACCACCTCACCCTGTGGTGAGCATCTCACCCTGTGGCGTTGCCTCCTAAGTTTTTCTTTTGTGCACAAAGAATGCCATGCTCACAGCCATCCCATTCCCTACCATCGCTTCATCTTCTGCCACCACTGCACATGTTCCTCTTCTCTCCAACTAGCCATCCCTGCTCTTGTCATTTGAAAAGGACAGCAGAGAGAAGACCAATAAAAGAATGTGACAGTAGTGGTGATCACACTAGTTCGCTCCTTGCTTCCTTTCTTTGGACAGCTGGGGAGCAGAAGAAAGGCAGATGCAACTGACTACAGAAGTTGTGGCAGGGGTGTGAGCAGGGACAACAGCCAGCTAAGACACATTCTGCCACTCCCTTGAATGCGCCGCTAGGTGTTAGGTCTCACAGAGTTCATTATAGATGGTCAGTCCCAAATCAAAGACATTAAGAAAGGACCCAGAGCAAGTGAAAGAAGAGGAACTGTTCACAGGGAAATCATAAAGCAGGGCTCACCCACGTAACTGGTTTGGTCTTAAATGGGCATCAAAAGGGTGACTCACTTCAGCTGGCAAGGGGTAGCCTAGAAATAGTGGGATCCCACTGCATCTGTGAGATGCAGACAAGTGTAAATATGAGCATAGGCAGGAGTTACAGAGGGAACCAAGTAAAGTACTTCCATGTATTTCCTATCAACTGCATCTTAGAAGTGCCTGAATAATATGCTATTTTGTGCCTCTCATATTTTTGAAGGGAGTACAACAGATCAAAGTACAACTTTTGGCAGTACAATATAAATGCTTCAGTAAACAGTTTCAAAAAAAATTAAAATAACGTGTTTTCCCAATACATTTCAGATGGCAGATCATCTTATTTTAAGGTAAATACATTTCAATGAACTGACATCTGAGAAGTAAGAATGATCAGTTTGTTCTTTAATGGGCAACCCAAAGGGTATGCATGCACAAACGGTCCTTGATATCAATGAAGGATCTGTTCCAGTCCCCGTCCCCGCCGAGGATACCGAAAGCCATGGGTATTCAAAGGCGGATGCGCAGAGAACCTCCAGACATGAGTAAACAACTGACACAGGACAACTGTTCTATAGATAGCCATAAACATGCACACTACATGATGACCAGGGAGATCAGGAAGTAAAGAAGTTCCAGCGCAATGAATACTGAGCAAATAGTGATGGGTGATACAAGCTACAGAAGAAGAAACACCTGATTTATAGACACAAGAATCTTGCCGACAAGGCATTCTGACCAAATATGATTCTTCCCTACCAGGTGTGCATAAAGCAGCCACCATGACAAAAAACGTGACCCAATTTTAAAGAAAATACAGTTCAGATACTTTGTCTTCAGTGTGGCTTATTTTCTTTCAGGATGGATGAAATACAAACAGCTTGATTACCTGCAATTTAACATGCGCATGTCAAATACCTCATCTGTTCCTTAAAAATATCCCAATAGGTATTCATCCTGCTCCTAGCTAGTTTTCATATCCTGGGAAAAGCCAACAAAACTGACTCTGCAAGAACAACTATTTTTATTCCAAAGTTCAAAGAATTTTATAGCTGGTGATTCAAATTAGGAAGTTCAGTTTTCTATAAATAAGCATCTGTCACCACCCAATGTTAGGGAGATCCTAGAAGCAGCAATCAATCAATAAGCAAGCAAGCATGCAGACACAAAACCAAGTCACAGGCACAAAAATCACGAGTCTTTGTTACTCAAGTCTTTGAATCATGTCTCATTTCTGAGTGACTGCCACAAATCACGAATCAGGGTCCGAGTCAGCAACGCGAGCAACTTGAGTTCCCACAAGCTGTGGAAAACGCATATTTGTATAACTCGAGTTGTGGGGACTCAAGTGCCCATCCCCAGTTTCCTTTGTGTTCCACCACCTAAGGTTTTGTTGGTGGTGACACACAAGAGAGCCTTCTTTCTAGTGTTTCCCACCTGTGGAAGTCTGGTCCCTGCTTTGGAGATACAGCTGGCACCTTCTCCCTGCTGATTTTCCACTCAATTTTTATAGTTCCAGAAAAATCTCTCTTAACTTTTGCGGAAACCTTTTTTGCTGCTGCAACGTTTGTTATAATTATCTTATGCTCTTGCTGACATTTTATTAATTTGTTTCTTTTCTTTTTTTTAATAGACTGTTGTAAAATGCCTGGAGTTCCCTATGGAGAAAGTAGGATATTTCAATTTTCAGGAAACACAATGTAAATTAAAGGTGAAGTGGTATAACACATTGGTGTGAATGAAACAGAATGAATCCAACATTTTCACCTAAATGCCAGGAAGGGTGCAGCTTAATTAGCTCTTATTATCATGTTTGGTGAACCTTGCATGTACAAGATTCCTTGTACATAATGAAAAAAGTGATGAACTGCACAGTCTGGAAAGATTCAAAAGTTGTATTGTTCCAAGTAGTTGAAGACAATGGGTTCTCACAAAACACTACATAACCCAGTTGTTCCCAAACTGTTTACCACAGAGTCCTCACAGGATACTCCAGGATGTCCCTGGTAGCCTCTTCTTCCTGGCTATCCTGGGTGTTGCCATCTTGAATAGAACAAAAATCACATTAGATCTCACACGATCCAAGACGGTGGTGCCCATCTTCCCAGCTCTTCTGGCACAGACACCTTGGATCGTGCAATATCTCCTGCAATTCTCATGATATATTGTGCAATCCAAGATGGCAACACCTGGGAGAGCCAGCAAAAAGAGGCCACCACCACAAAAAAATGGCACCATGACCACAGTAAGTTTGGAAAGTGCTGACTTGACCTGTAACTTATGGCCAAAATAACACTACCAGCTAAGTGGAAGCAAGTTCAGATTCCTACTTACAGGAACTGGATGGATAAAATTTGGAGCTGATCATTTATTTCAAATTCACTTGTCAATTGCATGGTGAATCAGAGATTCATTCATTTATGCAAATGCCTGAAGTCTCCGAGCAAAGATGGGAGAACGGGAATGTCGTGACTAGAGAAAACTTTGATATAGTGGGCATAACAGAAACCTGGTGGAATGTGGAGAATCAGTGGGATACCGCAATCCCGGGCTATAAACTCTACAGGAGGGACAGGGAGGGGTGTGTTGGAGGTGGGGTGGCCGTTTAGGTAAAGGAAGGGATAGAATCCAGCAAAGTAGAGATTGAAGGTGGGTTCGACTCCATCACAGAATCTCTGTGGGTTAAATTACCAGGCCTGAGGAGTGATGTAATACTGGGGGCGTACAATCGTCCTCCAGACCAGAAACTGGAAGGGGACCTTTAAATGAGGAAACAGATCAGGGAGGTAACAAGGAGAGACAGGGTTGTAATCATGGGGGACTTCAATTATCCTCATATAGACTGCATCAATTTGCGTTCTGGTCACGAAAAAGAGACCAGATTTCTTGACATGTTAAATGACTATGTCTTAGAGCAGCTAGTTATGAAGCCCACCAGAGGACAGGTGACTGGATTTAATATTGTGCGGTACTCAGGACCTGGTTACAGATGTCAATGTTACTGAGCCGTTGGGGAACAGTGATCATGCTGCGATCTGTTTCGACCTGCACGTTGGGGGAACAATACCGGGCAAATCTGTCACAAAAACCCTTGACTTCCAACGAGCGGACTTCCCTCAAATGAGGAGGCTGGTTAGAAGGAGGTTGAAAGGGAAGGTAAAAAGAGTCCACTCTCTCCAGAGTGCATGGAGGTTGCTTAAAAACAGTAATAGAGGCCCAGCAGAAGCGCATACCACAAAGGAAGAAGGGTTATGCTAAGTCCAGGAGGGTGCCCGCATGGCTAACGAACCAAGTTAGAGAGGCTATAAAGGGCAAGGAAGCTTCCTTCCATAAATGGAAGTCTTGCCCTAATGAGGAGAATAAAAAGGAACATAAACTGTGGCCAAAGAAATGTAAGAAGGTTGTACGGGAGCCAAGAGAGACTATGAGGAACACATAGCCAGCAACTTGGGGAATAATAAAAGCTTCTTCAAATATGTTAGAAGCAGGAAACCTGCAAGAGAAGCGGTTGGCCCTCTGGATGGAGAGGGAGGGAAAGGTGAGATAAAAGGAGATGGCAGAGAAATTAAATGAGTTCTTTGCATCTGTCTTCATGGCAGAAGACCTCGGGCAGATACTGCTGCCCCTCCTGACTAAGGAATTAAGTCAGATAGAGGTTAAAAGAGAAGATGTTTCAGGCCTAATCGATAAATTAAGGATCAATAAGTCACTGGGCTCTGATGGCATCCATCCAAGAGTTATTAAGGAACTGAAGAATGAAGTTGCTGATGTCTTGACTAAAATATGCAACTTGTCCCTCAAAACGGCCACATTGCCAGAGGATTGGAGGAAAGCAAATGTCACACCAATTTTTAAAAAGGGAAGGAGGGGGGACCCGGGAAACTATAGGCCAGTCAGTCTAACATCTATACCAGGTAAGATGGTGGAATGCCTCATCAAAGATAGAATCTCAAAACACAGACAAACTAGCCTTGCTGAGAGAGAATCATCATGGCTTCTGTAAGGGTAAGTCTTGCCTCACGAACTTTTAGAATTCTTTGAAAAGGTCAACAGGCATGTGGATGCAGGAGAACCCGTGGACATTATATATCTGGACTTTCAGAAGGCAATCAACATGGTCCCTTACCAAAGGCTGCTGAGAAAACTTCACAGTCAGGGAATTAGAGGGCAGATCCTCTCATGGATTGGGAATTGGTCGAAGACCAGGAAACAGAGAGTGGGTGTCCCATGGGCAATTTTCACAATGGAGAGAGGTGAAAAGCAGTGTGCCCCAAGGATCTGTGCTGGGACTGGTGCTCTTCATAAATGACCTGGAGACCGGGGTGAGCAGTGAGGTGGCTAAGTTTGCCAACGACACCAAACTTTTCCAAGTGGAGAAGACCAGAAGTGATTGCGAGGAGCTCCAGAAAGATCTCTCCAAACTGGCAGAATGGGCAGCAAAATGGCAGATGCGTTTCAACGTAAGTAAGTGTAAAGTCATACACATTGGGGCAAAAAATCAAAACTTCACATATAGGCTAATGGGTTCTGAGTTGTCTGTGACAGATCAGGAGAGGGATCTTGGGGTGGTGGTGGACAGGTCGATGAAAGTGACAACCCGATGTGCAGAAGCAGTGAAGAAAGCCAATTCTATGCTTGGGATCATTAGAAAAGGTATTGAGAACAGCTAATATTGTAATGCCATTGTACAAATCGATGGTAAGGCCACACTTGGAGTATTGTGTCCAGTTCTGGTCGACACATCTCAAAAAGGATATAATGGAAATGGAAAAGGTGCAAAAGAGAGCGACTAAGATGATTACTGGGCTGGGGCACCTTCCTTATGAGGAAAGGCTACAGCGTTTGGGCCTCTTCAGCCTAGAAAAGAGGGGGGACATGATTGAGACATACAAAATTATGCATGGGAAGGATAAAGTGGATAGAGAGATGCTCTTTACACTCTCACATAACATCAGAACCAGAGGACATCCTCTAAAATTGAGTGTTGGAAGGGTTAGGACAGACAAAAGAAAGTATTTCTTTACTCCACGTGTGGTTGGTCTGTGGAACTCCTTGCTGCAGGATGTGGTGATGACATCTGGCCTAGATGCCTTTAAAAGAGGATTGGACAAGTTTCTGGAGGAAAAATCCATTATGGGTTACAATCCATGATGTGTATGAGCAACCTCCTGATTTTAGAAATGGGCTATGTCAGATCCAAGGGAGGGCACCAGGATGAGGTCTCTTGTTATCTGGTGTGCTCCCTGGGGCATTTGGTGGGCTGCTGTGAGATACAGGAAGCTGTACTAGATGGGCCTATGACCTTATCCAGTGGGGTTCTTCTTATGTTCTAGAGCTTTTATGGGATACAGTTTCCAGTATTTAAGTACCTGGGACCACCTGAAGAGAAAGAACTAAAACCAAACCAGTATGTAGCCATTTCAGCGTTATGAAAATGGCAAACCTTTGGTTATTTTTATTGACCTCTGGTCAATCCGTTACCTTGAATGTTACATACCTTTACATTTAGAAAACTGAATAGACAATATGTTTAAAAATCAATAAATTTTGTATAATCCATTTGGGTTTGAGTACATATTCTATTCCACACATATATGCTTTTAAAAAAAAGGACATCACAAGTCACGTCTATAGTTAATATATTATCAGAAATTCATCATCAAACCCAGAACAAAGCAAAACCTTCAGCTGAAGTGATTCAAAGTTCAAGAAATGAAATGCACAATCACAGCTCAGTTCAGACAGTCACAAGATTGTCTGAAAAAACAGGTTACAGTGGATTAATTGTTCTATTGTACTTTTTACTAATGATATCATGAAAGCAATGACTTCTCTTTAAAAAAGAAAACAAACTAAGCAATTAAGCAACTCTTATTGCAGTTCAACTTGTAGTTAGCCATATGGGATAGACCCATAATAGTAGTCATTTTTTGCATAGGGAAGCAGTACTTGGATATTTATTTAAAAAGTACCACCTTGTGTTTTGAACAATTGAGTGTTCCAATATGATTATCAAGAAAATCTTACTTAATACCATCCATAAGGCACACAAAATTAATTTCAGGAAATTATTCTTAGCCTTCCTAGCTCTTAAATCACTGGAAAGTGAGGTGCTTCCACACAACAGATTAATATACAGGTGGAGCCTATTTATATTGTGAGTTCTGTTCCCTGTTATGCTAAATTGCATAGTTACGCAAATAACTGCATTTATAGTTACGCATAGTTACGCAAATAACTGCAGCCTGACACTTGGGGATGGAAGGAAACTTAGGCAGCTGTTCTACATCGCCTCCAACTCTGCTCCTTCGCCTCCCCCTCCTTCACTCCATACTCAGCCCTCCCCCCTGCCAGCTGTCCCCGCTTCTTTCACAGGTGGGATACTGAGCTTTTAAGAGTCCAGTCCTATCCATTACTACTCAGAAGTAACCCCCATTGTAATGAATAGGCCTTACTCCTAGGAAAGTGTGGATCGGATTGTAACCTAAATCTCATGCTTTGACTTGTTGGGAAGACTTGCTTGCTGGGCTGTTTTGTTTGTGTAGGCTGGAGCATGGAGAGCCTGCACCATCGCAGTCTGAAGGGGGGTGGAATTCAGCAAACACTCCCTGGGTTTCTTAAAGCAATCCCGTTACTACCACACCTGCCCCTGTGTGTGTGTGTGTGTGTGTGTGTGTGAGTGAGTGAGAGAGAGAGTGCTCCACATGCTCTGGTTACAGAGGTTTTCTGCCCCCCTTCCCCTCTTCAGCCTCTTTGCTGCCTCAGGGGCTCCAGGAGTCTTACTGTTCCTTGGAAGGGGAACCTCTTCCATGGCTCCAGGGCTATTTCCCTGCCTGGGCGAGTCAGAGCCTTTTTGCAGTGTTTTGGGCTGCCTTGAAACTCCAGCCTAGGGCAAAGGAGGCAAAGTGTTTTTGAATTCCCCCCCACCTGATTCCTGTTGAGACAAATCAGCAGATAAAAAATCCATGGATAAATAGGTTGCACCTGTACTATGTATTAGCTACTATATGCAAGTAACACTAGCAGAGCTAGTGTTAACCATGCAACTGCCAATCCAAGCCTCAAACAAATTACAAATGTGCCAAGCCAGTCCATTATTTCCCTTGCTGGCACCACACCAGCAAAGAAGATAGGGCTTTTCATTTTTCAAAAGAGTACATACACCAGCACTAGAATAAGGGAGTACACACACATAAAACAGAAAAATCCACTGACAAGCACTAGCCACAGAGGTAGGGAGCTTTACTGCACAAAAATTGATTTTCTGACTTAATCAATTTAAAACCACTATAAGCCATGGTTAGAAGCAATCCCGTTCAGACACAATGACAAGTTATGGAAGGGAGAGCAAAACTGCACATGAGAAAGGGGAGAAGGGACATGGAAGGAGTGAGTGTAAAAGTCCACAACATATTCGCATTATCCAGACAATGATCTGAAAACTGGGAAACCTGAATGTCTCTAAGGGTCCAGTCCTTTCCAATTTTGTAGCACGGATGCAAACATGCTAATAGGGCATGTGCTGCATCCTGCAGTGGTGAAGCAGTCACACCTCCTCAAAGACAGCTAACATTTGTTGCCTTACCTCAGTGTTGCATTGCCACTTCAAAGTTGGATAGGATTGGGCCCCAAGCCATGTAAACAGTGTAGTTGTGAAAAACAGTAGCTTTATTACAGGTTCAATTTTGACAGCTGTGTCTTTAACTATTCACCTGGTAATCTTGGCAAGTGGATTGGCAAGATTTTTAAATAATTTTTTTGTTACCATTCCTCTATAGGCAGCTGGGTTTTTCATGGCAGCTGAAGTACAGTACTGAAAGGGTTCTCAGTTGCCAGCTCCTGCTGGCTGCCATTTTAAAAATTTATTACTACTGTTATTATGCTTTATGGTAATTTCAGGAGCATTCTAAAGCAGAACAAAATGGCTACTGGCAAGAGCCAGCAGTCCTCTCACCATTTCAAGCACTGAAAGTCACTGCTGCCTACAAAGGCACAACAAAAGTCTGAAAAAAAGAAAAAGCCCCACTGGAAACCCAATCAGTGTTTTAAGTGTGGCTAATGTTCACAAGTGAAAAAAGGTTTTAAAAAAATACACCACACACTGCTACTGCTGCTGCTGCCGCCGCCGCCAAATTAAAAATGTAAGCTTAAAAACACTTTATTACAGTCATGTTACAATTCCATAAGTGCAGTTGTGAAATACTATAGTTATGTCAGTTTCAACTAAATAAGCAAAGCTTGGCTCTGTTTTCCATTTGTCTGGAAAGATTTGGGAAACATTGTGTAAGATATGAGGCTATTAAACTGGCATATAAAAAATGTAAGAATATGAACACTTGTAAAAAACCAAAAGGAGGCATACTAATGTCGAACTCCATATTCAAAAATCACTTCATGCACAACTGAAGTGCAACTACCTATGAATGAATCTGAAATGCAGCAGTAGTTTGTGACAATAAATGGCCATCATTCCCATCCAAAATGTCATCAGAATTTTTACACAGACAAGATGTAATTAAGTCAAGCTGGAGTTCAGCTAGAACTGTCACGTTCAGTGTTCCTGTTCTTCAAAAAGCCTTGATCATAGACCACGAGATTCCTGATTTTAACAACACTTGGACAATATTCTGTAAAACAGCACCATGCAAGATTCTGGATATCTCGTATACACCCACCTTTTTACATCTTACCAAAAATTATATCCTCGTGATCCCCACACTTAAATGCATAGTAAAGATGCAAAACAACTGCATTGCAAACAGCTGCTTCTATCTTTTGTGAATTTACAGGTTGTCTTATGTGGCATGCCTTGTCTTATTCATGCCTATTCCATACAGTACCCTGTAGCTTGCCAATATTCCCCTTTCTTCATTATATCAGGAAGATACATCAACATTATAATATTACATACTTGTTCAGCTAATCCAGGAGAACCAATATTAAGGATGCAATGTCTAATCATTTAGCTTAGCTAATTTTAAACACTTTTGATTGACTAAGGATATCCTGATTGGGTCTCAGACTTTTTGAAATGTGTTGGGTTAAGTACAAATAGTCATAAGAACTGCCCATGGCAAGGACAGACTTAAACAAGGCATTTCCCCTTCACTTTCACCCAGAAGAAAATGATGTTCAAGGATTCATTGCTATCACAGGAAAGGATGGAGATGGTAAAGTGTTTCAAGTTCAAAGTCCAAATTTAAAGCAGCAACAGAACTACTTCAAATTCATGAAGATACTAACCCTTTTCAACCTTTAAGTGACTATAAGGTTGCAATCCTACTGAATTTAGCTGGGCTTCAATCAAAAGCAAGCAGAAAGATCAAGGTATTAGCTGCAGAATTTTTATACAACTTCCAATTCACTTATTCTAATGTACAACTAAGCACATGGAAATGAGAAAAGTTTTCAGTGTTCACTTGCACTACATATTCTGATTATGAAACAGCCTGTACTGAAACCAAAAAGGATGAATACACCTTTACAATACAAGGTATTAGCTGCAGAATTTTTATACAACTTCCAATTCACTTATTCTAATGTACAACTAAGCACATGGAAATGAGAAAAGTTTTCAGTGTTCACTTGCACTACATATTCTGATTATGAAACAGCCTGTACTGAAACCAAAAAGGATGAATACACCTAAATTAACTAAGAGTTAATTAAAAGATACACCTTGGTTATTTAACAAACATTTATTGAGTATCCCAGAGACTAAATACACTGTACATGAGAGTGCAAACCCTGTCTAAAAAGGAATATAATCCACTATAAACACACAAAATATAATTTTAAGGTAGGCAGAAAAAGGAGAATGCAGAAGACAACAGCAATTTAGGCACAAGTTGGCTAGTTGAAGGAGTCTCAAGACATTTTTAAAGGCAAAAATCAAATATTGTACCAGCTTGCAATTAATTCCATAAATAAGGAACAATTGGGGGGGGCACCACAAAGAGAAACAAAAAAAAGAATGTAAGACTTGGGGCCCGATCCTATTCAACTTTCCAGCACCGATACAGCCAAAATGCATCTCCAAGGGAAGGGGGCAAACATTCCAGACCTTAAAGTGGCCTCTGTTTCTGTCTTCCCACTGCAGGATGCAGTGCACACCCCACAGGCATAGCTGCATCAGCACTGGAAAATTGGATAGGACTGGACCCTTAATGTGCAACAGAAAACCTACAGAATGCAAAGACTAAGAAGAATAAATCCCCACTCAATCATGAAGCTTTCTGGGTGACCTTGGCCTGACATTGGGTGACTATTTCTCACCCTAACCTACCGCACAGGGTGGTTCCTAAGAAAGGGAAAGAAGGAACTACATTCACTCCCCTGAGGTCTTTGGAGGAAGGGCAGTATAAAAATGTGAAAAATAAATCTGTAATATAATCTTAACTGAATGCAACACAGTGATAAATCAGAAGCAGAGAAATATGATCAGAGAGCAGAACGGAAGATGAAACCAGAGGTTTAAGATCAGAATAAGGAAGACTAACTAAAAGAAAGTTGCAAAAATCCAGAAGGCAGAAAATAAGGCTTTTTTTAATCCAAAAACACACTTATGAGTAAGCACCACTGAACGAAGTGGAACTTACTTCAGTAAACATGTCTAGGATTGTGCTGTAAGAGAATGAACCAAAATATGAGCAGAATCGAAAGTGTGAGCGTTAGTGAAGTGTAGTAACTGAAAAGAACAGAACTCAGCTACTGATGAGCTCTGAAAAGAGAGAATAGTATTTGACCCATTTATTCACATCCCTTAATGGTTCAAGCACAGGCAAGTTAAAAGGTTATAGCAAAACTGTAAGAGCTGCTTATCTTGATTTATTTTACCTGCAGGCGATATAAGCAGCAGATTACAATAGGAAAAGTTCAGCATTATACATACTGTATATTTTTAGTCACATACTGACACTTGCTACAAATTATCTAAGCTGAACCTCATGGCGATAAACATTCACACTTTAAAAAGAAAGGCCACAAATATACAGGGCACATATCAAGAAGCTAACTGCACACACACTTTATAGTATTAAATTTATTATGCTATAATATTACAGTGTGTATATTGGCAACCTTCAGTCTCGAAAGACTATGGTATCGCGCTCTGAAAGGTGGTTCTGGCACAGCGTCTAGTGTGGCTGAAAAGGCCAATCCGGGAGTGACAATCCCTTCCACACCGGGAGCAAGTGCAGTCTGTCCCTGGTCTGTCTCCCTGGCTATGGGCCTTCCTTCTTTGCCTCTTAGCCTCAGACTGTTGGCAAAGTGTCTCTTCAAACTGGGAAAGGCCATGCTGCACAGCCTGCCTCCAAGCGGGCCGCTCAGAGGCCAGGGTTTCCCACTTGTTGAGGTCCGTCCCTAAGGCCTTCAGATCCCTCTTGCAGATGTCCTTGTATCGCAGCTGTGGTCTACCTGTAGGGCGCTTTCCTTGCACGAGTTCTCCATAGAGGAGATCCTTTGGGATCCGGCCATCATCCATTCTCACGACATGACCAAGCCAACGCAGGCGTCTCTGTTTCAGCAGTGAATACATGCTAGGGATTCCAGCACGTTCCAGGACTGTGTTGTTTGGAACTTTGTCCTGCCAGGTGATGCCGAGGATGCGTCGGAGGCAGCGCATGTGGAAAGCGCTCAGTTTCCTCTCCTGTTGTGGGCGAAGAGTCCATGACTCGCTGCAGTACAGAAGTGTACTCAGGACGCAAGCTCTGTAGACCTGGATCTTGGTATGTTCCGTCAGCTTCTTGTTGGACCAGACTCTCTTTGTGAGTCTGGAAAACGTGGTAGCTGCTTTACCGATGCGCCTGTTTAGCTCGGCATCGAGAGAATGAGTGTCGGAGATCGTTGAGCCAAGGTACACAAAGTCATGGACAACCTCCAGTTCATGCTCAGAGATTGTAATGCAGGGAGGTGAGTCCACATCCTGAACCATGACCTGTGTTTTCTTCAGGCTGATTGTCAGTCCAAAATCTTGGCAGGCCTTGCTAAAACGATCCATGAGCTGCTGGAGATCTTTGGCAGAGTGGGTAGTGACAGCTGCATCGTCGGCAAAGAGGAAGTCACGCAGACATTTCAGCTGGACTTTGGATTTTGCTCTCAGTCTGGAGAGGTTGAAGAGCTTTCCGTCTGATCTGGTCCGGAGATAGATGCCTTCTGTTGCAGTTCCAAAGGCCTGCTTCAGCAGGACAGCGAAGAAAATCCCAAACAAGGTTGGTGCAAGAACACAGCCCTGCTTCACTCCGCTTCGGATGTCAAAAGGGTCTGATGTGGAGCCATCGAAGACAACAGTGCCCTTCATGTCCTTGTGGAAGGATCTGATGATGCTGAGGAGCCTGGGTGGACATCCAATCTTGGGGAGAATCTTGAAGAGGCCGTCTCTGCTGACCAGGTCGAAAGCCTTTGTGAGATCTATGAAGGCTATAAAGAGTGGCTGTCGTTGCTCCCTGCATTTCTCCTGCAGTTGTCTAAGGGAGAATACCATATCAGTGGTGGACCTGTTGGCTCGGAATCCACACTGCGATTCTGGATAGACGCTCTCTGCAAGTACCTGGAGCCTCTTTAGTACAACTCTTTAGTACAACTCGGGCAAACAGCTTTCCTACAACGCTAAGGAGAGAGATGCCGCGGTAGTTGTTGCAGTCACCCCTGTCACCTTTGTTCTTGTACAGCGTGATGATGTTTGCATCCCTCATGTCTCATACCTCATGTCTCATGTCTCATGTCTCATGTCTCATGTCTCATGTCTCATGTCTCATGTCTCATACCTCATACAGTATGTACCTGTGATGCAGGTGTACAATAACGTGATGCATACGTGTACACCATACAGTATGTGTGTGAATTATAATTTACACATATACTGGATATGGTGTACATAGAAGCAGTTGCTTGACCCTATTAATTAAAAAGTTAATGAGTGATCAAGTGCTTGAAATGTTCCCCATTGGGGTCTGTACATCACTGACATTTCTAACAACCCAATCTTATCTCTGGCAGCACCAGTGGTGCCAAAATGTCTATCACTATAACCAGCAGCACTGCTGGGGATATATCAAATCCCTTGCACTGGTCTAGGAGAGTTGCAAGCATGCCGTACAGACAGTTGCAAACAGTTGCGCCTCCCTGTGAGTCAGCTGAGGTGGCGCAAGGACTTGCACCAGCCCACGGAGTCCATAGCGACACAACCAGGTAAGTTCACTCTGGCCTCCCTAGGCTGGTGCAGAGTTTTGGGGCAGGCGGGGAGGAGAGAACGGGGATATCATCACCATTTCACCAAGCTCTCTCCCAACCTGTGCTGGATACAGCACAGGCCAGTTGGCCTGACTGTTCCAGTGCAGGTTAGAATTACACTGTAAAGCACTGAGATGATAGTTCCTTGGACTCTCAGTATATGGGAAGAAGAAAGTGACATCTTGGAGACATCAGCACAGATTTGCTACTACAGTTACACAACTATAGTAAGCAACACTTCACTAACTATAAGCACAAGCACTATCAGAAGCACTCAATTACAGTGACATTTGTTGCATGCATGCACCTTTACACTCCCCCATCATTCCATTACAGAGCATGGTTGGGAGGTTTCTGTGTTATGCTTGCCATGCAGATGAAGCTACAGTAATGCCTTTCAACAGTGCAATTGGTTAAGCTGCTAAGCATGCCATCCATCATAGCTTTTGTTCCCATAGTATTTTAAAATATTTTGCTATCTGTTCCCCCCCCACAAGTAAAAAAGGGCTGCAAAATATTAAATGTTCCCCTTTATTTATGTTTTGCTGTTTGACAAGCCAAAATATCCTATCTTCCCTTTTTAAAGAGTTACATTCTACAGTATTTGCATTTTCCCTGCAATCTCAGCACATGCAAGAATTACAACTTTTGCTGACAGCAAATTATTTCAGAAAAGCAGATGGTCATGAGACATTATCCTTGCTTTCTACAAATAGCCCTTAAATGTGTGTACACCAGAAGATCTTAATCACGGAAGCCAATACGCCAACATTCTCAAAATTAAAGTATTTCAACATCGTCTCTTACAATTCCTACTGATTGTTCATAAGTCTTACGTAGCCCTTCAATTATCTAACTCCAGTCTTCAAAAGGTTTTAAATGCTTCATGAATCAACAGATGCAACACGTAAGTCAATTCATACCTAAAGTTGCATGAACAAGCCACAGGTCACCCACACAAATCAGGTTCCTAACTTTATAATTTACATCGTTCGTCTACTCATAATTTAAGACTAATAACTAGTTACTGAAATGCATGACTGGGAGGCAAGAAATTTTGGCTACATTTCTGGTTGTTGTCACCTGTTGCCTTATGGTTGTACTTTACCTCTCTCTATGCTGGTGCCCCATTTGCAAAACTGGAGATGACAACAATCATTATAAAAGTGTAACTCAGAGCAGCAAAGAACCATCTTAACTAGGGCATGGCAAATGTGTTATCTGTGAGTAACCTCATTTCAGGGCCTCTAGATGCCATAAAAAGTACAATTTTCATAAGTAATTACTTTTATACTGAGCATTGGATACAAAAAATATTTTTAAAAATTATTGTGATGTACGATAGCTGAGGACCCAGTCTTATCCAATGTTTCAACACTGATGCAGCCAAGCCAATGGGGTGGGCGCTGCGTCCTGGGAGGGGCAATCAATTTGTTCCCTTAACTCTGGGCTGCAATGCGGCTGCATCAATACTGGAAAGTTGAATAGAACTGGGCCCTGAGGGCTTATTTACAGCTCGTGTTTAAATGCTTTGTGTCACTCATTATCAAAATTTATCTCATCTCCAAAATACATTATCCAAATGTTCCATAAGTCTAAACAACAGTAGTAGCCATAAGCACAGAAGTATTTTTTTAATCATAACATTACCACAAACATTATAAATGAACAATATAAGATTTTCCTGAAATTAATCATGATTGCTTCCACTATCAAAGTAACATGGGACCAAGCCCTGGTTTATATCTGTTGGTTGAAAGGAACTACAAATACAACCTATGACTTACTCACAGAGCAAATGACAAATTGCACAAAGCAAATAGTTCAGCAGGTCATTAAACAAGTATCCTCCAACCAGTATAACACAAATGTAACACATAGCAGTGCATCTGTGAATACCAAAAACAGACAAGGCTATTGCATTTCTGATGATTCACCAGTGGAAGACAGGCACTATACACATATCATGTGTTCTGAAATAGGAAACAGGATCAGGTGACCAAAGATATTCTACTACACACATGAGGAATCTCTATCATTCTCTGTACTCCTCATGTGGTCAATTCTCATACAACACCACAATTTTCATATTTTTTCCAGTGCCAGAAATAGGGAAATTGCTGCTGCATGTGTTCATGTCCACACAGTTCATAAACCATGTTGTCTACAAATGGGTAGTATTCCTGGGAATGGTTGCAATTATCTGCATGTACAGATGTGTGCAAACTTCATTTTAACAGGTTGTCTCATCAGCCTGCAGTGTTGCAACCCAATGCACACTTGTCTAGGAATATGTGCTGTTGAACTTAATAAAATGGACTTCTAAACAACTGTGCTTGGGATCCAGCCGCAACTCAATGACAGAATCATTGATATGTATTCAAAAAAGCTGTAGTATCTTAATGATGAACTGGCTTACTATGGCATGATGAAGTTCGCAGATGCATGGGACTGACATTATGTACTACTATAGGCAGCCTAACAGAAGCTTGAGCCTCAATAAACTGGCAAAACTCTAAACTATTAACAACACTAACTTTACTAACTCTTAAGTTGCTGTAGCAGCCCACTTAATATGCCAGTTTCATTCTTCTAGAACAGCTTTAAAATTAAACAGCCCCATCTTATACATACATGCTTACTTGGGAGAAAGTGTCACTGAATTTAGTGGGCTTGCTCCTTATATCTTTAGGAACTTTGTTGAGACTGCCTGCAATCTCAATTACTCTCAATTGAGTAATTCATCAGGAAGGTGTATGACCCCTTGACACCCTTCTTTTTTAAAGCCCAATCCTATGCATCACTACTTATAAGTCCCATTATAGTCAAGGAGGTTTACTTCCAGGAAAGTGTGGATAGGATTGTAGCCTTAATCCACTTGCCAATGTTTGGATAGAGTTGGGGATAGGCCCATAACTCAGTGAAAGAGCACCTGCTTTGCATGCAAAAGGTCACAGGTTAAATTCTTGGCATCTCCGGGTAGGGTTGGAAAAATTCCTGTTTGAAACCACTATTGGAGTCAATTCCAAGTTGAATGGACAGACTTTCGGAGGCAGCTTTGCATGCACCTGAAAGGCCTCTATCCTAACAGGATCACACATGTCAGTGAACAGGGTTTAAGAGCCCAATCCTATGCATGTCTGCTCAGAAGTAATATTCATTATAGTCAATGGAGCTTACTCCCAGGAAACTGTGGACAGGACTGTAGCCTGGCTAACTGAAGGCCCCGAAGCCCAAATGACGGCACACATTGGGAAGATCCCACGGACTTTAAGGAGACTTGCGTTCAGAGGTAAGTGGGTTTGGGGGCTGCACTTGGAATGGCACCTACCACCTTCCCTCCAACCCCGAGGCTTTTCCGTGCCAGCGGGATTATATGGACACCTGCAGTTAAGCACCTGCAGGCGAATGAATGGTTTTTGCCTGCAAGTCAAGCAACGTGCAAAAGGCGAGCAGAGAAAGAGCCCGAGCAGGTCTACTCGGAAGTAAGTCCCTCCGTAGTCAATGGGGCTTGCTCCCAGGTAAGTGTGGCTCGGACTGCAGCCCAGGAGGAAAGCAGGCGCCACAGGGGGCTTGCCTGGAGCAGAAGGCGGCCTGGCCGCGGCTCGGCAGGTGCTGCGCCTTGGGCGGGGGCTCCCGGGGCGCGCGGTGGGTCCCCGGCTTGCTCACTCACCCGGCCCCCGGAGGCTGAGCTCTTCCTCCGCAGCGTGAGTCCGCTCCGGAGCAGCGCCGGCAGCTCCTTCAGCTTCTGCCGCAGCTGCACTTGCTGCTGCTGCTGGTCCTGGGCTCCGGAGGGGCTCCGGCTGAGCAGCAGCGTGGAGTCGGCCCTGCCGCCCGGCGGGGGCTGCATCTTCTTGGCCACTGAGCCCCCAGCCCCGCCAGGCTGCGGGGCATTCCCGAGCAGCCCTCCGCGCTCCCTGCAGCCTTCCCCTGCCTGCTCCAGCGGCCAGGGCTCGCGCACGAGCGCGCGCGCAGCGCACCCACCGAGACACCTTTTCCCTTGTTATGCAAAGCGCTCCCAGCAGCTGTCACAGCAGTGGCCGCGGAGCTGCCCGCCTCCCCTGCTGGAAGGGAGGGAAGAGAACCTGCCCGTCCCTCCCAGGAACGGAGCTGGAAGTCAGTGGGAAGGAAGCCTCCTAGCCCAGCCAGGCCCAGGTGGCAGGCAGGGCTCTCCAAGGACCTCCTCTCCTGGCCCCCTCCCGCAGGGCATGGCCTTGATGGGGGCGAACGAGGGCCAGGTAGTGAGGGCGGGGCGCCCACGCCCAGCAACTGGGCACCACACAGCTCCGCGCCTTCCTTTCCCAGCCCCTTCCGCCTTCAGTCCTGCCCACGCGCCCCTGCGAAGCGCGTGAAGCGGCACTGCACTTTTCCCTGTGCCCACTTCCACCATCAAAGGAGGAACCCACACTTATGGGGCACTCTCTGCCAGAAGGAGAAACACCCCCTTCTCAAGGTGCGGCTCACTTGGGAAGGGGGGGGGGGCAATGAATCGGTGGCGTAGCTGGAGGGGGCTCCGTGCGGCTCCGTTTTGCTCCCCCCGCCGGGAATGTCTCCGGCCGCTTGCCCACCCTGCTGAGGCTCCCTGCCAGGCTGAGCTTACCGCCCCCCCTCCAGCTACGCCACCGCAATGAATTCCTGTGTGGAAAACGAGGGCATTTGCTTTATCCTTAGGGAGGAGGGACTGTAAATACACCTTTACCAATCCCATACAGGAAATTGGTGAGATGGTTGCAGATCTGGGTTTTTTGATCCATGTAGGTGAGGCTGGATACTAAAACTGGATTTCCGACTTCCCAGCTAATGCTCAGCAAATAAGAGCACAACCCTAGGCTTGGCTACTTAGTAGTAAGCCCCATTGTCTTCAATGGGGTTGACTCTCAGGAAAGTGTGCATAGGATTGCAGCCAGAGGGCCCAGTCCTATCCAACTTTCCAGCACCAATGCAGCCCCAAGGTAAGGGAACAAACATTCCCTTACCTTGAGAAGGCCTCCATGACTGTTCCATCAACACAGGATGCAGCTTATGCCCTGTTGGCATGGCTGCATCATTGCTGGATAGGACTGGATCCTTAGAGCCCAATCCTATGCACATCTACTCAGAAATAAGTCCCATCATAGTCAATGGCTCTGACTCCCAGGTAAGTGTGGATAGGATTGTTGCCTTAGGGCCCAGTCCTATCCAACTCTCCAGCACCAGTGCAGCTGCAATGCAGCCCCAAGACCAGGGAACAAACATTCATCTAGGCTTCCATAACTACCCTCCCACCACAGGATGCAGCACACACCCCATTGGCATAACTATACCAGGGCTGGAAAGTTGGGTAGAATTTGGTCCTTAGTCATCAACTGAGGAAAACAGACGACTTCCACGGGCTTTCCAAAATAAAACATCTGCCTGCAACCCAGGCAGTCCATTTGCACATGTTTTGTTGTCATAAATTTGCTAGGCAATCAATGTTTATTCTTCCGCAGAACAACTCCCTCCTAAAGCACTAACATTTTCAACATTCCATAGTGCAAACTAGCAAAATTGTGCTATTGGAATCCCAAGCAAGATGCATGTTGTTGGACCAGCCAAATTCTTGACATGTAAGCTCCAGCAATTAGCACAAATCCAGTCTACACCTGAATCTACCTATGTATATCTGTATACATATAGTATTCTTAAAAAGCAGGTATAGTCTCCATTTCCTTACTTTTTATTGTTCGCTTTATAGAGTTTGAAGCCATGCTTTTATATTATGAAATGATGAGCAACACTTAGACTAAGGCATCTTTAATTGCTATTGCCAATTAAGAGTTCCAAAAATAGAAAAGCCACAGTAAAGCTATACTTTAATTCTTATAGAGTTCACTTGTACTGTGGGGCTTGACCTGGTTCTCACTAACAGCAGAGGTGGTGATAAACCTGTGTCTGGACTCTACCAGTTCAGACTACAGACCTCACATGAATAAATGCTCCTAATTTCAAAACAAAATTTCTTGGCATTGACTAGAATGACATTCTCTGTGGCATTTAAACTCTGTTCAGGCATTAGTCTCCCTGGGGAGATGAATGCATATGGGTTTCACAGGAACATGTGCTAGCCCCTGCTCCCAATACACACACATTACCCTGCCATTTGTCAACTTCCCCCCCCCTCCCCCCGGTGAATAGCATTGGATTACAGAGAGTCTATCAGCACTGGAAAGGTGGCTAGGATTGGGCCCTAAGAGACTGACAGCCCAAACCTAGGCATGTCTATTCAGAAGTAAGACCCACTGTGTTAAATGGGGCTTACTCCCAGAAAAAATGTGTATAGGATTGCCGCCTGAGTTGAGGCACAAGATTTCCTTGGTTTAAATCTCCTCCTCCCATTAACCTACTAGGCAGGAATGTCAAACATAAGGCCCACAGGCTGGATACAATCTGTGGAAGGTCTTTATTTGGCCCATGTGATCATTGGACTCTACCAGCCACCCTTTCAGCAGCGCCAGTTCTCCTGAGGCTCTAGGAAGGAGAGATGGAAGGAGGCCTCAGAAGGCATGGAATGCTACACGGGAAAGCCACCTTTGCAGACAAAGAAAGGTGAGAGAGGGAAACACTGCTGAGGCCCTGGGAGAGCCCAATTATCACACAGGTTGCCCTTTCAGCTGCACCACTTCTCCTGAGGTATCACTTTGCAGTGCTCCTCTCAGATGCTGAGCTGAGTGACACCTCAGCAGAGCAAAGCAGCACTGCTGAAAGGGCAGCCCTTGTGACAATTGGACTCTCTCGTATCTTGAAAATATTATCAAGATTTGCATATTTTCTCTTCTGCCATTTGCAACTAATGAGTTCCTATGTGAGAACAAACTGCTTATTTCTGGCCATCATCTGTCTAATGACATCACTTCCTGCTTAATGATGTCACTTCTGACCGTCAGCAGGCTCCATTTATTCTGTTCGGCCCATTGTATACAACGGGTTTGACACCCCTGTACTAGCCAGTCATAGGCAAGTCAATCCCTCTCAGTTCCAACTGCTAGAATAGGGAAATAATACTTATCTTACAGGGTTGTAAGGATTACAGGACAATAAATGTGAAGCACTTTGAACACATGAAATTACTGTACAAATGTTCAGTACAGCATTTATTATTTTTTATTCTGAACCCTCCAACTCCTTTCCCTTTTAGGTCATTGTCCTAGGCAGGGCTGAATCTTTCCCCAACTCCAACCTTGCCTGTTTTTGCCCAGTCTAAACATTGGCCTCCAGGAAAAGATAATTTCCTGCCTATCCCAATCCAGGACTTTCATTTGGGGCAGAGGAAGGCAATGCTCTCTTTTATCTCCTCTGAATTGCCTTTTCCTGCCTGGCTTTAGGTATGAGATGGTGGGACACATCAGAAATATATATTTTCTTTCCACTACTCACAACACTGGAGCCCACTTCTGAAGATAAGATGGGAAGGGGCATTCCTCTTCCCCTCCCCATAGAATCTCTGTTGATCTCAGCTGGGTCACCAGGGATGCAGGACAGATTTGGCTTCTGCAGTGAGACTTATAGTAGTATTCCCAGTAAAAAGGTATCACCTTGTTTATTTCATTTGAGAGGTACAGTCTTTCCTGAGTATATTGTCTTTTTTCCTCCAATTGATAGAATGCATTGTTGAACACTCACAACAAGGCTTAATGGAGTTTCTACAAATTAAAAAGGAATTTTGTGCTTCCTGGGTCTGATTAGCTCATTATGCCATCCTCATCACCACTCTGCCCCTCTCCAGGAGAAAATAGTGGACTGTGTGAGTCACATTTTCTCTTTTTGAGGAGTGTTTCAACCCTGGAAGTGCCTGACTGAAAAGCAATCTGCTTGTGACCTCGGTCCTTACTCCAGTTATTTCCCAGTGTAATTGCCCCTCCTCCAAAGTTAAAAATAATAATAAAAACACAAAAAAACTTGTAATGTTGGATTTTCCCCTTCTAAGTGAATAATACCAGTCCTTCAATATATATAGGGTCAGAAATGCCCTACAACTCATTCTGCCCTTCAGCCCTACAAGCTAAAAATCTTCCTGAGAGAGGCAAGGGGAGGAGGCAAAGCCTAAAGAGAGACCATGCATTTTCTGGTGGAATGTGAGTGTGATGCTGCTGGCTCTTGTCATGCAAGGGAGTGTCTAAAACTTAGCAGAGCAGCTGGTAGTGGGAGCCTCTTTGATTCAACTTCTCTGTTTCCTCTTCTCTTGCTTTCATCAGGCTGTTTCTGGGCTGCTACTGCCCTCATGTCATTTCTTGGGACTGAAGCTTTGCCTATTTTGGATTCCTCTGGAGAAGAAGAACTGAGCATTGGCTCTTCCAGCTCTTCTGCCAGGACTTTGCCAGATAGATGTCCCCACATCCAGCTGGCTCATTGGCTCCAAGGGTGGGCTGCCGCTTTAACTCTAACCAGTCCACTAAACTCCATTAACTATACAAAGTAAGCAAGATGTGACTCCCTGATTTGAGATTATGCCTCTTGTTTATTGTCCCTGAGTTCCCTTTATTTAACTTCTGATTTTTAAACTTTTTGAGTCTTGTGAGATTACTACATATTTTAAAGAATTTAAATTACACCCCCAGCTGCTTCTACCTTCTTCACTTAGATCAGAGGTGTCAAACTTGCTTCATACAGATGGCCAAACTGAGCATTCATGGTGCCTGCTGAGGACCGGAAGTGACATCATTAAGCAGATAGTGGTCAGAAATAACCACTTTGTTCTCAAATAAAAACTCTTAAACTGCAAATGACAGAAGAGAGGATGTGTAAGGGCCCAATCCTATCCAATTTTCCTACACCGGTGCAGTCGCAATGCAGCCCCAAAGTAAACAAATGTTCTCTTTCCTTGAGGCGGCCTCTGTGACGGCTGCCCCACTACAAGATGCAGTACATGTCCCATTGGCATAGCTGCACTGGCACTGGAAAATTGGATAGGATTGGGCCCTGAATCTTGTTCATATTTTCAAGATATAAGAAAGGCCAATGATAATGCTGGTGGAGCCCAGTTATAATGGGGGCCAGATAAATTGCTTCTGGGGGCCATATTTGGCCCATGGAACTTATGGTTTCACCCATGACTTAGGTAATGAAGGTACCTTTTTCTGCAATAAGGAAGATTACTGCAATAAGGAAGATACTTCTTCCTCACCAGTGAGTCACCTCATCCAGCCTACACATACTTGGGATTAAAAATGAAGACTTGTACGGTATAAGACAAACCTTCCAGGCAAGCTTAAGCCTCATCACTTACCATTTTAGAAAACAAACCTTTTTAGAACCTTTGGACTCATTCATCTCTAAATGATATTATAGTATTCTTTGAATCAGTGAATTAACAGACCAGTCCTAAAGTTAGTAGTGGCTTTGCCAGGTGTAGCAGTGCAAAATGGCTACCACTGAATCTAGCAGCACCACCAAGGCCACTGGAGATCTCCTCCAGGAAAGGAGACTTTCATTCCCGTCCCCTGGGGAAGCCCCAAGCCCCACAATGGGGCTTCTCTAGTCTGCGCCGGGTATTTTGCTGGTGCGGACTTGAGGAATTCTGTGTTGGGCCTTCTGATTTGACACAGAGTTCAAGATCCAGTGGAGCAGAGCTCTGCCAGTCCCAGCCTCCTCCTGCCCAGTTTCTCCACCTGCCAGTACTGCTACTGTTTAGAATTGGGCCCTAAGCCCAAGAGTGTGCATGTTTGCTAAACAGTCTTCTACTGTTACCAACAGCATATGTTCTGCTACTACTATCCTGCAGTTGTTGGTTTTGGTGGTCCTTACACATTTCTAACAAAAACATTGGTATAAACAAGAAAACTGCTTTGACCACAGGATTTGCTACTCCTCAGCTACAAATATTGGCTCACATCACCAATAATATTGTCATTTTAACATATTAGAGGAAGGGGTTGGAGTTGTTATGCCCCCTCAGGGAAATTAAAGCTGTTAAAGCTTTTATTGGGAGTCTCTGCCTCTTGGTCATAAAAGTGCCACAGCTAATATATGCTTTCCCCCCTGCAGATCAAGGTTAAAATGTGAAAATGTTCTAAGCTGGGAATGTATTCACTATTTGTTTTCTCAAAACCTGAAAATGATATAGAACTTCTGGAAATAAATTGGAGATTTGTAATGTGTTTGCCCAGAGGTCACTTATAATATACATAGGCAATGTGAATAAAGTTGTTTTTTTCCTTGTGCAGTGTGGCCCTGTGTATGTACATATATTTTCTCAAAATGTGTGAGTCGTCTCACAGTGCGGAAGTTTACACTCAGCTCTAGCAATGTAGGGTTAATCTACCCTCAGGACAAAATGGAAAAGATGGCTTGTTTTCTTCAGGACTAAGAGTCCAATCGTATGTGCGCCACCCAATGGCAACGCATCTCCTGCATTGGTGGTCACTGCCTTAAAGTAGTCCGTGCCAGTCTCCAACAGCACACCACTCTGCAAGCTGCCGGCAGTGTTGGTGGGAAAGCCTGCACCTCCCCACCCACTCCATGTTTATCCTGCCATTCACCAAGGAAGGTTAGTCAGCAGGAGAGGCGGGAGGGGTGGGGTCAGCGGAATGGGTGGGAGAGTGTGGAGGGGATTGGCAGATCAGGCCCAGGAGGGGGTGGAATCCCCTGGTGTGGGTCCACACGGGCCTATGCCACCTATTTAGCTAGTGCAGGTGCTGGTAGACCCCTCTGTGTGCTGCAGAGGCTTATCTCCTGGACTCCCCCTCCCCACCATAGGAAGCAGTGGTCACTATTTTGGCACCACTACATCGGTGGGAGGGGGTCATGGATTGGATTGGGCTGTAAGATTCTTTAAGAGTCCACCTTTACTAAGGAGTTGCAGATTTCTCCCCAACACACACACTGTCATTATGCTTGCCTTTACCCAATAGGCTGTTTGCCACTGCACCTTCACATGCACACCTTCCTTGCAACTTCACTTCCATTGAACCACATTGGAACACAGCAACAACTGCAATTGGTTGGAATCCAAAGAACTGCTTAGTCTTATGCATAAAACTTGCATTAGTTCAGTAGTATTCTAGATTTCCCCCCCCCCCCCGACGGCTAATTTTTCACCATGTACCCAGCTAGGACCTCATATGTTGTTTTCTCAGCAACAGTTCCCGCTTCCAAGAGACAAGCCACTATAAAGAATGGCTTGCCTCTTCAGCAGCGGGAACTGGAAAAAACAGGAAAAAACCAAACAAATGAAATTCTGACTCTGTGTGTGTGTGTATGTGTGTGTGTATTCTAGGACCTATTCACTGTTTACATTGACGAACATTGGACACACCTCTTTTATGTGGAATATCTCAAATCCTAAGACAAATGGTTTTTGTTTTACCACATCTCGACCTCCATGGAGGTAAAGGCACCTGATTCAAGAATATCAGTAGTAGTGCAATACAATTCAATGTTTGCAGTGCCATCCCTGTATTAAGGATGTATTTCATAAAGCAATACAGATTTTCTAAGGCTGGAATAAGGATAGAGACATAACTGCAATATATTAGCACTAAAGGAAGGTTTGCTGTAAGAGCATCAGTTATCTGCTACCAGCCTGAGTTACCCAAGGCAATTGTGCATAGCCTGTCTCATATGGGGGCTGAACATCAAAAATTCTCCTAGGTGAAACAGCAGGAGTCCTATGATCCATCCTTAATGTTTGTCATTAGGCACAATCCAAAAGAACGTTTTTTAAGACACAGTCCTAAAAAAAATTTTCTTTTTCAATTACATCGTTTGGAATACATGCTAATTACATTTATTTCAAATATCAGATCTACCATTTCTCTGGGGTACACCTGCTGCTGGTTTAAAAAAAATAATAATAATTACAGGAGCCAGTGTATTTGCTTTTTAAATTTACTGCCTGCTACTTAGGAGATGAACAGAGAATTGTGTCTCATTCAGAAACTCATGCTATTGCTACTTCAATTTAACAATTATGTAGTGCCCTCAACATGTTAGGTACACACAAACCAAAAAGTGATCCCTGCCTAGAGGTTTTATAGTCTGGAGCACGTATTCAGGATTGTTTAGCATAGGTTGCGGCATCTACGCCATTAATAGTCTCTGGTGTGTTCACAGCCACAGGGGTTAAGGGTACAAAAGGTGGATTTCTTTGTGCATCCCTTTGTTTTTATAGGTGAAGCACTGGGTTCTAACTAAACTCCATCAGTGACTGAATACTGAACAAGGAACTTGTTCTAGGCAAAAAAGG
This sequence comes from Tiliqua scincoides, assembly GCF_035046505.1. Taxonomy (NCBI): domain Eukaryota; kingdom Metazoa; phylum Chordata; class Lepidosauria; order Squamata; family Scincidae; genus Tiliqua; species Tiliqua scincoides. The sequence goes on from NC_089825.1 coordinate 35,841,922, forward strand.
GTGATTTTTAAAGTAATATGAATGATGTAAATCACAATTCAGCTTAAACTTAAACCCTTGACGTCTCACTGATTTTAGTTAAGAGCACTGAAGGGTAAAACAAAATGAAGCACATTTTATATTTCATTGGCTAAGCTCCTGAGTACTGAGAGGGTTTAAAAAGAAGAGAGTCTGCTAAAAATTATCACCTTCCCCAGCACCCTCACATCCAAGGAGAAGGTGCAAAAGGTACACGACATCTCTGGGTGCCCTTGTTTCCTTGCGCAGAGGAGATTTGTTCTATCTGTATATAATTTTTATCCTACTTTTCCATTCCAAGATGGAATTCTCTAAGAAATAAAAATCATAAAAAGTAAAACAACAACCAAAATAAGGCATAATTACGCATAGATCTGCCAGTTTTCTTCTTGTCTGTGTACTTGGAAAAGAAGAGAAAAAAATTTAATGGGAGGAATAAAGTCCATCTCATGGTGATATGCTATCACATTTCTGTAAAGCTGGAAAACTTCAGAGAAAATACTTGAGAAGATGACTGCGCACAAGAGTGCATTTCCCTGGGGAAAAGTGCCACTTTTCTTTGCAGCCATTCCTGCCTGGATCCCAGTATAGCATAGGTGTCAAAAATATGAAATAGGCTTTATAGCTGTAAGATCTGAAAACATTAAAAAAAAATTGGTCTGTGTATATTTTCTTTTTCCAGAACCTGAAGCACAAACTCATAATTTTTTCAAGCTTTCTTCACCTCTGTGATCACTGGGGAGGATTCCTCTCAGATGAAAGCTCAGATGCTCTGGACATTAACAACCCATAAGTCATTAAAAAAATAACTGTGGGGAAGCTGCTTTTTGTTCGGTCCTGGTATAAATGCATAAAGAAGTTACTCCAGCATTGTATGGTTTGCAATCTCTTTGCTATTGAGTCAAAATTGTACTCTTATGAATACCTTGTGCCAGAATAGCCTAAAACGAGACATTGGCAATGCTGCTTGTAAAAGAATACTGAAACAAATTTGATGCCAACCTTCAAACAGTCCCTCAAGCAAGAAACAAAATAATACACTTCAAGACATTCACCTGCCTCCCTCAGCCACCCTTTTACCAGCACCTGATCTGTAGAAGGATGACAATTTGACAGTCTGCCTTCAAGAAAGGCATCGAAGTAGACTCAGCTGGATTCCCTGGGAATTTCTGAAAGCTCAAGCATGTAAAAGAGAAGCCTTGTGTTCAGCCTTGTGTGGTAGATGTATTTAATAATACAAAAGCAACAGAATCTCCTTCCAAATATTTGTTTTATCTTCCTGTATCCTAATCGAGCCCTAGGTAATACTTCCAGCCTGCTTTTCTCCTCTGTCTTCTATTTAAAATTCACTACCTCTGTGTATTTCTGTGGTTGTCCCCATGTGCTTTGCAGATAATTAAGGTGCTTCCATTATCAAATTGTTTTCTGGTCTTATTATAACAGGCGGCAGAAAAGAAAATTCAGAAAACCAGACCCTGTTGAAATTGTTGGGGCCCAATCCAGCGCATATGCACATGGAAGTAAGCCACATTGTGTTCAATGGAGCTTACTCCCAAGTAAATAAGAATTGCAGTTAAATGCAAGTCCCACAGTGTTCCATGGAGTTTATTCCCAAGTAAGTAAGGATTGAGGTTAAAATGATTACTGGGCTGGGGAACCTCCCTTATGAGGAAAGGCTGTAGTCTTTCCTCATAAGGGGCTCTTCAGTCTGTTTGGAGCTCTTCAGTCTAGAAAAAAAGGCACCTGCGGGGATAAAAGATTGAGACATACAAAATTATGCAGGGTGGATAGAGTGATGTTCTTTTCTCTCTCACACAACACCAGAACCAGGGGATATCCATAAAATTGAGTGTCAGGATAGTTAGAACAGATGAAAAAAAGTTTCTTTACCCAGCGTGTAATTAGTTTTTGGAACTCTGCTACAGGATGTGATTATGGTGTTTGGCCCAGATGCCTTTAAAAGGGGATTGGACAGATATCTGGAGGAAAAATCCATCACAGGTTACAAACCATGATGGGTATGTGCAACCTCCTGAATTTAGAAGCAGGCTACCTCGGAATGCCATACGTGAGGGGCAGACCAGGATGCAGGTCTCTCGTTGTCTTGTATGCTCCCTGAGGCATCTGGTGGGCCACTGTGAAATACAGGAAGCTAGATGGGCCTTTGGCCTGATCCAGCTGGGCTCTTCTTATGTTTGGCTGCAAGCACAGAGTTATAACCCACTTCTGTCCTCAAGCAAGAGGCAAGTGCCTTGCCTGAGTTCTGTTGTTTTCCTTTGTAACTCACCCCAGGCCCTCCTCTCATACAGGGGTCCATTCCAGCTGATTCCAACTCCAAAGGGCTCCATTCCAGCTGATTCCATCTCCCCACACAGGAACTCAGACACTTTTCACAGAGAGACTTGTGCATCTGTTTCACATGGCTGCCGCCTTCCAAGGAAACTCTCTCTCTACTCTTGCTCTGACAAGGTAATAATTTTTAAAACGCTTTCTTATATGTATGTATTTGTGTGGAGGGAGGGAGGGAAGGAGGGAGGGAGCGGGGCAGGAGGGGGGCAGGACCAGTGGAGCTCAGCTCCACTAGACCCTGAGCCCCATGTCAGGTTGCATGACCTGACATAGAACTCTTTGATTCTGCGGCAGTTCCATTGTAGGGTTACTTCCTTTAGTCAGGAAAAGGGGACAAAAGTCACCTTCTCCCAAAGAGGTAGCGGTGGCTGCATGGGGCATGCTGGATACTGCAGTACCATTTTCAGTGCCACCGCAGCCCCACACTCCGGGCAGCTCAGGATTGGGCTGTGTGTTAGGACTTCCATGGATGTTGGGGGACATTACTGGGAAAGGTTGCATCAGTGTGGCATTTCATGGCCAAGCTTAGGTTATGGAGACCATTGTGTTTCACTATTAGCATGGCGTCTGAATAGGACTGGGCCATTAAATACTTAACAATGTAATCTTTTATGCTATTATTGGGAAATAAGGTCCACTGAACACAGTGGGTCTCACTTCTGAGTAAACATGTATAGGATTGCACTGTACATTCCATTAAAACCGATGGGATTTTCTGCCTGTGTAATGTTTTCTGAATTACCCTCACTGAAGCGACACTTCTGTATAACAATATAAAGTTTAGGCATCTAATACCCACTTTAAGAATTGATATTAACATTGTTTCACAGATTTTCCTAAAAGATTTTGAATTGCCTCAATTATGTTCATGAAATATAAATGTAGTATTACTGTTAGTAATGAATATTTCCATTTTGTTATGGGGTTTATCTGATTTCCTTTGGAGCCTCTTTAATAGTTCAAGGGCTTTAACAATGGCAAGATACATGCTATACTTGATTCAAAGAGAGGTAGTTCTATCCTGATGAAAGGGCTTATCCATGAATAATTTGCTCCTCAAATGTGCTTTTCAGTGGAAAAAACAGTTTAAATACTGAGATAACTGGATTATAACCCAATGTTATTGTTACAGCACTTAACATTTAAGATGGGTGTTTCCTGAAATATTTATGAGTGACAATGACTGCCAATGCGTTCATGTTGCAATACTGATCCCCCCCCCCCCCACACACACACACCATTTCATTTGAAGCAAAAATACACCAACCATATAAGGTTGTTAACTTGATACAGGTTGGTTCTGCTAACTGGGCTAAGGCAAATCCTAATCAACTTTCTAGCTGTGCCAATGAGGCATGTGCTGCATCCTGCAGTTGGGGGGGAGTCACAGAGGTCTCCTCAAGGTAAAGGAATGTTTGTTCCCTTACCTCTGAGCTGCATTACCTTTACCTTTGTGCTGGAAAGTAAGTTAGGATTGCTCCCTAAGAGGCAGTTCTTAAGTGTTAGTTCTCTAATATTTAGCAAAGGGAGGGCAACTGTCCCTATTCATCACAGCAGGGCCAGCCCTAAGGCAATTCCACCCGACTGGGCTCTGTGCATGATGGGGTCCTGCACTAGAGCGGTGAGCAGATCACCCACTGCCGCAGCCAACACCTCACTCATCAGCTGACGCTTGCAAGGCTGGTGCAGCAAGCAAAGTGTCACCACTGGTCTGCCCAGTCCACCCACCCCTGCATTTGGCCCAAAATGTCAGGCCCTGCATAAGAGGCACAATCCATGTGACTCAAGTGTCTTTTTGTGGCAGATGAATTTATGAGGAAGGAGGTGTGGTATAGGAGTTAAAGTGTTGAGTTTGGACAAAGTGTACCATGTGACCTTGGACCAGTCACTGTCTCTCAGCTTTGTGAGAATAAATGGAGGGGGGAGGAGCCATATACAACTGCCCTAAGATTCTTGGAAGAAGAGTCTGTGTGTGTACGCGTGTGCCTGTGTGTGCATGCATGTGCAAAAACAGCAGGGGGCCCTAAAACCCCTTCTGTACTTACTGGGGTTTGAAGATTGGCAGAAGTGACTGGACTGAAACTGCAGTCAGAGCAGGCCAGGGGTTCAATATTCTACCGGTCTCTCTCAATCTGAATCAGTCGCCTATGATGTATGGATAAAACAGAGATTGGTATTTTTCACTTAAATGATTCCCCCCAATCCAGCTCCCCAACCAATGTCATGGCCTATTTTTATCTTGTTCTGCTATTTCTTAACCAGTGGAAGCTCATTTCCTTTATCACATTTGACAGCAGTAATAAAAAGGTACTTTAAAAGAAAAAAAATCTGCTATGACTAGAAGACATCCTATTCGTACCATTTAACATTCTGTTCTTCCCAACTATAGTTTTCATCAAGACCATATCAATTTCTTCATTTGACATTTGCCAATTCCTATTTTATGCATACCTTCAGAAATCATATACCTTAGCATTTGTATTGACTTTGTGTATTAAGTTCTATTTCTAGGGTTTGCCATTTGCCAGAATTAATTTATACACCAATCAATGTATTCTGAACCGCCCCTTCCTTCTCAGATTATTTTAATTCTGTTTAATCCAAGGACACGATCTTCCTTCTCAAGAAATAAAAAGTAACATTCCCGCACTAATGCAACTTTGCCAATGGGGCGTGTGCTGCATTTGTGGTTGTGCGGCAGTCATGGAGGTCTCCTCAAGATAAAGGAATCTTTGTCCCCTTATCTCAGGGCTTCATTGTCGCTGCCACAGTACTGTACTAGCATGAGTAAGGATTGGGCTGTAAGGTTGCTATCCTATACATGCTTACCTAGGAGTAAGAGCCATTTAATTCAAGGAGACTTATTTATGAGTAGATATACATGGAGTTACACTGTAAGCAATTGCTCTGTTTATATAGTAAAAAGAATGGGAAATGGTTTCTCATCCCAAAATGGCTCTCAGTCTGAATTAAAAAAAAAGACGCAGAAGAGACACCAGCAAACAGCTACTGAGAAAGAAACAAAACTGGCTTGAACAGGGACAAAGCTGGGTTGAATAGGGACAATATAAGCGAACTATAACTTAAAATGTTTCCCAACCCGGGGTCACAACACCCCAGGGCAGACATTTGCATTTGCTTTTGAGACACTACTCTCTTAAGGAGGGTAGCAACCCGACTGGAACCCAGAGGTGCTATTAATATACAGTACCACTTTTGCTGCCAGACACAGGTAAGAAAAAAGGGTTGTTTTTTTTTACTTTGGTGGCAGCAGTGGCACCCACTTACAGGTCCCCTTTTGGGTTGCTACCCTCCTTAAGGGTATAGCACCCAACCAAAGGTTGGGAACCACTGACTTAAAAGATGCCTCTTTACCTGATGGTTAATCAGGCAGGGAAACTGGAAATTGCACATTTTAATGTGCATGATGGAAATGTGACTGTTGATATCAGATGATAGAGCCTCCTATTCCTTTTTCTGGAAGCAAACACAGTGCATTATTACTTATTAATCCCTAGCCACCATTTGTTCCACAGAGAAATTTAGCAGCCTAGATCTCCTACTGGAAAGCCTATTGTGGCTTTCTTGCATAAGAAAAGAAGGGGTGTGATATTACCATAGGCTATAGATATGAATGAACATCTTAATATTTGAACATGCACAATTCAGGCTTGCTGTGTCAGCATTATACAGACATTGAAAATCACTATAGATTGGGCTTTTCAGGTCAAGGTAAGGAAACATATTGCAAGTTGCCAGCAGAATTGATGACTGCTGTATTTCATTTAAGCTACTGAAGCCTTGTGGTATTCTGGCTGGCATTTATCCTTTTTCCTTTCTTATTTCCCCATCCACCTTCCTCTCTCTTGTCTCTCTCTTTCCCTCTTCTTAATATCTACAGGTATTTAGAAAATACCAACAGAAAAAAAGATATTGATCTTAATGCACTGAATTAGCCAGCTTATTAAGATCAATTTCTTCATCTTTTCCATTTGCTCAAGATCGTGGAGTTGCTTGAAAAAGGTAAATAAATGCTTTAAAAAAAATCAGTTTTGAAAGCAGACTAATTTTGGTCAACCTTATATTGGAAAAGGAAACTATGTCCACCACTGTTCTGTGTTTTGGGACAAGGAGACTCCTGGTAGCAGTGTAGGGAGGTTGCTTTTGATTGGGTTTCTTTTGGTCAGAGGGGAAGGAAACTAGTATAATTTTAAGTTTATGCTTTAAATGTATGTGCTTGGATGTGGAATGATGTCAAATGGGAGCGGATCACTTGTTGCAAGTTCAGGATGACCTCACAGGTGGGGGTCTGGCAGGCCATGAGTCAAGGCCCATGCTTGCACAAAGCCCCACATCTCAGTGGTGTAGCTAAGGGAGGCAGGAGGTACATTGATCTGGGCACCACATCTTGAGGGGGTGCCAAACCGCACCCCAAACGGCAGATCCCAAGGTGGAGCTGGCCAGCCCACTATGCCTCCTTGCCAGTAGTGCAGGGTGGGTGCAGGAGAAGGTATTGCAGTGGCAAGGATGCCACAGGCACGCACAGCGATCTCAAGCTGCTCTGAGTGGCCGACTGCTTATTTCATGAAAAAGGTGGCACACCCCTGCCCATTTAACCCCTGAGATCATGCTCAATGCTGTCACTGCTCCCCACCACCACCTGGGAAGCCACAGCCCTTTGGGATGCTTACTGGATATTTGTGGGGAAGCACTGGCAGTAGGAGACCATCTTCTTTCCCCAGTGCCATTTTATAATTCCTAGAGGTTCTGACCCTTGATGATGCATCAGGAGCTGGGACAACCTAGAAATTGTTAAAAAGAGGTGAGGGCACTGCTCCCCATTGTCTCCCAGTAAATATCCCCATTGGACTTGGTAGGAGGTAGTGGTGGGCAGTGGCAGCAGCAGGCTATCCCCTTTTTCCACCAGTGCCATTTTGCAAATCCTGCTGCCATTGCTCCCCACCATCACCTGAAAAGCTAGCTGTAACGGCTGGGGCAAAGCCCAGCACCCGCCCTCCATCTTGGATGCCTGACTGTGTATCTCCCAGTCCCTGGGAGCTGTCTGCTTTCTTGCTGAGCTGCTCCCATTAGAAGCAGCAAGAACTTGAACATGAACTAAGGACTCCAGCCACTGCATCTGTGAATATTATGAGGATTGAGCAATAAGACTGGGTCCATCCTCCACACCCCTGGCTCTGTTCAGGCTTCATGTGTGTCAGTTACACTGCAACTGTGACGCAGTCCCTGCTCCCTAATGGTTAAGATTAACTGATAAGCAAGCACCTCTCTATAAACTGCACACTAACTTAGCTTAGTAGTTGACTAACACCAGCACACCACTATGCTGCTCTGTGAGCCCAATGGCCAGCACTCTAAGTTTTGCTTTTCTTTGCCTCAGACAATGAAAAATAAAATACTTTAGCATCTCATCGTTGAGCCAGATACAGTCATTCTTCAGGTCCCAAAAAGAACCTTCAGCCTGTGGCTCAGGCTGCTGGCTGGAACACATTAACTAACAGGATACTTACCAGGAGATGGTGGGCAGCAGGTGACAACATTAGATGCTAGTTCACAGCCTGGTTCCTGGGCACCACAGGGGTAGTAGCTGATCCGTATAACTGCTTCCTGAAGCAAGGGTCAAGCACGGAGCACGAGGTGTACCCAGGATCCCCCCAAAGCAGGAGCCAACACCGTTGCATAAATGTTGGATTTGTAAAGTGGAGAGATATGCGCTATCTAGATTTGATAATGTGGTGTGGTGTAATTAAGCCATTTCTGCCCAATGTTGCCAATACATAACAGGGACTAAACATGTACACCTGTGGACCAGGCAAAAATAGGTTTATTTTAACACATAGGCCTGTTTAAGGAAAATGTAATTATGGCTTATGTAATGTGTATTCCATCTTTTTTTAATTGCATGTAATATTGAAAGAATGGAAAAAGAAGGTTCTTTATTGTACACCAATCTTTCCTCTTCTATGGTTGTGACAATTATAGCCTTGATTATGTGAGTTCATTTGGGATAATTTATGATGTGGATATAGGTTAATGTGAAGAGCATGTATTCTCATTAGAACAGGAGATTGGACCTTCAAAATGATCTTTTTAAGTTTTTCCAAGTTCATTGAACCCAGGAACATTTGCACAAAGGAGTTTGCTACCATGAATATGATATTATGTGTCAAGCAGCCTAGGACATCAACCATGGAAAATCTAGGAAATGGAAATAACTGAATGTTGCAGATTATTCTCCTCTGAATGAGGCTGGATTTAATCCTGCACAAAGAAGCATGTTACTACATCCTTGATACCACCACTTGGTATTTAGTGCTATTTAAAACTATTCATGGATCTGGATAATGGTGAATAAGAACATAAGCCCTTTGTCATCTGTTCTGTTTTCCAATGAAAAATTCCTAATATCTCTTTTACTGGAAACTCCTGAACCAAACAGAATCCTGAACAGGTGGAGAACTTTATCCAGCAACAATTGCCAGGAATGAATTAGGTCAATTGTGACTACCTACTGGTGGTTCTGCCTTCAAGCACGGCAGAAGGTAAAACCAGAAATAGCTACCAGCAGCCCTGAATTTATGTAAAGTTCAAGACTCATTTTGTTATTTGTTGTACATAAGAATTTCTCAGGAATATCATCTTATACTCATGCGCTACACAAACACAAATTCAAACAAATGTCTCTTTATAAGAAGTATTTGATGATTTGGTTATAAAGGATATGCAAAGCTCACTTTGAATTGAAAATAATTACCTAGTTTCCAACAACTGTCTTTCTTGCTTTCCCCTAAGTGTTTGGACTGCTGCCAAATAACAATGACATTTTGCAAGGGGTTACTTTTTAAAAACACAGTCCAAAAATAATTAGACCAGACTGTAAACTCATCAATTGCCAAATTTCATACTGTTACCATGGATTATTTTACAAAAAGTTACTTTCAGCTTGCTCCTCCTCTTTCATAGTCAAAACAGCCAAGACAATTTATTTAAAACAAAACAAAACAAAACAAAACAAAACAAAACTGCCTTTTTTCCACACACACTTCACAGATGTCAGTGATGCCTGAAGCAAATTATAGATACAGCCATATGAACTCCCCCAAATAGGTTTTAATGGTGAAAATTGTTGACAAGGTATTAAGTCACAAAGGCAGAGTTGCTGCAGGTGTTCCTATAATGAAGCAAAAAGAATAGATTAATATTTGTCCTGCCTGTGTTGCTTGGTTGAAATGCCGTCTCTACTGTCATGAAAACACATTAAGGGTGCAATCCTAACCCACTTTCAAGCACTGACGTAAGGGCAATGCAGCCTCTAGGTAAGGGAACAAACTTTCCCTTACCAAATTTTGGATGTTCCCTGTAACACACATAATGTAAGAGGATCTCTTGACAGAGCTGTGTAGCCACAGGAAAGGCTGTGGCTCAGTTGTACAAGGTAAGCATTACCTTGAAGGTGTCAGGTTCAATCCCTGGTAACTCCAGGTAATGCAGAGAAAATTTCCTGTCTGAAACCCCAGCGAACAGCTGCCATGTGCTTGTGCTTCTCCCACACTCCAGTGGTCTAGCTCAACACTCGCCTCTCCTTCACATTTTCTCTTCTTCTCTGTCCCCCTCTTCCTTTTCCAATCCAGAGAGTAGGAGAAACAGTGAAGGTATGAAGACAGACAGAGATGGGTGACCCCCACAAACACCCGCTTGATGCAACCACTTCAGCTGGTCTCATGGATGGGTTGGCCTTGGGTGTAATGCACTGGAGAGTAAGAGACTCAACTGCAAATCAGAACTTTCCCTATGCAAAGCTTGTCTGTGCTATGAACTCACGAGGTACACTTAGGCAAGCCACTTCCTCCCTGCCTCGGTTTTTCCAGTTGCAGTATGGAGATAATAGTATTTACCTTACAGGATTGTTGTAAGGATTACATTAAGATAATTACTATGGAGTGCTTTACATGCTCAAAAAGTGCCATATAAATGGTCAGCATTATTATTATTAAGAGGTCAAAATGCAGGATTAGAAAGATTTCTGATGTAACTGCAAGCTCATAAACCAACGCTCCATTATTAAACAACCAGTATTCTAACTAAGGCACTGCTAAGTGTAAGCTTCCCAGCAGAATGATCCAGTCCTGTCTTGTTCTCAGTAGATTTTAGAACAATGTAGCTGCTAACAGCAGCAACACCATGGACTGCGGGTTTTTGGGGGGGGGGGGCAGATTAAAATGTTACCAGGAACAATTCACAAAGGATGGCTATTAAGTTGCTTTTCCTGTTCTACATAGGCTGTTTGACTATGACCCAGTTAAGGGAAACATCTACAACAGGATGCAAACTAGCCCTCAAGGTCAAACAGACATGTTTAGAGACAACCCAACATAGGCTTCCGACCATTTCCGTCATTGGACAGCTGTGCCGTTCTCAGCAGAGCCAGCAATTGTTAAAACATCAGTAATCAGCAAGGTACTTGTGTTTCCACTGTGGGCAGGCAGTGTACATTCAACCCAACAGAGAGCCCCAGGCACTCCTGGGTGATTACTTTCTGTGTAAAACCAACCATGTAATGGAAGGAACAAAAAGCCTTTCAGGTCATGGAGACAAATGAAGATGCAGCCCTCCGTCCTCTCCCACACTCAACAAAAGCTAATTTGTTGAATCCAGATATATTTTGCACTACACATTTCTTATTGTGAGTCCTAACAGGTGTGCAGCAGCAAAGGAACCTCCTCAACTCCAGAACATTTTCAATAAAGAGGTATGAACACATAGTTTTTCCTCCGCTAATGGCTTTCCTCTGCTCTTTATTGCATCTCTTTCCTAGGGAGATTTATTGATTAGGTTTTAAATCTAATTTCAGGCTTAATTTCAAATAAAGGTAAACTACTTGTTCCTACAGATGCAATGCTTAAGCTGCTTCTAGACCCCATCATGCAGAACTCCCTAACGTGACTTACAAGAGAAAAGAACAGAAATCAATGAAATCTAATTAGATTGGTTTGGACCTAGGGCCTCCAAACCCCAGCCCACAACAAGATCAGGCAGCTCCGCATTACCTGTCCAAACACGGCAGGTAGTGGCAAAGGTTTTCTGTTCTATGCCTCAGCCCTTATTCTCACAGCCTGTTGTCATAGAAACTCGTGTTGAGCAGTCACTTCCGCCAGGAAATTGGGGCACAGAGCCTTCTGGGGAGACGAGCAATGGAAGCAGGGTGACAGTTGGCTGTGAAATGGAGGGTTGTGGCACAGAACAGAAAGTTTTCACCACCACCATGCTGGGACAGGTAATTCGGAGACGCAGCAGGCTGTAGTTTGGAGACTGCTGGCTTGGGATGATACTTTGGTCCCGCCACAAGTTTGTGAGCAAGTGTGCTATGAGTACACATGCTCCACCCACTTTATGGCATTCCAGGGCTTTTTATATTAATCACAGAGGTGAGGGATTAATTTAAACTGCCCTTGTACACATGTTGTTAATGCTGCTTGAGGAACCCAAGCCAACATCATTCTCCTTCCACCGATGCAGCCACACCAACAGGACATACATCCTATGGGGATGTTTTAGGTCCCGGAGGCCTTCTTGAGGCAAGGGAATAAATGTACCCTTGCCCTTGGGCAAGCCTCTGCTGCCCTGATGCATCTACTTAGACCAGCATCCGCTACTTTGCTGGTGCAAGTCTGAGTGGACCTGGGTAGGAGGATCAAGATCAGGGTGGGAGATAGGATATCAGTGACTCTGCTGCTGTTGTCCCCTTCCTGGCCTTCACACACTCCCTCCCCACCCCAGTCTCCTCCCCGTTCCTCTCTCCCCCCATTCTGCTGAACCCCCAGATGCCAATTTACCAGCACTGGGGCTCCTACAATGACCGCAGCCTCTCACCTCTTGCAACAGCTGCCAGGCTAATGGCATGTTGCCATTTGTGAAGGTTGTAAAGTGTGCAGTGTTACCAGAACACACATTCTAGTAGGACTGGGCTGTAAATGTAGATCAAATATGGTATTAGGGGTTGTTCTGATGAACTACCAGTATTTCCCACACAACTAAGTCAAAGAATTGAGCATACTGGGAAGTGGGTGGAGTATGTATACTTATAGTGCGTTTGCTCCACAAATGCGCAAAGAGTGATCTACTGACAAAGCACTGTCCCAACCATTCTGTGGACTCCAAAGCATAAACAGCAGAAGCAAACTTCAGAGGGTGTTGTGCTGAGCACAATCTTGTTAATGTGTCGTTTCTAGGCTTTTATTCGCTAAAACCACTAATGAATTGTTTAACTGATACCATTTAAGACTTCAGATAATGATGTTTGCCACTGTATGTAACAGTGATAAAATTTGTTTTTAGAGGTGTTTTTAGAGGGAGTCATACTACTCTTGATTAATCAAGCAACAACCCTTGTTTCCTTTAGCAGTTCATTTAGGACTTTCTCACTCAACCACTTTGGTGTACTTGAGATGTAGGAAAAGCCTGTACAAGCTGAGGAATAAAAGAAAGATTTTATAAATGTTACCCTGGAAACTTTATTATTTGTATTTGTCTTCACCTGAAGGACTGTATAGGGATATAGAGATTTTCATAGAATATATGAAGGGGCAAGCAAGCATTTGTGTCCCACTTCATCTACATCCATTTTACATAAAAGCAGACATGACAAGGATTTTGCTCTCATTTACACTGACTTAATGATACATTTTTGAACGGCAAACAGTAGCAGGGAAGTACAAAAGAAAAGAATTGGTTGATTGCTAGGAATCCTTTGACATTTTACTCATTATTTCATGAGATCAGGACCCATTTCTAGTCATCTGGAAGTCTTATCTCGCTGCTGTGAAATAAAAAAGTGAAATGTAGTCTGAATTTATCACAGCCACAAAATGTCACTCCCTTTAGATGCAGCAAAAATTTCTCAGCAGTCAATTCGTTTCACCACTAGGGAAAAAAGTTGACATGCAAATTAGATTCCAAACTTTGAAAAAAATGTTAGGAAATGGTTCACTTTTGTGCTGGCCCTAAGGAGCTCAGAGCTGTACTTTCTCTTGACTTCTGCAAGTATGGACAGTGTGTAAGGGTCAAACTACATTTTATGTGGAGTGAGGAATGGAGAACAGTGGGTTTTAGTTTTTTAGGCTGGAATCCTATATATATTTTCCTGGGAGTAAGCCTCATTGAACACTGATGTTGGAATGCTGTTCCATGGATGATGGACTTAGGGCCCAATCCGATCCAATTTTCCAATGCTGGTATAGCCATGCCAATGGGGGGGGGTGCACTGCATCCTGTGGTGGGGAAATAGTCACAGAGCCTTCCTTAAGGTATGGGAATATTTGTTCCCTTACCTAAGGGGTGCATTGCAGCTACACTGGTGCTGGAAATTTGGATAGGATTGGGCTCTAAGTTGGGTTTTCCATGGATGTTGAGGGTGGTTCTTGGAAGAGCTGAGGCTTAGGCTCTGGATACAGAGATCATTTTGCTATCAGCATGGCATCCAAATAGGATTGGGATATAAGTATTATTATTTCCAGATGGCAGCTGCAGAATAAAGTGACTTCATGGTTAAGGCAGGGAATGTCCCGATTTGTAGCTACTTTGCTATACAAGCTCTATTAACTTATTTTGCTACAAAAAACTTTAAAATCACTGGGTGAAATAAAATATTTAAAAGGTGTAAATAAATGCATGAACTATTCAACTGCTTTTGCTAACATGCAGAGGGCACTTTGTCTAGTGTAAGTGGCTTTGGGATATGTCAAACCAATGGCTAGAATATATAGATGAGTGAGCAGCTCAGTTAAAAGCATATATGCCTGAGGCTGCAATCCAATGCACAGTTATCTGAGAGAAAGTCCCATGGAACTCAGTGGGGTTGACTTCTCCATCAATATGCATAGGACCTCACTGTAAGTGTAGTAAGTTTTTTAACAGCTGTGCTGGCATATATTGGATCATGGTAGTAGGCAGGGTTTTATGACACAAATGTCTAGGATGTGGTGACAATGATACAAGATTGATTAAACTTCCTGGATGACCTCACTCAAAGGCCTCTGCAGGCAGCAGATAAGGATCAGAGAGCTTTGGCTAAGAGCCTCAAAAGGGAAAGGGAAGGGAGGAGAAAGAACTTTCCAAAAATATGTGCTTCTTTCCCTGTTCTTGCTTCTCAGCACCTGCAATTATCTGAAGCATCATGGGCTCTTCATTCTTGACAATTTAAACAAAAAGAGCCAAATAGGTCAAACACCCAGCTGGACAGGCAAAAACATGACCTTGTAGTAGCGCATTTCAGAATGGTTCTACACTATGCACAGACACGTATCCATAATGGAATTGCCATTTCTGAGGAATGATTATAGTTTATCACCTTGCCTCATGTAAGGATTAATTATGTTTGCTAAACCCATTAAAAATATTTCTAATAACAGACTTGACAGCCTAAGCAACTCATTTTTAATTATCCTAAAGGATAGCTAAATGTCAGGAAGCACTTTCCTAAGTGTTTTGCCCTTATTCACACCCCGTTTACCCTATCTCAGAGTAAATGGTACAGAAGCTGCCCAGAAGCATAGACAGAGGTTCAGTAAACGCAGAAGAACAACAGCCGAATTGGACTTTGAGGAGCTGCCTTGAGAGTCTGGGCTATGATGCAAGACAGTAAGCCTGACAATTAATAAACAAACAAAAATTCATACCCAGCTGGGAGTGGAGTCATAGGCAGTATATATCATGTCTCTATATAAGAAGGATGGACAAGCCCAGTGTTGAGTTGTGAGTCTCTGCCCCCCCCCCCGTGACTCAATTTGAAAATGAGTCCTAACAGGCAGACTTTCCGAGTCACCCAGAGCAGTTCCATGACTCAAAAAACCTCAAGTCTTTCTCTTTTAAAAAGCCAGCTGCGGCTCCACAGAAAAAGCAGGACTGCTGTCAGGCTGTGTGTGTGTATTTTGGAGTTCTCTTTAAACACTTTCCTATTATTCCTGCCCATCCTATCTGTAAGGCAGTAGTGCAGAATGTTTTGATTGGTTCTCTCCACGTGATCCCACCCCATCTGTGACAAAACCCACTCCCTTTCACATCACGGACAGACCTACAGGGAGGAAGGGAAGTAGGATACATCCCAACTCAGGAAGGTGAGAGGGGACTGTTACTGAATGGGAGCAAGCAACACAATGAGGATGCAAGCTGTGGGTGGCTCTTTTTCTATTGCTCGAAGAACTGCCTCTCCCCTGCCTCCTCCAGCCCCTCCTGTTTGCAAAACTCACTTGTCTCTATGGTGAAAAACAGCTCTTCTCCCCCCCTCCCTCTCCTGGAGACACATCCTCTGTCCAATGGGTCCTCCAGGGTCAAGAACAAGCACCTCCCTCCTCCGTGCTATGCACACATGCAGGACCCTCATGTGGAGTACTCAGGCAACTATAATTGATAACTTTTGCAAAAGTTGTTACAAGTTATACAACCTGAGACCCTGCAAATTTTAAACCCAAACCAAAAAAAGTTAACCATTTCACTACACCACCACCCCCAGCCCTTGTCTCTGAACATAACGTACTCTGCGTGCACAAGTAGCAGCACTAACAGCAAAGCCTGGCTTCCAGATTGACACAAGAGGATTTTCAGGCAAGACAGAGGTGCCCAAACCCCTAGCCGTTTGTGGCCTACTCAAGTCTCCCAAACCCATGGTGACTCCCAAGTCAGGAGCCCTGGATTCGAGTGTTTCCGTGAGTCTTTGATACACATGACTCAAGTCTGCACAAGTCAATGAAAAATGTGTATCTTCACAACTCAGACTTGAGACACTTGGATCGAGTTCCCATCCCTGCTATATAATTGCAGAACTAGAATTTACCAACAAAGGTGACTGTTTAATTTGACTTGAACAAATAATCTCATCTCACCATATTGTTTAATAACTGAAGTCCAGCCAGGGAGACCGTACTATTTTATATCATTGAAGATGTACATTTTCACAGTATTTAGCTCATACATTTAATTCCTCATAAGAACAACATTTTTCACATTATACAGCCATTTTTAGTTATTTCCTTCACTGGTCTGGATCAAAGGAAGTCACTGTTCCTGCCCCAGCACTTAATTAACTCAAGACAGCCAGATAAATGATTTTATCTCCTCTGCTTGTCACTGTACTGCATTTAATAATAGTCTCTAGTTGCACACTGTCCATCTCATAGCCCTTTGACCCCAGCGGTACACCCAGGAGTTGCGGCTCCCAGGGCGGCAACATCATAATGTCACTTCCTGGTTCTCTCAGAGAAGGCAGCGTCTTCCTCTTTGTGTTCAGCAGAACCAGTCAAAAATTGCCACAGCCTCTGTGAGTGCACATGTAAATGTACATGTGCTTCCTGACTTGGGAAGCAACTGAAGCATGTGCGCACTCACAGTAGCAGCTGGGGTGATACATCTGAACCCTCCAAGCTTTCCCAAGCCACGACTTCCTCGTGGGTGCTCGTGAGAACAGGGTGCAATGACTCAAAGAAGTTGCTTCTCAGATCTGCTAAATCGCACCCTCCTTCATGTGGCACCCAGGGAATATGTCCCTGCCTGTCACATCCTAGATACATCTCTGCTTGATCTCACTTTTTTTTTCCTTTCTCTCCATACCAGAGGTGGTATCATAAGGCCCAATGTGTGCATAACTTGTTAGAATGTTCTCCTGCCACACAGCCAACATAAATGCACAGGACCTGCAAGACAGGACTTTGTGGTTAACAGAATTATCTTAATAAGCCAGTCCTTCATAATTCACGACCTCACAGAGTCCATCAGCCCCATAAAAACTTTCCAGTGGCTTGAAAAACCTCCTAACTTTGCCTGCCTGGAATTACAAAACAAAAAGATCATTTCTAAACACCTGGCAGTCCATAATCAGGACCAGACTAAGAGCCCAATCCTATTCTTCTCAATGTCAGTGGTATGCACATAACCGTACCAGGAGGGACTGGCCCAGGAGGGGGGTGAAAACAGTGGATGCCTCCTCTGCCAGATCCTATTCCAGATCCCATCAGGCTGCAAAGCCTGACATGGGGCTTCTCAACTCTCCATGGCAAAATAACCCCATTGCAGGGCCTTCCTCAGGGGAAGGGGAGGAACTTCCTCCTTCCCTGGAGGACACCTCCAGCAGCCTCCCTGGCCCTACTGGATGCAGTGGTAGCCTTTTTGGCGCCACTGCACCCAGTGGCATGGGAGGGGGATAGGATTGGGCTGTACATCTTAGACTATGTTAACCCTAAGAGGCCCCATCCCATTACTTTATTTTTAAAAAGAGTTTTACTTTTTGATTACATCACAAACATAAATAGCGTCTACACTCATGTCAGCACCAGAATTTGACATATGATATTGATTATTCTCACCTTGATGCTGTATAAACATTTTTGTTACATTGGAATGAAAATAACCATTTCAGAGAATCTTTTGTTTCCTAGCCTTTTATTTTTCAGCAGGTTATGTAAGATTTGAAAACTTTTGTTTTTAGAGACCTGAAGCTTTTGCTTAATTAGCTATAGCATAAATTTCACCCTGGTCAGTATATAAGGTTGGTAGACTGCGGTCCCATTTTGTGCAGTTGAAAGTTTTCATGAGCCTGTTGTGTTTTCTTTTGTTTTATCTACATCTCCAATTTGCAAAGGCACAAAGGCTTGTTAAAAGGCCAACACTTTACCACAAATCCCTTGACCAAGTGAAATTGCCTTAGTTCACAGATGACCAGTTGCTGGTCCTTATTCTGCCTGCTGATTAGGTAATTTGTGGTTTGTGGCACTGATGCTAATGGACAATTGCAGCTATTGAAGTCAGTGATAGACTTAGCAAATCACATACTTTAGATGTCACAAGGGGAGCCATGCCCTCTGCAACTACTGTTATTGCCTCTTAGGACTGCTAGATTTCAAGGCAGTACAAATGCATACCACTCTGGCAGCAAGCAATGTCTAGCCAGTGCTCGATAATTATTGGTTTCCAACACTCTAATCCAAATTCCAAGAACAAGGAAGACACAAATAAGGACGCAATAAGCAGACTGGGATTTCAAGTTCAACTTTCTCGTTAAAATCAATTATGACCATAAGAATTCTGAGATCCACTCAGGTGCGAGAAAAAGAGGCCAGAAATGAAGCTACAGGTTCACCAGCTTTGGTTTACAGATGTTAGGTAGTGACTCCACCACCACCACCACAACCCTCATGCTTAGAAATCCACAAATAGCATCAGACAGCAAGTACTTGTCAGGGAGATGTGACCAGAGGATGGCAGCAGTGCTGTAAATTAGACCACTCCATTCACAATGATCACCTGCTACCCTTTCAAAAGTATTCTGAAGTGTGGAAAACAGAATGGAACGGAATGGACAAAACAGAATGGAGCTTGAGAACTTCTCCTAAAACAAGAGCAGTGATGTCATCAGCAGGAATGTTCAGGTGCTCCCTTTGAAGCTTTTTTTCCTCCCCCAAAAAGACCTTTGCTGAAAAGCAGCATCAGGTGCAGGAGAAGGCAAACAGAGACCTTAACTTAAGGGCATGATAGGGATAGGATGTCTAGGCCATCATGTTTCCCCGAGGGCATGCCTCTGAATAGCACTTGTGGAAAGCAGTAGCAGGAGCTGTTTCCCTACATGTGGACCAATCTTCCCTTAGAGGGGTCCATGCTGGTGTGCGCACCTGTTCTTTGTGTGGTGTCAAGGTTGTGTTGCAATGCCATGCCTGGACTTTCAGAGATGATGTCAAACATAATCACTGAACTTCCAGATTGCTGAGCTCCAGTCTGCACAGGACTTGGTTTGGAACTGTGCAGCTTACAGGGAACCCTGCTGTGGACTCCAGGGGCATCTGGTTGGCCACTGTGGGAAACAGGATACTGGAATAGAGGGACCTTTAGTCCAGTCCAGCAGGGATATTCTTATGCTCTTATACCTCATATAGTCATGGGGCACCCTTAATATAGGAAAAAATGCACATCTTTTGACTCTGCATTTATACACCATGGAGATCCAGGGCCATGAGATTCATGTAAGGAAAAAAAAGGGATACAGGTATTGCTTTCACACATTACAGAGGCACACAAGTTCACATGGACAGCATGTGGATGCCTCTCAGCTAATTCTGTGAAGGTGCTATTATCCCAGACAACTTTAGCATTAATTCAGGAGCTGCTTCTTCTGGGTCACCTTGGGACTTCATGGCTTCCATAAAAGCCATTAATCTGTGTCAGCCCCAGATTACATGTGATCCAGCATATACAGAAGGAATGAAGAATTTCTTCTAATATAATTTGCTATAATAGAAAATAGCACATATCATTCACCCTAAACTGAGGTTGCTCAGATTGTTTTCTCAACATATAATAAGATTCTTCCTCCACATTAATGATGTCTATTGATTCCTGCCAGGTTGTACACAAGCCAAACAGCTGCATTTATTTCAGGCTATACCTGCTCTCTTGTGAAGTCAGAATCTATGTTAGGGGTTTTCCCTATTGGAATATTACAAGTCAACCTTTGGGCTATTATCCACAGAGGAGACATGTGCACAGCAAGAACTTGGTGTGCTGATTGTATTGCAAACACACTGAACAGTAGTTTGACAGTGGGAACTTATCACAACTGCAACAGTACTGTTTTTTCTAGGTGGGTGGTTCTCTCTCCTACAGGCATCTAACACTTCTTTGGATCATAGCCACAGATGATTAATTGCATGATTAGTAGATTAAAGCTTGCAGCTTTCTCTGTATGGCAAAGCCAGCATGCGTTGGCTTGTTTTGGTATAGTTACTGATCTTTTAAGCCATCCGTCATGTGCCAAAGCTGTAGTTCTTTGAATCCTGGAGAAACTTTGAATATGAGTTTGATGGATGGATAGATGGATAGATGGATGGACAGATCCAGTGGCTTCAAGTTGGGGAAGTCAAGATCAATGACAGACCATTGTATATGCAATCTACTATATGCAATCGTCAAGCACCATTCACTTGTATAGTTTTTTATAAGCAGCAAAGAATAATCTTTAAGAAGTTTATTACATGGGAGGTGTTTCAGGTATGAGCACTGGAAATCTTGGCAATAGAAGCAATTCCTGATTCAGTCTGTTCTGAGGGCCCAATCCTATCTAACTTTCCAGTGCTGATGCAGCCGTAATGCAGCCCTGAGGTAAGGGAACAAACATTTCCTTGCCTTGAGATGGCCTTGATGATTGCCCCCACCACCACAAGATGCTGCACTTACCTCATTGAACACAGCTGCATTGGTGCTGGAACGTTACATAGAATTGGGCCCTAAGTTCCAGTAGATATTTCATTTTAAAGAGAAGAGCAAATTATATGACTTGAATCCAGCAAGCATGAATGAACTAGCTGGGAATTTTAGCTCTCCCAGATAAGAAAAGTTTTTCTGGAATTGCAATAATCTTGAACTTAGACTTTTTTCCCCAGAAATTTTGGAAGTTTCTTATTAAAGATGGAAATAGAATAATGACAATAAAGATAGATGATCTTACAGGGCAGGAAGTCCTGTTAAAGCAGAGATAGAAATGGGCACGTCACTCTTCTGTGTTAGTCACCTTATGCCTAGTTTGCAAGATAAATTTCCTCACCTAGGCAATGAGGCAAAGTAATTATTTAAGACATAGGATACAGGTGCTTTTTACTTTAATTCTCTCTTAAAGAAAAAGCTTGGACTCCACAGTTAATGAAAAGTGGTTAGCATCAGCATCAACAACAGCCTTTGGTCAACCTGACAATAAAGGAGGGTGAAAATGTCACTTTGAGTTGCAGACATGGGTATAATTTAAAAAGTGGAAAATGGTGGACAGCTTCACTAATCCACACAAAATCTTCTACCTTTTAAGCTTCTTAATAAATATCTGATTGCAAATGAGATCTCCAGATAAACAGAAAAAGTATATTGGAGTGCTAGCCTCTGCATATTTACTCAGTAGGTTAAGCACACTTTCCTGGGAAGGAGTCCCACTGAGCTCAGTGGGACTTACTTCTGAGTAGGCATACATAAGATTGTGCTGTAACCTGAGTGTGCTCAGAAGGAGTTACTCTCCCAAGTAAATTTTCATAGGATTGCAGCTTTAACGTGACCTGAGCCACATACTGTCTCTCAGGAAACCTTTGGGAAAAACAATGACCTAAAGGCCCTAAATATTATTTGCCCCTAGAAAAAGTATCAGTTTCCCTCTTACAGAGCCCAGTGCTTCTGCTTGGATAGTCCTTTTGAAAACAGTTTCAAAGGCAACATTGAGCACTCCTGCTGTAGGAGACATTCTGAAGTTCTACCCATTTCCCCTTTGACTACACTTCCGATAGTAAGTTGTACTGTACGATAGTTCTTCCTTCTCTAACTATTCTGATTCTTAATGAATGAAAGCCTGCCTATGTTTTACATTGCTTCAGTCCCAATGCTTTTAAGGATCTGCCTGATGATTGAATTATCTGACATTTAATTGGAGAGCTGAAGAAATAACTATTGCAAAATTACCTCCTTTCATTATTCATGTCATTTCCTATCTATGTCTTCCTGCTTGTATGTCTATGTCTTCCAATTAATAAACTCTTGGCATTTTTTGTCTCGGCTGATTTTTTGTGTGAATCATTTTTCTTTGACTGATTTCACCCTATTTAGATCGCACACTTGGAAAATGGCTTGTGAATAAGTCCAGAAGGGATTTTTACCTTCTAATAACTGTGCTTCAGGCTGCCGATTACTGTAGTGTCCCATAAACTTTGACCTAGTTTGTGTCATTTGATGACACAAACTATTTCAGCCAGGATGTAAACTGAGCCAGAGTTCCCCAAGGTTTAGCACTAATAAAGAGAGTACTTCTGAACATGTGCAGATCAATTTTTTTCATTTTGTCGTGGATACTACACAGAGCACTGTTTCCACTTTTTAAAATTTTTTTTTTATGAATATAAGATACTTCCATTTATCATCCATTTAAAAAGCAGTAAGCTTTAAAGTGAGCATTGGGGGAGAGGAATCACATACTTTTCCCAAATGAAATCAGGGCCCACGAGTGGGGGGTACAGGCCCAGGGTCAAAAAGGGGCCTAGGAGCCAAAGGAGGGAGCCCAAACATTTCCAGGAACCTTATATTTTTCTATCTCACCAGGGCCCATGAGAGGGGGCGCAGGGGATACATCGTAACTGGGCCTAGGAGCCAAAGAATGGGAACTGGAAATTTTCTGAGATCTCAGAAAATGTTTGCATATACTGTGTGAAGACTGGCATTCACAGTTTTGTAAACCTATATAGTTTTATATGTTGTAATTCATAGCTACTATCTAACGATTGTATGAAATTATGATCCAATGGAGCAGAGATCCAATTATTCTTTTGGGGTACAAAAGAAACATTGTACTCCAAAGGGGCCCAAAAGAAACAGTGTAACCCCCCCCCAATACAATTCCTCTCAGAGGCCCTGATCAAGGCCCACTCCTGAACACAGTGCCAAATCTGGGAGGAAACTGGCCTGCTAGAATAGTTCTTTGGATTGTGGATTTGCTTATTCTGAAGGAGTACTTATGGGGCTCAGGGGCTGCAGAAGTAAGTAAGTAAGAAGTACATACACAGGGTACTTTCCATTCTAGAATGAGCCTAAATATGATGCTAATTTTCCACAATGATTTTCTATATTTAAAAAGATTTTAGAGAAACTTAGGAATGTGTTTGGTTTTCTGTATTACTGTATCTAGCTGCAAATGCTGTGTGGGTGGGTAGACCTGGGATCTACATAGGAAAGGCTGGAAGACCTGGCCCCAAAGACTTTTCCAAGCATGGCCACCCTTCCCCACCCTATTTTGTTCTCTCCCAACCCCTGGTCTGCCCTCCCCCCTCACCACCCTGCATTCACTCTGTTTCATCCCTTTGCCTTTTGGGAAGAAGCTCAAAAGAAACTTTGAACTCCCTGATAAAATTCCTCTTGGAGGTCATGTTAACTATAAGTTATTCACAGGATGAAGCAAACACCATAACCACTTTGCCATGAACATAATTCAGGAAAGAATGATTCACACAACCCACATTTTCTCCAGGCCTGTTTGGTTGTGTGAATCAGCTTTTTTGGGTTGTTTATTGTTCTGAAGCCTTTTTGAACCCTTCTATAGAAGTGCTTGCTGCCACTCTCAATAAAAATAATTGCCCTGTGGATTCCCTAAAGAAGTCTCAAACCATTTTAGATCTCATATGTTAAGATTTAACAACATATTATGACGTTTCAGAGGGGGTAGCTGTGTTAGTCTGTTGCAGCAAAAACAAGAAAGTCTTGTGACCGACACATTTCTTGAAATCAATTCCAGTCCACAAAAGTTTATGCTTCCATAAATATATTCATCTTTAAGGTGCTACAAGACTGTACACAATATGAAACAGAAACAATGTACAGTATAAGATGTAACAAAATGGAAGAAATCTGTCCTTATATACTGTATAATCATGTGATAATACTGTCATGGAGTAGGGCCTGCTAGAGGATCCATAATAAATATAGTAGATAGAGATTCTACCACACCTGGCTCTACATCACATGATATTGCATTGCATGCTCCATCTAATGGACCATAAGAAATATTTAGCCCCCTATCTGAACAAGCAGGCAGATTGTTTGGACAATATTCTATTGAAGAATCTGTTGTGATCAGAGGATCCAAATGCAATTGAGATTATGGGGGCTTTTCTAAAGCATCTCATGAAACATCGTAGCATTAGGGAAACAGTTCAAGCCTGAACTGTATGTGTGTGTGTGTACTATGCCAAGGCAAGTCGTAAATGGACATAAAACAATTGCAGAAAACCTAGACTGGTCTTTTATTCAACTGCTCCCGCTAGTAACTATTTCTGAGGCGGGGAGGGAGTTGGCTCTTGTATCTTTTGTTTCTTTCTTATGCCTGCCAAAAAATATCAGCGAGTAAACCAGCACCATCTAGTGTACAGAACAGGAAAAAATCCTATGCTACATTTTAATGGTTATCTGAAGTTGACTATATTTTATATTTATTGTATTGTTATTCTCTTAAGTGCACCTTTAAAAAAGTGTTCTGTAAAAAATACAAATCACAGTTCTCACAACAATTACAACGAATGTGCTTTGGGGAAGAATAGTATTTTTCCAGGCCCTAAAAAGGGTGGCTTCAGTATTTTATTTTATACCCCCCCTTCCTCTACTGATATGAAAATATGATATCCCAGAATTACAACTTTTAGGGAAGATGTGCTTAACTGCATTCTGCAAATGGATGCTTGCCAGTATGTTTCTGGGCCAATTTTAAGGTGCTGGTTGTTACCTTTAAACCCCTGCTTGGCATAGGTCCTGCTTGGCATAGGACCTGGTTACTTGAAGGAATGCTTTCTCCCACATGTATCTGCCCACACTCCAGTCCCCATCTAAGGCCTTGCTTTGAACTCCACCTCTCTCTGAAGCATGACAGGTGGGAACAAGGAACAGAACCTTCTCAGTGGCAATACTCAGACTCTATTAAAGTCTTCCTGAATCAAGCCAAATGACCATCTAGTCCAGGGGTGCTCACACTTTTTTGGCTCGAGAGCTACTTTGAAACCCAGCAAGGCCCGGAGATCTACCAGGGGCGAAGGAAGCGTCTGACAGACACCCCCTTTGATGTATGGAGCCCCTGCTGGACCAAACACTAGACGAAACTGACATATTAACAGTTTGGAGAGACAGGGCTCTGCGATCTACTCATTTTGCCTCGCGATCTACCGGTAGATCGCGATCTACCTATTGAGCACTCCTGATCTAGTCCATCTTCCTGTATCTCACAGTGGAATTCCCTCCCCTGGGGGGCATGAATGACTCAGGGCCCAATCCTATCAAACTTTCCAGCACCAGTGCAACTTCAGCAGCCCGGAGGTAAGGGAACAAATCCTTCCATACCTTGAGGAGGCCTCTGTGACTGCCTCTCCAACACAGGAAGCAGTGCATACCCCATTGACACAGCAGCACCAGCACTGAAAAATTGGATAGAACTGGGCCTCCACTCCTTGGCTGTTTTTTAAGCAACTAGTCAAGACATTTATTTTGATTGGCATTCTGTATACAGTGTTCGCTCTTTTTAATATCTGCTGCTCCTTATTTTATTAGATAATGGCATTTTAGTTTTTACCCATTTTATGAACTTGTTGCATGCTTTCTGTATGATGATGTCTTCATTTGTTATTTACTGATGTGCATCTGTTGCAAGCCACCTTGGTAGTCCCTTCTGGAACGTGGAGGGGTGAGGGAGTAGTTTTATGAAAACTAAATATATGTTTGTTTTCTGTGTAACAAATAGATAATGTAAAAAGGCTTTTGCTTATGCAGATTGTGCTTGTAATTTAGTTCTACCCAGGAGATGCACGTATTTAAACTGATGTAATAGTAATGTACTGCTCCTTCAAAGTCCTGGATACATAATTCTCAGCACACTCCTTTTAAAATGAAGTTTAAAAAATAGCCTGTCCCAATGTGCTCCTTAGGGATCTATAAGGAACAAAGAATCCCAGCAAGCCTGTGTTGCACTAAATGCAAGTTATTCAGCTAAAGCAAATTCACTAGCGACCTGTTTCATGGGAAACATCCAAATTGATCACCCCCAAACTGTCAACGATGCAAATCAACCTGAAATTTAAGGCACTTTATTCCACATTCTCTAACTGCAAGAAATCAATGCCATTCTGGCAAGTTCTACTTACAAAGCAATCGTATACTTGTCTATTCAGAAGTAACTTCCACTTTATTCGATGGTGCTTAGTCCTAGGAAAGTGTGCATAAGAACAAAGCCTTATTTAATAAAATTAGGAACTAACATGCAAAGCACTATTGCAAACATCTTCATGGAAAAATCTCAAAGAACAACTCATTGTTTGCTTCTTCTGCTGTTTTCTACTTTGTTGCAGCTTCCTGTGAATGCTTTAATCCACTGGAAATATTTGCTACATTTAATCATATCAAAATGACTTTCCAAGTGTAGTCAGTTTCTTGCTAGAGATTTAGATTGCTGCTGAGCCTCTCCCACTTTCCTTATATGAATATGTGATCATTGCTTAGATTAGAAAGCATTTGATTAGAGGCATTTGCAGAGTGAATGAGATCCCTTACATCAATATTACAGAGAGATTGATGCAAACACCACTTTAAGCCACCTTACCCCTGCTAACTGGGTAAGAGGCACTTTTTAAGTGGGTGCTCTCCTTCTGTTTAGCAGGGGGAGAGTAACTGGCCCTCCTCACCCAGCACTGCCTTTTCTAGTGGCTGTCTGCTGGTGTTCTTTTGCAACCTTTTAGATTGTGAGCCCTTTTGGGACAGGGAGCCATTAGGTGTTTTTTTTTAATTTTCTCCATAAACCGCTTTGTGAACTTTCTGTTGAAAAGCGGTATATAAATACAATAATAATAATAATGTGTGAGAAAGCCTTTCACCTTGAATCTTATTCTCTATTAGCAGGGATGTTCAGAGTTCTAATACACATCTCAGTAATGCCTACACAGCCCCATAGTTCCGTCCCCCCAGAAACACTGATCTGTATAGTATATGACAGCTGATTGTATATTCTGTTCAGTTTCTTTTGGTCCCTTGTTCTTATATAGCAAAGGTGGCCAAACTGCAGTGTGCAAACCACATGCAGCTCCTTGACATATAATGTGCTCCTAGCAGCAATATGTTGGCTGAGCTCCTTTATTTAAAAGGTAAATTTAAAAAATTTCAAGCTTTATAGTTATTTACCTGGTATAAACCGAGATCCCACTGGATCAAAATGTAAATTTAATGTTCATGGTGAGTAAATATATTTAAGAATTTCAATGCTTCTTAAATACTGAAGCTGTCAAAACATCTGGAGTTTGCCATATATGGCTCTTATGTTAAGCAAGTTTGGTCACCTCTGCTATATAGCTCTCTGTGCTTTGGATTTTAAATGTGTTGCAATGTCCTTTATCTTTTAAAATACTCATCTGACACATGGACATTTATATAGATTCCCCCTCATAATTAACATTAATCAGAGAAAATACTTCCTCTGTACCAGCTCACTGATCTGGAGAAAATGTCACAGCGATGCCTTCAGGCATTCAGTCCTGTTAATGGTTTCATGAGAAATGAAAATGTGTTGGGGTTAACCTTGAAATGCAATGCTCCCCTATGTGGCAGAGTACAGAACAAAAGATGTATAACCTGAAGCGCTTATGTGTTCACTGAACACAATGGCTGTGTTTCAGAGAAAGAACTGCTCTAGCTCTAAAGAGCAGATACATCATGCCTGATACAACAGCAGGTATTTCTACAGTCGATGCATGCTATATGCAGCCAAAAAAAAAGTCAAAGACAGCCTAGTAGTCATTCTTCTCTTGCATTCGGGACTAAGGACCCAAACCTATCCAACTTTCTAGCACTGGTGCAGTTGCAATGCAGTCCCGATATAAGGGAGCAAATGTTCCCTTATATTGAGGAAACCTCCATGACTGTCCCCACATCACAGCATGCAGTGCATGCTCCATTGGCTCAGTTGCATCAGTGCTGTGTGTGACAGATCAGGAGAGAGATCTTGGGGTGGTGGTGGATAGGTCGATGAAAGTGTTAACTCAATGTGCGGCAGCAGTAAAGAAGGCCAATTCTATGCTTGGGATCATTAGAAAAGGTATTGAGATCAAAATGGCTAATATTATAATGCCATTGTACAAATCGATGGTAAGGCCACACCTGGAGTATTGTATCCAGTTCTGGTCGCCGCATCTCAAAAAAGACATAGTGGAAATGGAAAAGGTGCAAAAGAGAGTGACTAAGATGATTACGGGGCTGGGGCACCTTCATTATGAGGAAAGGCTAGGGTGTTTGGGCCTCTTCAGCCTAGAAAAGAGGCGCCCGAGGGGGGACAAGATTGAGACATACAAACTTATGCATGGGATGGACAGAGTGGATAGAGAGATGCTCTTTACACTCTCACATAACACCAGAACCAGGGGACATCCACTAAAATTGAGTGTTGGGAGAGTTAGAACAGACAAGAGAAAATATTTCTTTACTCAGCGCGTGGTTGGTCTGTGGAACTCCTTGCCACAGGATGTGGTGATGGCATCTGGCCTGGACGCCTTTAAAAGGGGATTGGACAAGTTTCTGGAGGAAAAATCCATTACGGGTTACAAGCCATGATGTGCATGTGCAACCTCCTGATTTTAAAAATGGCCTATGTCAGAATGCCAGATGCAAGGAAGAGCACCAGAATGAGGTCTCATATTATGTGGTGTGCTCCTTGGGGCATTTGGTGGGCCGCTGTGAGATACAGGAAGCTGGACTAGATGGGCCTATGGCCTGATCCAGTGGAGCTGTTCTTATGCTGGAAAGTTGGATAGTTTTGGCCCTAAGGCAATTATCAGTACTTTGGAGTGCAGTATTTCTTTATAAAAATAAATACAGGCACTGTTATACATTTATATCCTGCTTTTCTTACATCATAGAAATCAAAATGACAGACTGTGTAGGGTTCCCAAGCAGTCACTGACAAACTCTAAACATGCTTAACTTCAAGAAGATGAATATATGATGTGCCATCAGACCAATACCTGTCCCCAGTATTTTGGATGATGGATGGATGAAGGATATATTGGGATATGAGAGTGAGTAGCTATGGGTGAAGCCATTGAGGGATTTGAAAATGAGGTCTAGGAGTTTGTGTTGGATTTGGGTGGATAGAAAGGCAATGTAAGGAAGTGTGCCCCCGGGGCTGAGCAATGAAAGAGCTGAATGGTTTCGATAGCAGAGGCTCAGATAGAGGTGAACAGGCCAGGATGTGCCACCAGAATGATGCAGCTGCATGCCAAGCACCATATACGAGATCTGACTGCCCTGGCTCAGTGTTATGTACAGACCCTACCTTTTTGGTAGGTTTAACTATAGCATTGAATAGTTCTGATGAAAAAGTGTGAATGAATGAAAAACATACCTGAATGAAATGAATG
Organism: Tiliqua scincoides; assembly: GCF_035046505.1. Classification (NCBI taxonomy): domain Eukaryota; kingdom Metazoa; phylum Chordata; class Lepidosauria; order Squamata; family Scincidae; genus Tiliqua; species Tiliqua scincoides. Next base: position 35,871,246 of record NC_089825.1, read on the forward strand.
AATTAAAAACAGTACATGAAACCAACTAAAGCAGTGTTTCAAACTGTGGGTCAGGACCCACAAGGTGGGTCACAAGCCAATTTCACATGGGTCACGTAGCATATAGCAACCACAAATGAACTGAAAATACTGGGTACAGAGCTGTTGGGCCAGGTGGACCCCTGATGGGATAGAGCATGGTGCTTTACTCTGAGTAGGTGGGAAGATGGGATGCTGGAGAGGGGAGAGGGTTGCATGGTTAGAGAAGAATTCAAGTCTTCATTTTGCTTTGACTTCCAAGCTGGAGTGTTTGAATTCCAAGCTATGTAAAATAACAGCACGAGCCTGCTGCATAATGGGACTTTTGGCTGATCACAGCTTAGCTTTGAAGCCTCAGTGAAGTCACTTCTGACCATGACATCACTTCCAGGTTAATGACATCACTTCCGGTAGGTCCTGACAGACTGTAATTCTAAAAAATGGGTCCCAGTGCTAAATGTTTGAGAACCACTGAACTAAAGGAAATCTGACTGTATAGGACAGAATGTGGCCCTGGCAAAGATTGTCAACACCTGAGCTTAGTGTCTCCTGAGCACCAGCCACCAATCCTTTTTCCATTTCTCAGTAGCAGCAACAGCACTGAGGTTAAATCATGCTGAGTCACTGGACTCAGTGTACAGAATTAATTATCGAAACAGGAACCATTATCACTGCTATTCAGAAGAGCAGTTAGCAGCAAGCTGCTGGTGCAGGGAAAGAACAGTTTGCCAGTGAAGGGAAAAATTAATGAGCAGGGAGGAGGAGTCCTTTATTAGTCCCTCCTGTAGAACAAGTTGGTTACCAATCCCTGTTCCTTTTTTGCAGCAGGGGCCTGTTTTTAGAAGGACTAGATTCAGAAAGATGAAGTTCAAACAAGGTTGATTTAGAACAAGGCAACATGTTCAGTATTTAATGGCGCACGCCCATCCAACTTTCCAGCACCAATGAAGCCCCCAAGTAGGGGAACAAATGCTCCATTACTTTGGGGTGGCCCTCATGACCAACCCCTACTGCAGAATGCAGTGCATGCCCCCTTGGCATGGCTACATCAGCACTGGAATGTTGGATAGGATTTGGCCCAAATGTTCAGTTTTAGACCTACTGTCTTGGTGGTGGTGGTAGTTTTTAAATGTCCATCAAGATGTTGAAGTTTTGTTTTTTTACTGCTTGTTCCTACTTTTCCATTTCCACACAGAACCTGTGGATAAATAGGTTCCCAGTCTCTAACAGTTCTCTTTTAAAGTGTCTCCATTCAAAAAGCAGAAAAAGCTTGTTCTCTGGGGAACAATCAGGTTTTGTTCTTGTAAGAGAGGTGGATTTAAAAAAGAAAACTTTTTAAAGAACACCACTTAATAGTATATAAAGGGTTATACTTCAGAACATTAACAGCAGCCTGAATCGAAAGGAAAGCATAAGTCGTTTAACAGCCAGCTCTGTACAACACCTTTCCCTATTAAAGTTGTCTCGTACAGGACAATAGCTCTGGCTCAGATCTACCTGTCAAAAGTGATGAAGCTAACATTTATTTAAAATACACATAGTTCATCTCTTAATCACAATGTGGATCATCTCTCATTTTTGTTTATGCCCATCCAAGAATTTTCAGTAGCAGTGTTGGCATGGCAAGCCTATTTACACCTTTGGTTATTTTGGATGGAGGCAGATGAACATCCAATATATACCCAACCCCCATAGTTCACATTCTCTAAACCCCTCCTCCATATTCAATATCTCAAAATTCACATGTGAGCCAGCATAAAAACAGAGATTTTACCAATCCCCTTTCAGGTAGGGTGGATTTAAGACTACTACAGAGCCAGAAGCTACCTGAAAATCTCTTTCAGCTAGATCTGAAATAGGCAAAGCAAGTCCTAGGTGCCAGACCTTGCACACAAGAGCCCTCTGTCTGTTCCGCATACATAGTTAACAATTTGGCATTGATGCTGGTATCACCTGCGTCACCTAAGAGTAGATGCTTTACTCCCAGATGCAGTTCAGGGGGCCCTGGCACACCATTAAAAATCAGTGAGGCAGCTGCCTCAGGAAGGATTCTCTAAGCACCATTAAAGAACAGCAAATAGTTCATGCAAGTAACCTAATCATGTTACAAATATTTATAATATTCATATATTGATTTTCAAACACAAACATTCTCAGTCTTGAAAGCACTCTTGTATATGGGCCCTTACTCAGTGCTCTGTGAAATGTAACAATTTGGGGATTACAAAACTTGATTGCATGCACTACCCCGTTTGCACAAGACCAGATCCACTATATAATCCCTGTTGCCACATTCAGCTACAACTGACAGTTTCGTCTTGCTAAATTGGGAGGAAATCTAATTTCATTTTCCAAAAAAATGGTAGCTCTGATTTGCCATATTGCATGACTATGTATGCAAATTATACATGTGCGTGTATGCAAATTTAATTGGCATTGAGCCTGAAACTAGGTGGGGAAGAACCTGGAAATCCATTCAAAATTGGTGGCAATAACTCTTATTAGCATTTCCAATGTCAACAATCTATCCTTGTCAACTCAAAAACCACTTCCCTTTCTTTAAAATAAAGGTTTAAAAAACATGCCCAAAGTAGAAAACAGACATGCAAATAAAGTTTGTGGTCTTGCCCCAACACATTATTAAATTAAATTATTTAATTGTGCTGGCAGACAGTGCCAGATTTGGTGAGGCCCTAAGCTATATAAAACTTGGAAGTCCTTTGTTAAAAAAAAAATTACACCAAAATTTGTTGCATAAGCTGTTTTAAAAAGGGACTATTATATAGTGTATTCTATTTAGCACACATAACATTTTAAAAGCCTTCCAAAAAAAATTCTGATTTTAGATCCTTGCAGATTGTGAGGCCCTAAACTGTGCTGTGTTTAGCTTCTGCTTAAATCTGGCACTGCCAGCAGCAGCTACAGGTAAGGAGAGCTGTGGGGGTAGGGAGAATGAGCAAGGGCTCACTTTACAAGTAGGAGACAAGTCCTACTGGATCATCTAGTCCCAGCACCCCATTTTCCACAGTGGCCCACCAGCTGCCTCTGGGAAGCCCACAATCAGGAGAGAAAAGTATCTTAGGGCCCAATCCTATCCAACTTTCCAGCACCGGTGCAGCTGCAATGCAGCCCAGAGGAAAGGGAACAAATGTTCCCATACCTTAAGGAAGCCTCCAAGACTGCTTCCCCAACACAGGAAGCAGTGCATACCCCATAGGCACAGCAGCACTAGCTCTGGAAAACTGGATAGGATTGGCCCTTAGTCTATCACCATTGCTCCCCTACCATTGATGTTCAGAGGCATGCTACTGTTAAACCTGAAGGTAATGCATAGCCATCCTGACTAGTAGCCATTGACAGAACTGCATTCCACAAATTTTTCCAATCCCTTTTTAAAGCCACCAGTTAGGGGCTAACACCACATCATGCAGCAATTAATTTCACAGACTAACACTGATGTTCCTGAAAAGGGGGGGGGGAATGCTCCGGTGTAAAGCGGTCCCTCCCTGTCACCTGCAGAGCATTCACAGCCATGAGAGCTTTAACAGGCTCTGCAGGCAAGGGGCTGCTTTACACCAGAGTTCAGGAGGCTGCAACACTTAGCGCTTCACACACACACCCCCAACACCAGCGCAGACTAATTACAGTATATGGTATGCTAAGAATTATCTCCTTTAGTCCATTCTCCCATTCATCACCTTCATTGGATGACCCCTGATTCTAGTATTGTGAGAGGGAGAAAAAGTGTCTCATCCCACCCTTTTGACACCATGCATAATTTTATAAACCTCAGCTATGTCCCTTCTTAATCACTGGGGTTTTTTTTTTCCTCTTCCAGCTAAAAAGTCTCAAATGCTGTAACCTGACCTTGAAAGGTTAGTTTCTAGCTCTCTGATCATTTTGCTTCACTCAAATCTCCCTTCTCCCCTTGGAGAAACTCTGCCCATAGCAATGAATATCATTAGGGTACCTGTATGTTTCTTTACATTGAGCAAATAACTGGGGGTGGGGTGGGGGGGAGAATGCAATTTGGAAAAATGACACAAGGAAGAAATTTAAAAAAACAAACCACTCTCCCCCATGGCAATAGCCTCAATCTGAATCCCATACCACACTATACCCTTGAAGCTACCTGTTAATTTTTTTAAATGTGGGTGATTCACAAAAAGTTTTCCCACATCACGTTCAGTTTGGCACTCAAGTTGTGGAGTGCTTCTATGGTGGCCTTTTGCCAGACAAACACAAACCTGAAGGCTTCTTTTCTGAGCACTATAAAGTGCTCTAATCTAATCTAATCTAATCTAAACAATAATAAAAGTCAGCATGTGTATAGTCCTTTCTGGGTGTCTCATCCTGATGTAATCCTTACACAGCAACCCTGTAAAGCAAGTAAGGCTACAGTATGCACAATTACCCAGGAGTAAGTTCTATTGGACTCATTGGGTCTTACTTTTGAGCAGATATGCTCAGGATTGAGCTACAAGTTATCCCTATGTTGTAACTGGGAGGTTAAGGCTGATAGGGAGTAGCTTACCTAATAAGTTTATGGCAAAGGGGAGATTTGAACTGGGGAAGTCCTGCTTCACAGCTCAGCCACTGCACTACACCAACTCTCTGTAACTGAGTTGCACCAGAATTGTGTGAAGATTTCCCAGGGCAATCCCCAAGGCAAGCATCTGATCATGCCCTTAATGAAAGAATGATACACTGGGCTACCAGAAGAACCTCTTCATTCCAGGGACTTACCACTGTGGACTAGCCAAAAAACTTCCAATGGTGTCAGCTATCCTCCTTCCTTCTGCTTTGTCTGAAGGGAAAAGAGCTGTTGAGTCAACTAAGCAGTAGCTGCCATTTTCTCCTTATTCTATCTGCTTAAAATACAATTAAACCCACCTGTCATTTTGGTGCAGGTGATAATATTCTTTAGTGTTTAGCCATTGCATGCCAACTTTCTTTTTACCTAATGATCACTAGTCCTCTTTCTATTAATTGCAATTTTTTGCCACTCTTCCTCCAAGGAGTTCATATTTCCTCTTATCACTATTGAGCACATTAAGCCTGTCAGGTATGTTAGCCTGAGAGAAAGAATCTCAAATCTTTGAGCCCAGGTTTGAACTCAGGTTTTCCTAGGGCTAGTTCAACACTCTAAACATTATCTCATTCTTTTGCCTCTTGATAGTCAGCCCCACTACATATGCTTACAACTTCGGCTTCACTAAAATTATGAAAAAGGATCATGCAAAATCTTTTTAAAAAATACATTTTTTCAAAAGAATTGTGCAAAATATAAGGATGCTAGTTCTGTCACACAGTTTGAGTAAGATGCTTCAAAAGCCACAACCAGGATTCTGGTCCAGGTTTGAGTGCTATTTGCTTACTGAATAAAATTCACAGAGTAAGCACTGGGAGAACCAAGTGGCAGCCCGGAGCAAAAATTCTGGTCCCAGATCTGTGTAATCAAAGCTCTTCTTTTGTTGCAATATATTTAGTGCTATGCTCTCTGCCATATGCATGCACAACTAGTGTCCCAGGATAGGAGCAGTCACCCTAACCAAGAGGAAAACTGGATACTATTGAATTTAGCAAAAGAAGCTGTGAAGTTTCACTTACAGAGTCATGGACCCATTGCCATTGCTATGGCATCAGCAATGTTTAATCCCTGATCTGTTGCTATGTGGACTACTTTTATTCAGCAGAGTTTGGTGCTCAAGCTGAGCCGTCTCTGAAGTCAGCGGTTGGCAAACTTGCAACCGTCGTCCTTCAAAAAAGCAGTCCCTGTTCATATCAGAGCTTACCATTCTGCCTCTGCACCAGCATCCCAGAAGGCTGTGCAGCAGGCCATCTGGGCAGACACGACTGCCCAGAGCGTCCTGTGCCCAGATCTATTCAGAATGAACGTGGTGTGGACACAGAACAGTAAGCTCCACTGGTGGAGCAGAGGGCTTTTCCTCAAACCCCAGATGCAGCCCCTGGGCCGGGCTTTGGAAAGCTCTGCCTCAAGTGATAAAGACAGCCAGGATGGTGTAGTGCTTCTAGAGTTGGACTTAGACTTGGAAGATCCAGGTTCAAATCCCTGCTTAGCCATGAAGTTTCCTGGGTGACCTTGGGCTAGTCACTATCTCTCAACCTTGCCTACCTCACAAGGTTGTTGTGAGGACAAAAGGAAGAAAGGAACTACACTATCTTGATTTCCTTGGAGGAACAGCTGTATAAAAATATTAAAAATAAATACCTTGCCAGCATCGTATATGCCTTACAACTTCTGCATTATATTCCTATAAGCATATCTACACAAAGCTGTCATTCAAGATCACTGGAAAATTAAGTTCATCCAAAAAGCTGAAGCTGGGTATTGATAAAAAGTAGACAAAGACAATATTATACCAGTCTTGAAACTGATTGATTGCACCAGTGTGGATTTCTTCTAGAGGTTCTCTAAAGATCTTCCAAGTCAATAGCAACATTCCCTATTACACTCTGATGTGACTAAGGGCCCAATCCTATTCAGCTTTCCAGCACCCGTGCAGCTACAATGCAGCCTGGAGGTAAGGGAACAAATGTTTCCTTACCTTGAGGAGGCCTCTATGACTGCCACCCCACCAAAGGATACAGTGCACACCCCACTGGCACCACTGCACCAGTCCTGGAAAATTTGATAGAATTGGGCCCTAAGGCTGCAATCCTAACCACACTTTCCTGAGAGTAAGCCCCATTGAACAAAATAGGACTTACTTCTGAGTAGACCGAGTAGGCTTGTGCCCTAAGGAACAGAATCAGAACCTGAGGTGATCTATGCAGATAAGACTGGGACACAATTGCCACAAGAACTGCCAGGGTAAATTTTGCCCCACCTCACTGGTGTCTCAAAGTGCATCCTTCCTTTTTAAGGGGGGGGGGGGAATAAAGAGCTGCATTTTGGGACAATATTACAAGAGCCCCAGCCCTATCTACTACCCCAATACTGAGGGTGCAATCCTAACCCCTTATGTCAGTGCTTTCCAGCACTGGCATAGCGGTGCCAATGGGATGTGTGCAGTTGGGTGTCACTCACAGAGGCCTCCTCAAAGTAAGGGAATGTTTGTTCCCTTACCTCAGAGCTGCATTGCCCTTATGCCAGTGCTAGAAAGCACTGACATAAGGGGTTAGGACTGCACCCTGAGTGACTAACTTCCACCAACGGGGTGAAGCTGAATGCATTGTTGCATGTGCAGAGTGCACATTGCAGGTCCAAGAATCTCTATAACATACAAATCTACTCTGCACACGTGCCTTGCCTACACAGACATATGGCATTTTTATTTCAGAAGACTGTGGTGACTCAGGTGGCAGGAAAAGTTTTGTGATATACATTTGAACACCAGCTCAATATGAGGAGAGCCCTACTAAATCAAATCAAAGGTCTATCTAGCCCAGCACCCACCAACTTACCTCTGGGAAACCCATAACCAGGTGAGAAAGGAGTACTCCTCTTCTGCCATTGCTCCCCTGCAGTTGGTATTCAGAGAGATACTGTTTCGGAAAGTGGAGATGGCACATAGCCATCATGACTAGGCCATTGATAAATGTGGCCTCCATGAAATAGCATGCGCTAATCAACCACATATTCTTCAGGTTGCCAAGTGTTCTTGAGTTTCATAGACAGGTGGTTGGAAATTCAAAACACTTTTAATGTCTCAAGAAGATATCTCTGTAGACCACCACTGATCCTACCCAGGGCTGGCCCAAGATCTCCTGGTCCTTGAGATGACCTACCAAATGCTGTCCCCATTTCCTGGTGATATACCTAGTAATGTCCTCCCATTCCCTGGGTTGGAAAAGGAAGAGGGGATAGAGTGGAAGAGGAAGCATAGCGGAGAATAGAGTGGTGAACTAGAGCATCAAAGACACTAGCCCACAACTCTCCTCTCTCCTACAGTTCATCTTCTACTTCTACCTCAACCCCCTCTTCTTTTTCCAGTCCAGGGAGTGGGATGTGGAGGAGCTATGAGAGCAAGTTGAGAGAAAGAGGTGAGTGCCTCTCACCAAATTACTGCCTCATTAAATCTCATGCATGGGTTGGCCCTGTTCCTACTTAGATATACCATATTTATATTCCAGCAGATTATTTTGGTGGTTATTGGACCAATAGGACTAGGCACCTATGAGACCAATCAGAACCTTTTTACTGACTTAAGTGAAAGTTGAATCAGATTCTTAAATCAATTGTTGTCACGCTTTCTCCCAGAAGGTGGCTGCCGTTCACCAGCAGTGATGCTGTTCTTGTGCAACTCACATTTTGCCTTTGAATAACCCATTAGCCCTTCTGAATAGGGAACAAATGAAAACAGACTTAGCTATAGAGAATCATACTGCGCATTGTGAATCAGGCATGAACACTATGCTGTGAAGTTTGTAAAGCACTTTCCGGACCTGTGGGAGGTATAGGTTTTTGGCATCTATGTGAGCAATTTGTTGTTTCTAAGTAAAACTCTTAAAACATTGAGCGGTGCTATGAGTTTCTTTCATTATTTTTCTCTGCCTGAAATGGGTACATGGAGTAATAGCTGTGTGGCTTAGAAGCACAAATGCCATTTGTTTCAGAATTAATAGGTTAGCCCTGAAAGTATTTATTTATTTCAGGGGGAGCATAGGGGAGGGTTGATTCACCTACTTGCAGTAATGCTTTTCTTTCAGAGTCAGATACTGTTTACAAGCCATTAACTTCCAGGTTGTAAAGATGATACTTTTGGACATATTTATGATGAGAAACAGGCAAGGGAAACTCAAATAATATGCAAGAGGAGTTTTAAAAAATGCATCTAATTTTTATACAGCTCCTATTTCTAGATAAGTTTTTTTTATGCATGCCATGACAGCTTCTACTGAAAGAATGAAAGCTATGTATATATGGTTGCTAGTACTCCTCCTCATAAGTGCAGTAGTGCTCCAAACTCCTCTCACCTGACCCACACAGATCCGCTCACTCAAAATTTCTCCTGGCTCAGGGTAGATTTTGCATTATCATCATCAGCTAACTAAGTGATTAAAAAAAATAGCCTATGTTAATTCCACTCACTTCCACTGCCTGAGACTCTTGCATTCCATCATCCAATGAAATGAAAGGAATTCACTCCCCTTATTAGGGATGTGATCCTTCCTTTGAGCATCTCCCATCCACCATCCCCCCTCTTCCCCCTCTCATCCATCTGCACCTTGGCCCTGGATAGACTGGCACTTATGCCCCTAGGCAAATTTCTCAGTTTGTCTTCTATTGAACCTTGTGGTTACTCTCAGCTGACTGGAAAATATTTTTAAGGTGGCACCACAGCTCTGGAGGTTCCAGGAGAAGCCCTGGCACTGTGTCCCCTCCCTAACCTTGACCACAACTGCTTTTATGTTGCTTCTGAATAAATCACTGATTTCCCATTCATACATTTGAAGCCACACATCCAAGGGCTGTCCCAAGATCCTGCCTGCCTTTTGCCTAAGATGGTGTAGCTCCCCGCTGGTGTCGTGCCTTGCTGCTTTCAATGGTTTTTGGCCCCATACCCATGCAACATTCCACCTCCCCTTCACTTGCTTCCTCTTTCTATTACTGAAATTTTTAAAAGGCAGAGAGCATGGAAAAGTAAGCACGTGGATGAAATGTCAACAGTGGCCTATCTCTAGACAGGCACTCTAGGCCACCACTGTCATCTCTCCCCCCATTTCCTCATCAGCTCTTCTCTGCCTTTTTAAAATCACAGGTATGGGAAGATTTAAAAGTCACAGGTATGGGAAGATTAGGAACAGGAGCAGCAGCAATCAGGCCAGACTCGGCAAAGAGGGGTGATGGTAATGGCACACACAGGGCACTTCCCACCAATCTATCTACCACCTACGGCAACCACCTCACCATGCCTCATTAGCAGATCAGCTATGGCCCCACCTGGAAATATGGCTGTCCCTCCTAGCAAAGAATACTAGCGGTAGCCCTGTAGTGAGCCTAGGGGTGACCGATTGCCATTACTACTGTTTAGCATTTAACAGCATACGTCAAGGCATTCAACTATGATCAAGATCCAAAGAGGAAATTCATGAGTGGCAAACCCAGTCTTGGAAAGGAGGCACCGGTAATTTCACTTTCCAATTGCACTGTTTCACACCACACTGAACCCTGTTTCAACTGGTCCTCAACCTTCAAAAGCATGGGGAAGATCACAAGGGGCTGCAATGAGATGTGTGGGCCAGTGGTGTAATGACTGTAGATACAGAGCACAATCCTAACCAGGTCTACTCAGAAGTAAGTCCTATTTTGTTCAATGGGGGGCTTACTTCAGGAAAGTGTGTTTAGGATTGCAGCCACAGTCAGTTCTCTTTATATGCAAATTCGCTATCTGCAAATTCGCTTATCTACAAGGGTCAGAATTGCCACCTATCCCTCTTTATCTGCAATTCTCATTATCTGCTAATACTGTGCTGGTGAATGGGCACTGGTATTGGCCCCTGGAGAACTGTCCTGTCTGACACATTTGTGTCTGCTTCCAGACTTGCCCCACCATCTTGACTAGCATCTTAGGACAGGGCCTAGGAGAGGGGGGTAAAGCGGGTAATTTGTACCTGGGCCTAGGATCAAAAAGGGGGCCCAGAAGCCAGAGGGGGCCCAGAAATTTCCTGGGATCTTACATTTTCCCATCTACTCAGACTTGTTGCCCACACGGGACACTGGGGACACTACTGCGAGAGTGCGGCTGTAGCTACTGAGCTACTGGCAAGCCATACATGCTGGGCTGAGGAATACATACAAGACACTCCTTAAAACAGTGTCAAATCTGGGAGTCTACTGGCCTGTTAGAGTAACTCTTTGACTTGTGGATCTGCTAACCAAGAAGGAGTGTATAGGAGCTCAGAGACACAGCTGTAGGACTACAGAAGGACGTTTTGGTGCGCACAAGACACTTTCCATTCTAGTGTGAGCCTAAATATGATGATGCTAATTTTCTGCATGATTTTCTATATTTAAAAGGTTTTAGAGAGACTTAGGAGTGTTTGCTTTTCCATATTACTGTATCTAGCTGCCAATGCCACATGACTGGGTAGACCTGGGCTCCAAAGACTTTTCCAGTCTCCACACTCCCCCTCACCCTGTTCTGCCCCAGCCCCCATTCTGCTTGCCCGTCACCACCCTCCCCCACTCTGTTCCACCCTTCCCCCTTTGCAAAGGGGCCCAAAAGAAACTTAGTACCCTCTGATAAAATTCCTCTCAGAGGCCCTGTCTTAGGGTCTCCAACTGAACCTTCACAACCCTGTCAGTGATGAGAGGCTGATGATGGGAGGTCTCCAGAAGGCAACCTGAGGTCTGCTCTGGGGCTGGCCAAGCCCAGGGAGGGAGCCAAGAGACAGCTGGTGGAGGAGGACAGGTGAAGCAACCCACTCCACACTTTGAGGCCTCCTTGTTGGGCTGGCACATTCAACAAGTTGAGGGATAGGCTGCATGGAGGAGAAAGTATCAGAGATGTAGATGAGCCCTTGCTATCAACCATTCCCATATACTTCAATTAAGATGCAGGTTCATAAAGTTCATAGAATGTATGGTGAAACGAGTCCCCTGGAACCTAACCCCATTTTCCCCATAGGCTCAATGATTCAGTATCTGCTAATTCGATATCCGCTAGGTTTTCCAGGAACCTTACCCTAGCAGATAATGAGAAGTGACTATATTCTCAACACTGTGTGATTCATATAGAGAGTTTAGAAAATCTAGAGTGCCTGCATGACTCTAGACATGCCAGCCCTCTTCATAGCTAGTCCATTGGAGATGAGTAGCGGACCTCCCCAGCCCTGCGCCCTGGGGCAGAGGTCCGTAATGGTGTTCTCCATGAGATGCTGCCACCTCCACATGCAAATCCACCCCCCCCCACTTACCTGGAGCGCATGGAGCCTTATGTTACTCCAGGACGCGTCAGGGAAGCCTCCTGAAGCTTCCCTGACACTTTAAACTGTGCTTCCGGCAAACCAGAAACACAGTTCAGACTGTGTTGGGAGCCCCAGAGATGCTTCCACGCAGTCCTAAAGGTGTGTAAGGCTCTGCATTTGCCCCATTCATTTAATGGCAGGTCCGCCACTGCAGGAGATAATCCCATTCCAAACATGATCAAATCTCCTTCTGATTCTGGAAAAAAAAAATCAACCTGTGTGAATGCTTTGCAGAAACTTGTGTGGCGTACTGTATTTATTAAAAATCAACTATGTATTGTGCCAGGTTAAAAATACTCAGAGTGCTCATATTACCACCTCTCTATTTAACAAGAAGAAAAGCATCCAATATTTTTGCAGATTTCCCCTCCCCCAAAAATGTTGAAAATAGCACCTTGCATAACTTTTCATAGAGGATTAAGTAGGCCAGAGCCAACAATGCCTCAATTCTGCTCCTCTTGTATTTTAAACTCTGGCAGTTCTTCCATTGTCTCGTCCGGAAACGCAACACAGAATGGATGTGACAAATGCTTTGTGTAATGAAACTGACAACTGCAAGAATAAGGTGACTGGGGGGGTGGTTTAATATATGTGATTAATCTATCACATTTAAACTGTGAATGAAAGCAAAAGCACTTCCTACATGCAGCAATTCAGATGCCCAAAACCACAAAGGCAAGGCAGCATTTCCCTTTCCCTCCTCTTCTTCCTCCTCCCCCATGTGACCTTGGCTACGCACAACTCTGTAGGAAGCATCACTTACAAAGATGCTGCAAGGAGCGTGCTTTTGAAATCCTGTAGAGGAGGATTTCTAATCAGTGAAATTTCTAGTTTCAGTTATTTCAGCTGATACAACCAGGAAACGAGCTATGAATGAAACTATTTTTGTTTTAGCCATTTGCTTATACTTTTATTATAGTAGTAGCTAAACTGTGAACTGTGGGGAGCTATGGAAATCAGCCAAGGAAAGCTGCAGAATCTTCACAAAAAACTTGCTGCCCTATACAATGTATAGGATTGTTGCCCTAATGGGTAATTGTGGCCTATGGCCCAGTAGGTTGGAAGCCACCAGTTGAAAAAGTTCAGGAACCACCGTTTTATGGATTTAATTTCATACAGCTCATCACCACCTATCATTCCCATTTAATCCTGAATTTTGTGTCTTATGAAGCTACTTCAGAATCTGGATGCTGAATGCTTGACAGTTCAGCCTATCTAATCAGGTATCTTTAGCAGCTGATATTTCTCAAAGAGCCATGTGTATTCTTAGTCTCTGCTCACTTGGCAAAGAATTCTTTTAAGTGGTGGCTCTCTTATATATGGCAAGGGGAGATCAACTGTCCCCATTTATCCCAGCATAAAATTTCTTTCAAGCAGCCATTTGCTGGTGTGTCATTTGTATATATGTGTGCATGTGCTTTAGATTATGAGCACCTTTTGGCTCACATATTAGGATATGACACAAGAATTGGTGGTTAGGCTTATAAATGAACCACAACTGTATTAAGGGCACAATCCTAACCCATTTTGCAGCACAGACATAAGGACAATGCAGCTCTGAGGTAAGGGAAAAAACATTCTATTACCTTGAGGAGGCCTCTGTGATTGTCACTCAATTATGCCAGTGCTGGAAAGTTGGTTAGGATTTGGGCCTAAGCCATTTCTGCCCAACTGCATAACACAACAGGGATCAAATGTGTACACCTGTGGGCTGGGCAGAAATGGGTTAAATTCAACAAATCCTGCAGTGGGTTCTCACTGTCCTAACTCTCCTCCTGCCTTTCTAATAAACTCCACCAGGTTGCTAACTTGGAGAATTCAGATACTACCTCACCCTCTCCTCTTTTCAGGGTGACCCCACTAAGATTCCAAGACGCAGATCACTTCATGGCCATCCCACCTTATCACTGTTGGTCCCTTGAAGAGTCAAGGAAGCTTCAAGTGGGATCACTCACCTCCAACTGTTCAGCCCTTGTGGTTGACTCTGCACCCATTGTTCAGTGGAGCCCCATTCCAAATTCCTGATCTAGCCAGCCTCTGGAGATTGGTCTGGGATTCCAATAACCAATCAGCATGACTCAGGGTATTCACCATATTTCTCATCCCACCCCACTTCCTGACTATAAAGTCATTCAGGCCTCACTGCAGTTCACCCAAAAACAATTTTATGGCCACAAATGACAAATGAACTTTATTACACCCATACAAATGTGCTGATAAATGCATGGTGGTAGGATGAGAAATAAAATTTCTACCTGCAGCCACCACTGGACTCCCGAGGTCCTAATTAACTTTCCTCCGATCAACTTTCTAGTCCGATCAACCTTCTCAGGCTCCCAAATTTCTTGTCAAACTCTCCATTGGAGAAGGTCAAATCAAAATATGACCACTCCAGGTATCCACCTCTTGGAAGGGCACTGACCAAGCATTTACTGTTAGCTTGATGTCTTAAGGTCAAGTCTGTCTTCTGCACCAGATCATTTTCATCTAAATCAGGGGTCTCCAAACCCTGGCCCGGGGGCCAGATGCGGCCTACAGCAAGCCTCTTTCCGGCCTGCGGCCAACCTCTTGTCTCCTGAAAGCCTCTGGCCCACTCAACTGAACATGACCAGAACTGTGCTCTGATTGTGTCTGGAGGGTGTTCTGAGGGCCAGAGAGGTTGAATGAATGAGCTTATTCGTTCATTTATTCACTCATCTAAGTTCCATCTCTAATTTATTTATTTAAATTTTATATTGAAATTTTTTCCCGGCCCTCTACACCATACCAGATATTTGATGTGGCCCTCTGGCCAAAAAGTTTGGAGATCCCTTATCTAAATGAATTAGGAGGACTTGGCGAGAGGGATCATTTGCTGGGGGGGATCATTTGCTGAGTATTCCCACAGACAGGGCAGCAGCTGGTTCCAGAGACTCATTCTGTTTCCTATCCAGCTAATGCTGGCAGTCTCTCCCAATCAAGTTGGATCCTGATGCCACTGCTGTTGCTCTCTTCAGCATCCCAAAAATGATGGTGTGTCTGCACATTAACACTTGAATTGGTGCTTATGGTCAGGTTCCTGAGCGCATTCCTAAGCCTGGTGATACCATATAATATTCTGGTAAAATGTACTTCACACTGAAGTCTTCAGCAGTATCAGAAATTCACTGGCCTTGTCCTGGAAAATTACCGCTTTCCAGAGAGTAAACTTATGACTTTGCCAGTTTCCCTAAGGTAAACCAAGAAACACAACAAGTGCTCAAGGAAACTGGCCTGAAATTCTTGGAACGTCATGCTCTTACAGTTGTAGCTCACCTATGTGCTGGGTGGGTGATAGTGATGCTTCAATGTCCCTGCATTCCTCTCTGCCCCAAGGTTTCATAGTACTCAGTGCAGCATTTCCTCTGGGTCCCTCAGCATCAAAGGTGCCAGCTGCTGAAGACATTCATCCTGAAAATGGGATAGGACATTGGCAATGCCATTTTGCAGTCCAGGAACTTGACAGGCCACAAACAAGGCATGATTAAACAGGCATTGACCAAGTATATGCCATGTGGGGTCAGGACCAGCTCCTCCTTGAAGACTTATCTGCAGATGCATCCAGGTTCTGGAACACCCTCACCCCAAGATCAAACTGATCCTGTCCTTGCTAGCTTTCTGCCAGGCTGTGAAGACCATGTTGTTCTGGCCATGGCAGGACTGGCTTAAATACGAGGCCAACTGAAATGGATGCCTCAGGCATCCATTGATGGGAGGGCCACTCCTCTCTGTCCAGCTATTTGCCTCCACTGCTCCTTCTTCCATTACCTGGGTTGGAAAAGAGAGGAAGAGAAAATGTGGAGGGAAGGAGAGTACTAAGCTATAATATTGGAGACTCAGAAGAGCAGACGTTGGCACATCTTTGGGTAAGGGGCAGCATTTGACATGCTGCCTCAGGAACCAGGCAGGCAGGTCCAGCTTGCACAGCTAGACATTTGCTGGTACTTAAAACACCAGGGACGAGTAACATGAAACATTGGTTCATAGTGCATACCCCAGTCATGTCTGAGTGCCCATTTCTAGATGGTACTAATTTTTTTCAAATGCCAAGCAGGAAACAGCAAACAATAGGAAAAGCCCTGTCACCATATGGCCACAGCAAATTTAACAGAAGTGACATCAAGTGACGCAAGTCAATGAAGCAACCTCAGACAATACTGCGCTACTATCACAAGTTGTTTCTGGGTATTTTATCTGTGTAAGAGCCCTTGTATAATATGCAGAGGAAGTAAAACCATGGTACTATGTAAAGAAACTCACCAGCTTTCGAAGATATTTAAGAAACTACAGAAGCCCTTAATTTACATGCAGTAAGTGAAATTTTTTTAAAAATAACTTTATTTGGCAGACAGTGTCGCTGACTCATTGCAAACTACTGACATGACATTTGACTTTTTGGTTTGTGAATTCTTTGGATTTTTGTATTTCTAAGGGGAATTTTTACACATACAAAGTAAGTCAGATTTTACAACAGGAACATATGTAGGATGCAACAAGAGTCAGAATCAGTCAACCATTGTAGCATGTTCTGTATTCAAAAATATTAGAACAGCACAATCTTATGCATGGTTACTCAAGAGTAAGTTCCATCAAGTTTAGTGGGGCTTGCATAAGGGAAGCGTGCATAAAATTGCAGGTTGAGTTCAAGAGTACCTTCCTGATGGTAGCAATTCATTTCTCACATCATTGCAACTCATGATCATATGATTAATTTGCTTCTGACCCACTCTGAAGTTTGCATATAGTTTTCAGCCTGCAGAGATCTACTGAAAGGAAATGCTGTAAGCAGGGAAATCACATGCATTCTCCTTTTCTACAAGTGAGTGTGAGTAGTTTCAGGGCAGCTGAGAAGCATCATTACCAAAATGAAAACCATTTACACTCATAGTATATGCCTGTGGCAGTGGACAAATATTTTCTATTCCATTTCAAATATTTTAAAATAAAATAAAAAGACTTCACCCCAAATCAACTTACTGTAGGGGGTAAATACAATGGGAGATAATACACACATGCGCTCTCTCTCTCTCTCTCTCTCTCTCTCTCTCTCTCTCTCTCTCTCTCTCTCTCTCCCCCCCCCCCCTACTTTTCCTAGCCCTTGGCTGGAGATTATAGGAAACTTCTGCATACAAAGCATCTTACTGAGTTATGACTCCAGTGAGGCTCACTACCTGAGTGACTGACAAGGCATTCAGGATCGAACCACATCTGATGAGAGTGAGATCTGGTATCTGATCTCCTGACACTTTTATTTTACCTCAGAGGCTGCTATCCAGGGCTCCGGCATTGTTGATTCAAGGCACCTCAGTTATTGGAAAAATCTGTAAATAAATATTACATATTTATTTTCATTCATTCATTTTATAGCCACTTTTTTTCCTGAAAGGGCACCCAAAGTGGTTTACATAGGCCATGACAGAAAGCTGGTTTAAAGAGTATTTGAGCATCTCCAACAATGGTAAGTCCAGCTTTTGCGTGAAGGAAGGAGATTCCATAAACTTCCAAGGGTCAAGACAAATTTCACATTTATTTTCTGAAGGGCAGCTATTTTGAAGCAGCTTCACCACACTTAATTCAAAGATATCTTTGCTCTAAGTCTGAACAAATTGTTCTGCAGTGGTGGGGGGTGTTCTTTTTCAGATCGATTGTTTTATTTATCTCTGCAGTTGTGGGATGCGGGGTGTTCTTTTTCAGAACAGTTATTTTAAATGGGGGCAGCTAGGTATGGCCAGAGGTCATTTTCAAATCCCTGTGATGTCACTTCTCAGTCTTTGGAAAATACATGTAACTATTTTTAAAACTTTTGCTTGATTTTAAAATAAGATGAGTGAGCATATATATACTTTTCCTAAAAAGGAGGATAGCTTACCTGAAACATAGAAAGGAAAGGCAAGATTGACAGCAGAACTAGCATTTGATTCATTGGAGTGTGCAATGTGCCATGTAAATTGCAAAAATGGGAGGCAACCAATTCAGTCCATGCGTAAAAACCTGTTGCCACTTCTGTTTAATGGTCTGGGGTTTAAAAAGGTTTTTGTAGTGTTTAACCTGAACCTATTTTAATAAATACCCTATTTTTCCCCCCTGATTTATTTTTTGCTGATTTTTCCTTATTTTTGGACACTTCTAATCTCCCAGAGGCATTCTTGATGGCTTAGCAGCTGCCAGGACATCCTCCTGGAGTAGCCTTTATCCTTTGCTTGACATGCCATTCCTAAACAGCCAGGCGGCTGGATGTGAATTACTCCTACTCTATGTCTGGATATTCCAGACAGACAATACCTTCTAGTCAAGTTTCCTACTGAAACTGGCATGAACCCATAGATTGAGCAGCCAAACCCACCTGTCTAGGAAAAGGGGTTGGATGAAGAGGCCAGGCGGTTTCCTCTCAACTAATTGGGTAACCCTATGACATAATTAAACCTAGATTTTTTTAAGATCAAGCCTGAGGATAGTGGTGTGCTTTACCAGGTCTTCTGTTGAAACCAGCTGTCAGTTTGCAGAAAGCACATTCACTTACTCTCTAGTAAGTGCAGAAGGACAGGATTACTGGGATGATGTCAATAGCTAGCAATAGGGAATATATTGCTAGCTATATGTATCTAGGGAATTACTTCTGAATAGTTTTCTCTTTTCAGTTCAAGCCAGCTGGCTTACTTCAGAGGTAATGCATTAGAGTTTTGTATGCTTTGCTCTGAAGTATCTGCCTGACTACTTCTCCTGAGCATTACAAGTTACCACATCCAGTTTGGTCAAGTTCTCTCTCTAGGTCTATCCAGCCAAACTTAGGGCCCAATCCTATCCAATTTTCCAGTGCTGGTGCTGCCATGCCAATGGGGTGTGCACTGCATCTTGTGGTGGGGAGGCAATCTCAGAGGCCTCCTCAATGTATGCGAACATTTGTTCCCTTACCTTGGGGCTGCATTGCAGCTGCATCGGTGCTGAAAAGTTGGATAGGATTGGGCTCCGAGGCATCTTTCATTTTGTACTTCTCTCTACCCATTCCCCCATTTTGTTTTAATTCCTTTTTCTTTGGGGTTTTAAATGAACTGGTTATTTTCTGACTCCTTACCTGCCACGACCATGTTCACAAGCAATTCAGTGGATTGTCACATCTGATCACTCACAGGTGTTACTGCAGTTTGATATTAAATGAGAACCATGAGTTCTGTGCAATCCTGGAAGGAGTAGTTTTTTTCCCAGACTTCCTTAGCCTGGGATGGGGGCATTAAATAGATCTACTAGTTCCTTCCCATTTAGCTTCTGACCCAGGAAATCTGGGAAGTGGAAAGCAGGAATAGGTGTGCAGGCTATTAACCACTAGGCACTACTCCCTTTGGTCAGCCTCCAGTTATTACCTAACACCTACCTCTTAGTACTTTAAACTCATTGCTTCATTTTTTTTTCCTCAGAGGATAGGATGCATAATGGTCTCCCCTTCACTTTCAGACACACTTTTAAATATTAAAACATTGTTTAAAAATCCCCTATTAGCATGTTTCATCATTATCTAGCCCCATTGACTCCTCTATTAATGAGCATGAGTCTCAAGGTCTCACCTCAGAAGTGCTGCAACATCCAAAGTCACTTATGATGGACTGTACAGGAGGAGTCTGAAATCCTTTCTGTACTCTGGTGGTACATGGCAGAGGACAACACAAACACGCTGAGGCCATCCAACAGAACTACAGTGCACAGTCCAATTCTCACCTTCAGCTTAGCATATATCTCAGGTTGCTCTATAATATTTACTACTGCACATTTGCTGAAATGATGCTGCAGGAGACTATGATGTGAAACAAACAAAAAACTTAAGACTATGCAACTTTGGTGCCCAGGACCCAGTGCATGTGTTGTTGAACCAGTAGGGAATAATGATCATAGTGCTGTCCAGTTCAGTGGTATTAGGACAGCATTTCTCAAAATGTGGTTTTGGGACTCACTGGATAGGTTGCGTAGCACCTAGTTCAGATGCCATTGAAAATACAGAGCTGAAAATACAGGGTACAGAGCTGCTGGGCAGCGCAGGGCAGAGTGGCATGGTGCTTTGTCCTGAATAGGTGGGAAGATGGGATGCTGGAAAGGGGAGAGGGCTTTGTGGTTGGAGTAGGATCCAAGTCTGCATTCTCCTTATACTTCTGAGCTGGAATGTTTGAATTCTGAGCAATGCAAAATGACAGCATGGGCATGCTGAGTGATGGGACCTTTGGCTGATCGAAGCTTAGATTAGAAGTCTAAGGCAGTAATCCTAACCACAATTTCCTGAGAGTAAACCACATTGAACAAAATAGGACTTACTTCTGAGTAGACCTGGTTAGGCTTGTGCCCTAAATTGATGTTGTCACTTCTGGCCATGGCATCACTTCCAGATTAATGTAATCACTTCTGGTGGGTTCCAAAAGATGGTCACTCTAAAAAGTTGAATCCCAGTGCTTAAAAGTTTGAGAACCACTATACTAAGGTATTTGTGTCCTGATTAAATGCATCCAGGTCATTGGAGTCTCTGGACATTCACATTTTTTTTGTCCCAGTTATTTGCATCCCACTCTAACTGGGCAACAAACAAATTATAACTGGGTAACAAACCCCATGTTATGTATGCTAAGCCTCTTATCACAGCTCTAACCCTAACCCTACCTTTACATTTAAAAAAAAGTACATCTAATATAATTATACATATATTGGGACACAAATGTCTGGGAGGCAAAAAAAAACCCCAAAACAAAACCAGGCGCAAATGTCCAATAATGGGATGCATTTGACTGGAACACAGTTGTCCAGCATGCAATGGTCCTGTCACTCAGTTCAACATATATGTAACTGGACAGTTTCCAAGAAAGTCCAGCACAGACACATTTGATTTCAAAGAAGGAGTTTTCTGAAAAATGAGGTAACTTGTAAAAGGAAACCAAGAGGGAAAGTCAAAAGACTTGAGGTTCCCCAGAGTGTATGGAGATTATTTAAACCACAAAAACAGAAGCTCAACAAACCCATATACTAGGAAGTAGGAAAGGCAGTCCCAGGTCCATGAGGATACCAGCATGACTTATGAGTGGAGACAAGTAAGCTCCAAAAGGTTTTCTTCAGGAAATGGAAGTTTGTACAAATGAAGAGAACAAAAAAGGAACACAAACTCTGGCAAAAGAAATGTAAGCCAACAATAAATGAAACAACAAGAGAGTATGAGGTGTGCATGGTTAGAAATAGCAAGGCAAATGATAAAATATGATGTTCTCTTCAAATACATCAAAACCAGGAAACTGCCAGGGAGGCAGTCAGACAATTAGATAACAAGGATCAAAAGAGATGCTGAAAGAAGATAGGGAGATTCTGGAGAAGCTGAATGAATTCCTTGCAACTGTCTTCATTACAGAAAATGTAGGGCACATACTCATGACTAAATTGACCTTTTCAGGAAAGGGATCTGAAGAACTTACAGCCTGTACATGGCTTGCCTGGCCTCAGAAGGCCTTCTAAAGGCATAAAAATGTCACTTCCAGTTTCCCTCCGAAAAATTCAAATGGTAAAAACTGAAGCTGATAGTGAAGTGTTCCAAAAAGAGCTCTCCAGACTGGATGAATGGGTAACCCAATGAACAACCAAAGAACCAAATCCTATAGGGATCTACCACCGCCAGAACTAGCATTCCAGAAGCTCTGGACACTTTTAAGGTCATTGTAAACAGTGGTCCAGCCGCATGTGAAACTTCCAGACTGCCACCGGAGTAGCCCTGCAGACAGCAGTGGGGCAAAGAAGGCCCACTGACTCTCTAAGTCGACAGAGTGGGTGTCATGGGGTGGGAGAGGGTTGGGAGCATGGTGGAGGTAGGAGGGAGTGGTACCTGGCACAGGTTATTTACATTGGATTCTATCCCCTCTGAGAGCAGCTGACATGTTCTCTTTGTCTTCTTGGACAGGTTCAAAGAGACCTATTTGTGATTGAGAGGTTTACGGAGGGGTGAGGGAAACACTTCTTTTTGTGTGGCTGCATGCTATGGTGGGGAAAAGGACCTTATATTGTAATTCCCTTATACGAATCTATGATGTGGCCATATTTGGAATACTGTGTGCTGTTCTGGTCACCACACCACACCATGTAAAGCTTTAAATGGTATAAAAGAGGGAAACTAAAATGATCAGTAGGCTAGAGCAGGGGTCTCCAAACCCCGGGCTGGGGGCCAGATGCAGTCCACGACAAGACTCTATCCGACCCACAGCAAGCCTTTGATCCCCTGCAAGCCCCTGACCCGCTCAACTGAATGTGACCAGAGCTGTACTCCAATTGCGTCTGGAGGGTGTTCTGAGGACCGGGGAGGCCATGCACCTCCCCTCAGAATGCATTCTAAAGGCCTAAAAACATCACTTCCTGGTTTTCCTGAAAAACCAGAAGTGATGTTTTTGAGCCATCTGAAGGTCTTAGGCTTTCTGAGGCTTTCTAATGTATTTATTTAAATTTTATATTTAAAATTTATTTATTTTTCCATGTCACATATTTGATGTGGCCCTCTGGCCAAAAAGTTTAGAGACCCCTGGGCTAGAGCACCTCTCTGATATGGAATAGCAACAATGTTTAGTAGGGATTTTTAGCTTGAGAAAAGGTAATTAAGAAGGCACATGATAGAGATTTATAAAATTATGCATGGTGAGAAGAGGGTGGGTAAAGATACATTTACTCCAATCCTTCTCACATTACTAGAATCAGTGGCCATCCAACAAAACTGTTTGGTGGTGTATGATAGAAAAAAGGAGGCACTTCTCCAAGCACCTCATAGTTAGTCTGTGGAATTTACTGCCAGAAGATGTGATGGCCACCAGCAATGATGGCTTTTAAAGGAAATTGGATAAATGATCTAGGTTTTGTATGTTCACTTTTTACAACTGATCACAAATGGCTATTCCTCTCAGTTTCAATTCTCCGCTGATGCTTCCCACAATGTCTTCCCTCCATGTGCTCACTCATGAAAAACTGCTTCCTACTGGAAGCAGGCTTTGCTCATGTTCTGAGTTTTCTATACCTGTTTCTCATGCTCTTGGCTTTTGTCCCAGTTTTTTCCTGTTGGTTTCTTTCTTTTATGATAACCCCAGATTGAGTTTGACAACTTAACATGACGCTCTTCAGATAACCTATTACTGGACAAAAACAATGGTGATGAATGGTGCACACTCCTGCTCTCCCATCATAGCTGGTGCTGATTGAGCAGGCTTGTTGCTATAGCAACAGTGAGTCATTTTTCTCTACGTATTCTTTTCCAAGTATTGCCACAATCAGAGCATGATTGGC
The DNA here is from genome assembly GCF_035046505.1 of Tiliqua scincoides. Taxonomy (NCBI): domain Eukaryota; kingdom Metazoa; phylum Chordata; class Lepidosauria; order Squamata; family Scincidae; genus Tiliqua; species Tiliqua scincoides. The sequence goes on from NC_089825.1 coordinate 35,894,496, forward strand.
ACCAATCCTATTCAGTCCTTACATCTGTAGATAATGAATGAACATAGTTAGGGTCAGGGAGTGTTCTCTGGCAAGCCCCACACCCCATGCGGGTACGCTTCTGAAGCCATGACCCCCAACCCATTAAGCATTTGTCTGCAGCAACAAATGCTGAACACACAGGAGTGGGACCAGGGCTTTGGGATCACATTAATGCTGGAATGGAGCTGGTTGGAATGCTTTCCCCACCCCAGCAATATACTGTATTCATTACCCATGGAAATAACAACTGTATAGAGCTACTGCATTAACTCAGGGCCAAATCCTATCTAATTTTCCAGAGCTGGTGCAGAAGTGCCAATGAGGCATGTGCTACATCCTGTAGTAGGGGAGTAGTCATAGGGGGGCCTCCTCCAGGTAAAGGAACATCTGTTCCCTTTTCTTAGGGCTACATTGTGGCTGCGCTGGCACTGGAAAGTTGAATAGGCTTGTGCCCTCAGGGACATCACATCCTGAAACACAGGCCAAACTGAAAATTATAATTCTTCTTTTACATTAAACTGTGTATCAAATTTTGAACATAAGCAAAACTGTTTAGCAGATATATGCCTAGCAGAACACATCATGGTTTCATTTAATCGTTTCGAGCTCCTCTGACTAGAATTTCCCAACAAAGTTTCATTTTCCTTGAAAATAAGAAAGTTCATTGCATTTCTCTATTTCAAATCACACAAAACATGCCAAATTTCAGAATATTTATCTTGGCTTTTGCAATGCTTCTGATTCACACAGTGTCGTAAGTAAGTAAATGTAAGTAAGTAAAATAAACTGGTTCCATCCCATATGGTGCGATCAAGAGGAGAAATGCTCAATAACTTTAAGCCATTTAACTTGATGGCTTGGCTAGAGAGGATGCTGCCTTTTAACTTTCCTTTTATTCTTTCTCGCTGATTATTGTGCAGATATATACAGCAAAAAGACTGGTTTTCTGTTACGGCCACTCCCAGTTATTACAGGCAGGTACCAACACTATCATCAAAAACACTTTACAGAACAAGAATTTTTATGTTCAGCATTCTAGGAAATTATTTGTGTCTTCAGGGTTTTGAAGTTGGACAAGAGAAGGTCAAAAGGGATCTAGTGTGTTGGCATTTGCAGCTCTTCCTTGAACTCTCATATCCCTCCAAGTTTGTCTTTTCTGAGAGTGGATCTGACACGTCAAATGCCAAGACAGCTCTTTTAGTCATCCAGAAAGCTCCTAACCCAACGTTTCTCAAACTTTGAGGGAGCTTTACTTAACCCAGTAAGTTCTTGCGGGGGAGGGGCTAGGGCAGCGATGTGATCCCCAGGATTGCGCCGCTAAGGAGGGGCGAGGGGAGTGCTTGTGACTTACTTGGAAAGTTGTAGGGCTGCAGCAGGCTGCAGGAGGTGCGGGGAGCCCTGCTCAGTCATCTGCAGCACTCCCCGAGGCTTGGAATCTACAATAGAAGTGGGCACAAAGCACTTCTGTTCTGCAGGAGGTGCTTTGCACCCGCTTCTATTGAAGCTTCTAAAAGTCAGGGAGCGCTGCGGAGGGCTGCGCAGGGCTCCCCGTACCTCCTGCAGCCCTACATCTTTCCATGTAAGTCACAAGTGCCCCCCCTCGCCCCCCTTAGCAGTGTGATTCTGGGGATCGCGTTGCTGCCTCCCTCCCCTTCCCCCGCCCCTTAAAGGGATGGGGAAGCATTACACAAACTGGTGGGTCATGACCTACCTGTTTGAGAACCACTGTCCTAACCTATCTACTTCAGAACAGTGGTTGAACCAAACATGGTTAATTGAACTGACGTCCAAAATTACCTGTTACAAGTGTTTTAAGGGGGGGAAAAAACAGATCAGGAGAAAATTGGATATCTTTTATTAATTATTAGAATAACAAATATCAAGACAATATTCATCACTCCTTATTTTCCTTACTAGGTTGATATGATTCCCCTTATTGTACATCTATTAATATTGTTATATGTACACTTGGATTCATCTTAACTTTTTGTGTACAGTATTCTGTATGTTTAAAATGATTAAATTAAAAATATTTTTAGAGGTCAAGAAAATTCTATAGTGATCATAGATCCAGTCCCAGCAGAGGCCGTGGATGGACGTCTGCGGCTTCTGCTGAGCTCAGACAACCCTACAGAGGGGGTGCATGTGGGGGCCCGTGGACCTGATCCATGGATAACTGAACCCACAGATATGGGATCTGTGGATACAGGGGTCCTGCTGTAGTTACTGCTTCAAAAAAATAAAACTTCACTTTTGGTTGGTCAAATATAACTGATGAAATTAAAATACTGCAAAAGTCATGTCAAGATGATTCCATCTACACATACATGGAGTAAAGTAGCTAGCTGAGGCAGTGGGTCACATTCAGGTCTGCTCCACTTTCAGCTACGGAGTGGGGTTATATTTTAGAATCCTTTCCCATAGAACCCCTCCCCCACTTCTTGAATGTAGTAAATGTCAATTTAGATGAAAAGTGTAGTGCAATCCTCTCTATGATTTGTTGATTGACTACAGGCAGAATTTTTTTTTTGCACGGTAAAATGTTCAAACATACAAGTCCCCAAATGCAGTCTAAGATGGAACAGTCCAGAATTTTATACCTCAGCATACCAACTCATTCTGCATAATATGTGAATTGGGTCATAGTGTAGCCAGATGGTAAGATACTCACTATTTAACCATCTGGAGATGCAAGGTCACTAGTTTGCAATGAGTCAGCAATGACCACCAAATAGAGTTGTCATAGAAAAGAAAATATTTCACTGTCTCCATGTAAACTAAGGACTTCTGTAACTTCTTAAAGGCAGTTGAAAGCTGGTGAGGGATGCTAACTGAGGGTATAATCTACTAGAAATACCCACAGCAGACCAAATATAATTGAGCAAACTTCCATTAGGCTATAAGGCTATATATTCAGCTATTTTGGTCTTCCAGTCTTAAAAAAAAAAAACACCCTTCAAGAAACAAAGTTGAACCATTTCTACTTTCATTATTTAATCATTCCAAAGTAAATTGACCCATGGGGTTATTTTGGCATCACTTCAGCAATTTGTAGAGGAGTACAGAACATGTTGCTTTGTCAGCTGAGAAAACAATTTATTCTTAAGAACAATGATTTTTTAAAAATCTTCCAAACACTTAGAGAACAAATTCTTTGGAAGAGGAACTTTGAGATATCTTAACATAGCTTAGAAAAGAGAATATTTTTAGAATTACACACCCTTCTGGAAAAAACAACGCAATCTGCTAGATCAGTAATATTCCTTGAATCTCTTGCACTAACTCATGTTGTCCATGAAGGCTATAGACTGAGGCTACAACCCTATCCACACTTATCTGGGAGTAAACCCCATTGACTATAATGGGAGTTACTTCTGAGTAGATATGCATAGGATTGTGGTTTTACATTCATTTCTGGTCTCTAATCTCATTCCAACCAAACCTGGTTCCTATTACAGGCTACTAAGAGGTGCCTGGAGCACTTGATTTCCTTTGTCCAGGGCCTACGAGAGGGGGGTAAAGGGGGTAATTTGTACCCGGGCCCATAGGGGCCATGGAGTCAAAGGAGGAGGCCCAGAAATTTCCTGGGATCTTACATTCTCCAATCTCACTGCCCACACGAGTTGCTGGGGGCAATACCGCAGGCACGTGGTGATGATTACTGCCACAAGCCATACACACCAGGCCGAGGATTGCATACATTCCTTAACAGTTTTACATCTGGGAGAAAACTGACCTGCTACAGTAGCTCTTTGGTTTGTGAATTTACTAACCATGGAGTGTATAGAAGCTCAATGACACAGCTGCAGGACTGTAGTAGCTACTGCAGAAGTCAATTCTGGTGTACACAGGCACTTTCCATTCTAGTGTGAGCCTAAATATAATGATAGTAATCTCCTGCAATGATTTTCTAGATTTGAAATATTTTAGAGATATTAATCCAAATTCTTTGGATTAAAAAAGGAAGGGATGGAGCAGAAGAAGAAGTGTGGTGGAGGAGTGGAGAGTGATGGGCTAGAGCAGTGGTTCTCAAACTCTCTGGGAGGGTTTGAGCCGCAGTAAGTCCTTGCAGGGGCGAAGGGGAGGCAACATCGTGATCCCCAGAATCGCATTGTTAAGAGGGCTGCAGGGACTAGCATTTACTTACCAGTCCCTGCTGCAGCCTACCGGGGGTGCATGGAGCCCTGCGCGATCCTCCGCAGGGCTCCCCAGCCTTCAAAAAGTGAAAGTGGAGCGATCACACTCCACTTTCGGTTTTGCGGAGGCGGGGCATTATCGCGCCGCTTTCACATTCTAAGCAGAGGGTCGTGCAGGGCTTCCCGCACTTCTAGGAGGTTGCTGCAGGGATTTCTTAGCAAATGCCAGGCCCTGCACCCCCCCTTAGCAACACGATCTTGGGGATCACATCGCTGCCTCCCCCCTGGCCCTAAATGGGGCAGAGGCCAGGGCCCTCTGGCTGGGGCATCGCAACGCCCTAGTTTGAGAATGCTTCTCCTTCACACTTTCTCTTCTGCTCTTCCTTTTCCAATCTAGGCAGAAAGAGAAGCAAAGGCTGGCAAATCACCAAGTTGTGGGGGGGGGGGGAACATAGCTTTTGGCACACTGTCACAGGTAGTCTTGGACCAACCATGCGCAAGGTTTGAATCACCTTACTGTGATACAAAATTCACCATCTTAATCACTGCTGTTATGATCAAATGAAATCCAGTGGTATTACTAAAACGATTTTTCATCTCTTTAGCAACCGGAAACTTCCAAACAGGAAAATGATATTAAGCCAACTTTTCAGAGAACATGCTGAACTTACCAAATGAAGAGGTCTTGGTGCCGGAGGGAAATGGCTCAGTCTGAACTTTGAGATAACCCTGTCATACAAACGACAGCAAGATACAGGGACATGAATCATACCACAAACTCAACAAATAATTGAACGTTTATATCACTAATGCAGCAAGACTCAGCGACGCAGACAAGAAATATAGAAGGGAGAGGGAAATGTATCATTCATTCACATTTCTGAATGACAGTCACAGTTCTATGGGCAATTTCCTCCTGTATGTTCATATATTTTCTTAATGATAAACTATATCAAGGTTTGATCAGTGACTGAGCAAAATGCAACTTGCAGCAAAACTGGTAGTCATAAATTCCAGTTAGAGATGACTCATAGGTCAAAGGTGAGACATATTCTGTATATGCAAGAACTGCCATCTTCTTCTACCTGGGCTTTAACACCCAGATGAGGTATGAATTCAACAGGTAATGTTTCCCATTTGCACCTCCATGTTTGGAAAAGCTATACTTATGCATTTCTGCCTTTCAGTCAGCTCTTAATAGAACAGGATTCATGTCAGAGAAAGAGGTGACAACTCTAGTCAAATACACAGAAAACAGAAATGATGTCCATGCTCAGAATATAATGTGCCCAAGTTTTTACAAACCAGTAGCAGCAGACCAGTGGGAGTAAATCCCCACTGGTATCTCCAAGATGGTATCTCCAAGATGGGGCCAAATTTCCACAAGTGGTGATTCTAATATGTGCAAGGAGCTTATGGTAAATTTATATTATATTACGGATTCCATTATATAAAGGGAGATACCTGGCTTGGCAGCATAACATGTGAAAGGGATCTTAGAGTTGCTGTGGATCAGAAGATAAATATGAGTCAGCAGCGTGATGCAGTTGCAAATAAGGCTAATGGAATTTTAGTGGAACTATAGCTTTGAAGTCATTGGTTAGACCTCACCTGGAGTAGTGGGACACAGTACTCCAGCCACCTCACTTTAGGAAAATGCAGCCAAACTGGAACAGGTTCAGAAAAAAGCAATGAAGATGTTCAGAGGACTGGAGAACAAGCCCAGAGGAAAGGTTGAGGGAACTTGATATATTATATTTAGCCTGGAGAAGAGAAGGCTAGAGGGGATATGACAGCGATCTTCAAATACCTGAATGGCTATCATATGGAAGAAGAAACAAATTTGTTCTCAACTGCCTCTGAGAGTAGAACTAAACTGAATGGGTTCAAACTGCAGTAGAGGAGATTCTGGTTGGATACGAGGAAGAAATTCTTAATGGTCAAAGGATGGTTCGGCAATGAAACCAATTGCCAAGAGAGGTGGTAGATTTTTCCTCACTGAAGATCTTATAGTTTCCTTCCAACTTTATGATTCTATGAACTGCAATGTAGCCTACAGTCAACAGCCCATATAGTTGCTGAGTGTATATCTATGCTTTATCATAGTGTACCATGCAATGCACCACAGAGAAAGAAGGAAGAAAAATATAGAGATTTTATTTGTGGAAAAGGGGGGCTTCCTAGTCAAATCTTTTGGTAACCAACAAGAGAGGGGAAAAAACCTGATGGGCTAGCAAACTTGTACACTCCAGGCAAAGCATACAATTACAAAAGGAACATTCTGTGTGGGTCCCAAACCAGTCCCAACCAATTTTGTGGAGTGACACAATCAATTGTAGTGAGGCAAGTGAAATGAAGTGTGCTTCCAGATGCCATAAAAGTGAATGGACTCTAGTGTGGTTGGTGCCCTGCTGTAGGTCCTCTGTCTATTTAAAACTTAACTGGCTGTTACTCTGTCTCTCTCCCATGCCCACTTGTCTAGTTCTGAATGGTTGCATAACTGATTTCACATAGAAAAAAATTAAAACAAATGGGATTACAAAGCAGATGTGGAGGCTGGAGGGATAAAAAGCTCTGTCACCCCAGGATTTTGGAGTCAGGGTGAGTGATGTTTTCTAAAACTTCCTCTTGAGAAAAAGGGTAAATTACAGTCAGATCCCATCAATTACTCTCATCATGTAACATTCATTCTGCCTCTTTAGTGAAGTCTTGCACTGTTCTGCAGCTTTGATTCTGACGCAGCTTCTGTCATACAGTGAATGGGAAAGGAAGTCTGATGGGGGGAAATTAAAACATCAAAACTAGTATCAACTATTCAGCTTCAGGATATTTCAAAATTTCACAACTGCAGTGGCAAACCATATGTGTTTATGACTTCTTTGCTTAAGCAGTACAGTAAGCTTGGCACCATTTCTGGCCTCCTTTCAAAGTAAATTTCCTGTCTGCAGAAAAATATCCTGTCTGAAATGGTTAAGAAATAAAGTAAGTGCAATTTGGGAGCTTATAACCAGAGCCTGCCTATCCTTGAGGCCAGATAATGCAGGTTGCATCAGCAGGAGGTTGAAGGGTCTGAGGGGGCGGTGGATTCAGGGTGACTTCCACTCCAGGTCTGCCACTGACACCTCCCCTCCAACCTGCTGGCGATGCACGCCTTAATGATCTGCTTTCCTGCATTCCCCTCCTTGCTATGCTCTTTGCAAGCTCTCATCAAACTCAGAAGTGTGCTGCTTCTGGGTCTGACAACAACATGTGAGGCACACGGTACATGTTTTGGAGTTTTTTGGTAACACATAGGCAGAGAACCTGAGACAGCATCAGGTGGCATTCTGGTGAAAAAGTGAGTGAACAAAGTACTCGTATGATAATTCAAGATTAACTGCCCATCTAGAAGTGCCCAAGGATATGTATGGCAGCATTCTTAAAGATGAATCCAAGTGATACTGGCTTGCATTTACATACCAAAGAACCAAACAAAAACTGCTGAAATATGGAATCAGAGAGTGCAGTGGTGTCTTCATTTTTGATAACCGTGTGAAAACTACCAGCAGTTGACCTAGAGCTGGGCAAACGCCCCAAGTACTGAGTCCGCACGATTCTAGGACCGCTTGGGAAGCCTCACTGAGGCTCGCAACACGGTTGGAAACTGCACTTCGTTTTCCGGAAGTCCAGTTTAAGACCACAGGGAAGTCTCAGAAGGCTTCCCCAGTCCGTCCTACGGCTGCCTGGGGCTCTAATGTGCTCCAAAGGTAGGGGTGGCTTCATGCGTGAGGGGTAAGTCATTTGCCCTGGGAGCTGGGGAGGCGGTTAGTCTGCCACTTGTGACACTATGTATGGAAACAAAGAGATAAAAATAATTAGGAGGGGTCCATTGGACAAGCAATGTTGACAAGCAACGTTGGACAAGCAATCCATGGAATGTAGATTCTTTTTTCATGGCTATGACACCATATTAAAAAGCTATTCGTAGGTACACCTTATCCCATGGAGATTAGGAAAAAGTTGCAGGCATTGGATGAAGAAAAAATTGGATAAGATGTGGTGCAAAAGGTATCTATACAATGTTGTAGGAATGCCCATAAGTTATGGTTTATTGGTCCAATATTTTACAAGTAATAGAGATGATGACTTGTTATGTGTCCCTGGATGCTCTTTCCAAGAGAATGGCAAGATTCAGCATTTATTGGCAGCTGAAAAATAGGTATTGTGTAAGTGTGGAAAAGTCCAGGAACACAGGAAGACTCATCTCCTTAAAGTCTGGAATCTGGCTTAATAGCCACAATGACAATATATAGAAAGAAGTCAGATGTCAGACTGAACTTTTCCAGAGAGAGAGAGAGAGAGAGAGAGAGAGAGAGATTTTGGTGGTGGGGAGACTGGTCAATTGTATTGGTCTCAGAACTCCATAACATATATAGACTCTTGGCTTATTATAAAGATACATAATATTTTATGTACTGTATAATCAGAATTCTACCCTGTGTGTATACTATAAAAGCAATTTTAAGAAGCAACATCTTCAGTTTATATTTCAATTTAGCAAAGTCCTCAATTTTTGTCACAGTTGACTTGCTCAAACTGTGCTCTGCTGTATTGGAAGGAAGGAAAGCAGAGTGCCAGCAACACAAGACAGAGCTGATGAACTCATGGAGTGTGGCTCACTTGTTAAGGGCTCTTGAGAGCTACAAAACACAGGGCTCATTGTCTGTACAGCTCTTCTACTTGTTCTGTGCGCATCTGTGCCAACGCAGGATGTCATGGGTCTGCACAGCCAAGGTACAGTTTTGCTATTAAAGCCACAAAAGGAAATAAACACCACTGGAGTGTGACTCCCCCTCCCCCATTAAGTTGCACTGTTTCATACTGATAGCATTTTCCATATCAGCAGCCCTGAAGGGAGAGGCAACACCACAGTGGTGCAGTATGTGCCCTCTATACAGAAGGTCTCAGAGCATCACCAGGGATGACTGGGAAAGACCCCCTACCTAAACACTGGAAAGCCACTGCCAGTGAAGGAAATTCTGAGCTGATGAATCAAAGGTCTGGCTGATGGGCAGCCCAATCCTTCCCGGTGCCCAGAGGAACAGCGGCACCAAAATGGCTACTGCTGTATCCTGTGGGCACAGGAAAGCTGCTGCAGGTCTCTTCAGGGGAAGGGAACTTTTGTCCCCTTCTGCCAAGGAAAGCCTCAGGCCCCACAATGGGGCTTCTTAAGTCTGCGCTGGCTATTTTGCCAGCGCAGACTTGAGAGTCTCCAAGTTGGATTTTTCAACCCAACATGGAGGATGAGATTCAGTGGAGAAGGCCCCCACCAGTCCCACTTCCTCCTGTCCTGACCTCTCTCCCATTCTGCCCTCTCATGCCCCAAAATGCCTCTCCCTGCCCAGAACAGCTGCACTGCCAGCCAGCCGACTGGCGCTGACCCAGTACTGGAGCTCCCTCCTCCCATGGTGCTGTAAACATGTTCAGTGGTGCCATAAATGTGGAGCTCAGCGCTGGTGCTATGGGCTGATAGGATTGGGCCCTAAGACAGCTTCAGATGTTCAATAAATATGGCTCCAACAGCAGCTTTGGGGGTGAAAATTTTTATCAAAATTATGGCAGGGGAGGAAATAATTAAAAAACCCTCCCTTTCAATCTAAATCAGCTCCCCCACCCAGCAACACAAAGCACAATTATGCTTGTAGGATCACTGCATTTTGGCCTATAATGATAACTTGTTAGAATTGAATTGCCCTGCTCTGTCTTTCAATCAAGGCAGTTTAGGGCGCAATCCTAACCCCTTATGTCAGTGCTTTCCAGCACTTTCCAGCAATGACATAAGGGCAATGCATCTCTGAGGTAAGGGAACAAACATTCCCTTACTTTGAGGAGGCCTCCATGAGTAACACCCAACTGCAAGATGCAGCACATGTCCCATTGGCACCACTATACCAGTCATAAGGGCTTAGGATTGCACCCTTAATCTTTTAATTCACTGAGTACCTTTAAATACCATTTTAATGAAGATGATAATTGCTATTCACATACTTTTATCTTCTGTTTTTCCTCTTAATCGTTTTAGGTTTATTACTCAGCAAAATGATGGCCTCGGCCCTGACAGCATCTGAGCAGTTTTGATTTTGCTTCACTCTGAATTGCTACCGTGTCATGAGGGGTTGAAGGGGCTTTCACCCTTTTCCTCCACCACAGTCCTGCTCTGACTACTCCTGCTGTGGATACTATTTCATGGTGAGAGGAATTCAAATTGGCACCAATGGGAACTTTGCAGTGCAAATAACTCTGAAGGCCCACCTGGACTGGGACCATGGCAGGGGAGGGGGGCAGAGGATTACATTTCCCCATGCTGTGCCCCCAGCCTGGACTGAGAGGATGGTATCAGTTGCTTTTTACCAAAAAACAAAGCTCAGAAGCACAAAGCAATACTTCTTGTAACATGTAATTTGAATTTCAATAACAGATAAGTAGACTCACTGAGGAAAATATCCTCAAATAAAAATGGTTAAAACTAATAGGACTGACTGTGTCCTGGCTGTTTCATGACCCTGGATCCCATTTTCTAGTTTTGTCCAAGTGGGGCACAATCTTTTGCAACTGCACTTGAAAATGGCTCATGATGGCTCCAGAGTTGCTGTGTGCAAAATGAAACAAATTGTTGCATGGAGACAAGAAATAATAGTGAAATATTTGTGTCTGACGATCCGGAACTCAAATGGAAAGAATCTCTACCAGAAGTGAACATTCTTTCACAGAAAAAGCAGCTGTCAAATCAAAATGCCAGGAAGCCGTTGAGGGGACAGACTGTTGTGAAGCATCTACTCTGAATGCAGAAAGTCCCAACTACTGTATAATCTCTGCCATCTCTAGGAAGGGCATAGAAAAATTCCTGTCTAAAACACTGAAGAACTGAAGTCAGTCTGCACTGACTATACTGATCTAGATGTATGGTTGAATTCAATATACAGCTGTTGATCTAGACAAATGGTTGAATTCAATATACAGCTGTTATATGGACTCTGTTCTCCATATACGTAACACCCAATTCTATCCCTTGCCATGTAAAACAGTCTCCACCAGTGCAATGCTAGTTATACCAGAGACCACAGGGGTAAGCTTGGACCATACATTTCCTTTTGACACATCATTGGATCTAGCATGCTTGATTGTTTTATTCAGTAAATACCAGCTAGTTTTGCCCCTGTGGATTGGGACTAGGGGCAACCCAGTCATGAAATGATCCAATGTGGCTTGTGTCAGTGGCAAATGGTGAGGCAAGTGGCAAGGAGCAGTGGATTTGGGTGCCCTTCACCTCAAGTCTGCTGCTGCTGCCTCCCCCAGCCTGCCAAGGACACAAACTACAACGATCTGCTCCCCACTTACTAAAAGTGAGTGAAAATTATATCATTAGCTTCCCTTCCTGAATTTCATCTTTGCATGGGCTTGAAGTTCAAAGAGAAGACATTCCCTTTAAACGTAGCACAAGGAAGGAACACTTCACTACCCCCCTCACTCCATATTTTCAACATTTAAAGTTTCAAGGGAGGACAGAACAAGGCGAAGGGGTAAGGAGCTTCTCTTTGGAGGAGGCATGTGCATGCTCTCCCTGTGAAGGTGGCAGTAGCGAGTCAGTGTTTGCATGGGGCAGTGGATTTGTGTGGGCTGGCCCTGATCACAGCTGTGGCATGGAATGGGGGAAGGCCTTGATAATTTGGCTAAATGTCACCTTTTGCAGAAATGTGGTCAGGTGACGCCCCAGCCACATTTGGGAAAGGAGGGGGCTGCTGGGTTGATTCTGATTAGAAGACAACATAGTATAATCCAGGGGACTCTAGAAATTAGCTGGCTGAAATTGTCCAGTCCCCAGACAATGACATTTGGGCAATGGAGAAGCCAAGTGATTCTAGTGTGAAAAGACTGTTGAGGGACTGCCTCAATGTCGACTCTGAAGAGGAAGGTCAAAGAGGAGACAAGGCCCTCCCTTAATAGTAATAGAGTTGGTGGTGCTAGAAGATGGGGTTAGTGGCTGCTATAGAGCCACCCTCATTTTTTAGGTCAACTTGAGGAATGGGGAGCACACTTCTTAGAAACCCATAGACAAGCAGATGGACTGGTTTACAAAACAAACTGAGGGGCATGATGATAAGGAGCAGTTCTATAAATCTCTCAAGAATATGGAGTGGTCATTGCACATTTCAGAGATGTGTCCAATAGCTTAATCACGATCTAAGAATATCCTCCGGCTCTGACTCCCTGGGCCAAGACTAGGTTGAAACACAACCTTTTGAAAAAATGTTATGCCAACAACAATGCTGAATCAATCAAGACACTACCTAGACATGGGTATGAATGTGTTTTGCAATTCATAGCATGAAACTGCAATAAATAAAAGGCAAAGGCTAGGAAGTCAGAAACAAGTTATGAGGAAGGAACAGGCCACAAACAGCACCTGTGTATATGATAGTTAATAAAATCAGACACAGGTCTGGGTAATACAAGAATCAAGCATATCTAATTTGTTGTGATGTGTAAGTGATAACTTCTCAGCAATGTCATTTATGCCAAAAAAAATTACATCTAACAGATGTCTCAAAAGCTGAAGGGAACTTCCGGTAAAATGAGGATTGTCATATTAATTATCTACGATTACATCAGGGCACAAAACATTTCTGTTTTGCTCTGAAGGTGCGAAATATCACACAGATGTCTAATATTGTCATGCTTTTTCATTCATGATAATGAAGGATAATCTGAATTGGAAATGGCACAATGGAGAATGATGTTTGCCATCTGCCAAGAAAAATTTCATACTACTGGGCATATAGGGATTTTCTTTGCCCTAGAGATAACAGCGCCCATCACTCAGTGGTCCATTCAGTCTTCATTTACGAAGTACCTAACGCTATAGTAAAAACAAGAGAGGTGCCACAGGTCAGTGACAGAATGCATGTTTTGCATGTGGATGGCCCTGGATTAAATCCCTGGTGTCTCCAAGGAAGACTGTGAAAGATACCCTGGCTAAACCCTGGAGTGCATACGCCCAACAGTGTAGAAAATATTGAGCTAGATGGATCAATAGCCTGGCTCGGTACAAGGTAGCTTCCTGGGCACCTAACAAATACTCAGAATCATGAACACTCTGATCTTACAGAAACAAGGCTCTTTAAAAATTAACTGTCTGCAACGCCAAGAAGGGGGCATGTCTTGGGCCCCTGCCCATTGCCTGGATCCCAGCTCAAATTGGGGGCAACAGCCATCTAGGGCCTCAGTGGCCATGCCCACCTGGCTTGTTTCCTTGCAGCTATCTTCCTCTTCCCTCTTTGGGCTTCAGACATAAGGAAGCACCCAAGTCCTCCCCAGCTTTTTCCAGACTCACAAGATTCCGAAGCCTCTTCTCCAGCTCTCAGCCAGCCAGTTTTCAACCCTAGCCCTCTCCTTAACATAAGAACATAAGAACAGCCCCACTGGATCAGGCCATAGCCCCAACTAGTCCAGCTTCCTGTATCTCACAGCGGCCCACCAAATGCCCCAAGGAGCACACCAGATAACAAGAGACCTGCATCCTGGTGCCCTCCCTTGCATCTGGCATTCTGACATAACCCATTTCTAAAATCAGGAGGTTGCGCAAACACATCATGGCTTGTACCCCGTAATGGATTTTTTCTCCAGAAACTTGTCCAATCCCCTTTTAAAGGCGTCCAGGCCAGTCGCCATCACTACCTCCTGTGGCAAAGAATTCCACAGACCAACCACACGCTGAGTAAAGAAATATTTTCTCTTGTCTGTTCTAACTCTCCCAACACTCAATTTTAGTTGATGTCCCCTGGTTCTGGTGTTATGTGAGAGTGTAAAGAGCATCTCCCTATCCACTTTGTCCATCCCCTGCATAATTTTGTATGTCTCAATCATGTCCCCCCTCAGGTGTTTCTTTTCTAGGCTGAAGAGACCCAAACGCCATAGCCTTTCCTCATATGGAAGGTGCCCCAGCCCCGTAATCATCTTAGTTGCTCTCTTTTGCACCTTTTCCATTTCCACTATGTCTTTTTTGAGATGCGGCGACCAGAACTGGACACAATACTCCAGGTGTGGCCTTACCATAGATTTGTACAACGGCATTATAATATTAGCCTTATATTCTCCTGGCTTTGGCAGGTTCTACCCACCCAGTGCAGTTGCCTTCTGGGTCCTAATCGTCCTCCTCTGGGATGCAGGAAGGCTCCTTCAGCCACTTGCTGTGCATTGATGCTCATGTGCAAGCTCTCTCCACTCAGCTGGCCAATGGCCCATACCCTGGCTTGCTGAGGCTTTTCCATACTCTCCCAGCCGGTATCCCACCTGTGACCATAGGGCAGGCTGCTGCCTAGGTAGGGTAAGTCAGGCCCAGGATATTAATATTGCAACAATAACTGAGATTTAGGGCTCAATCCTATGCATGTCTACTCAGAAGTAAATCCTATTGTGTTCAATAGGACTTACTCCCAGGAAAGGGTGGATAGGATTGCAGCCTGAAAGAATGTCCAGTATCTACAAGACTTTAATCAAAGTAGGGTTAGAATTTTACATGACTCCATAAAACGGTATTTGATTCATGCTTAATCACAGATTATACTTCTCACTTGAATGCTGAAAATTTATGGACTGAAGGGTTTGATCAGGGATAATAGAGGAGTAGGAGGATGTGGCTGAGGACACTGGGAAGCAGCCAGAACTGTAAAACTCAGAGCCAAATGACAAGAAGATAAAATATTCACATGCTGGGAAAGGTTTTTCCTACTGAAAACTCTTGTACTGTGGAAACGTACACTTTGCCTGCGTATTTTCAAGTTTTCCACAATAAAAATGTGCTTTTTAAATTGGTAGTGTATGCCCCCATGGTTGTGTGAAAGTCAATGAATGATTCCTGTAAATGAATAATCTGAAATAGCCCTGAAGTTGATCCATTGGTTCAGTGTGATTCAAACTGTGAGGTGTGGCTCCCTGGGGAGGCACCACAAACGCACAGGGGAGGCGTAGGATGTCCTCTCGCAGTAATACAGTCACACCAGCTTTCCTGGGCAGAATGCGAGCCCCTCTGTCCCCAAATAAAACCCTTCCTATTTTACAAGTCATCAGGACTCTTAAAGTTGTTTCCATGCAGTTGGGAAAGGAGGGGGGGGGGGAGGCAAGCACATACTTTACTTGGCCAAGAGCAGAAAAAGGGAACAGTTTTTAATGTGATTTATAAATCTTGTTGTTTGACTGAAGAGGAAAGGCTGTATTTTTAAAGTGATGAATCTTGCTACTTGAAGGGAATACTTACCAGCCATTGATGAAGTGATTGCCAGCCCAATCCTGTTCCTGGGAGTAAGCCCCATTAACTGTAATGGGACTTACTTCTGAGTAGACATTCATAGGATTGAGCTGTGCATCTCCTAGTATAGGAGACAAATCAGCCTCCTAACCAAACCCTTATCAGCTCTGATATATTTTCATGGTCTATTTTTATTTTCCCCACCAGCTGCTGGAAAAATTTAATGTAATTTAATTAATAAAGGGTTCAGTCCTATCCAAGGAGAATGGGAGAAGTGACTAGTTGGATTGGGGTCCACAGGGGTGAGTGTGTGTGTAATGTTGGTCAGACTGGGTGTTCACAAAATTCATTTGATAAAACAATTCAATTGGTATGCTTACAAAGTTAAAAAAAATGAGTCCTCCTGGACCAGACAAAATCCACCTACTCCAGCATCCTGTCTCCAACAGTGATCAGCAGCTGATCATTTATAAAGCATGTATATTGCTGTGTATTAATAATATACTTTTAAGATATACCCTAATATACTTTTAAGATATACTTTTAAGATTAACCCCTGCTAATTGGGTAAGAGGCACTTTTTCAAGTGGGTGCTCCTTTTTTTAGCAGGGGGAGAGTAACTGGCCCACCTCACCCCAGCACTGTCTGTTTTAGTGGCTGTCTGCTGGTATTCATTTGCATCTTTTTAGATTGTGAGCCCTTTTGGGACAGGGAGCCATTTAGTTATTTGATTTTTCTCTGTAAACCGCTTTGTGAACTTTTAGTTGAAAAGTGGTATATAAATACTGTTAATAAAAAGATCTGCATTTAATTAATAATTAATATTAATATAGTTAATATTTCTGGCCACTTCCTGTTTAATGATGTCACTTCCAGCCCTCAGGAATATGATGGGGAGTCATGGCCAACAGCCACAGGGGTCAAGGGAGCCACGTGCCGGAAATGTTTAAGTACCATTGCATTGGTTGATCTAGCTCAATATTATCTACAGTGGCAAAAGCTCTCCAGGGTTTCAGACCAGGGCCGTTTCCAGCCCTATTCTGAGGATTAAAGCCAGAACATCCTGTGTATAAAATCTGTGCTGTACCACTGAGCTACAGACCCTTTCATCTATATTTATCTTATTTATTTTGAAAGATCTATATGCACTCCTGAATACCACTCTTAAGGACGTCTGCATCTATCCTGTGATGAAGAGAGCAGAAGGCAGAATTATGAAGCTCTTCCTACATTAAAAACCAAGGGTGACATAGTAGTACAATACAATCTACTACTCACATTCCCAGTGTGTGAAGTCATGTAGATTCCTGGCTAGCAATTATGCAAGGCTACAACAATTCGATTTCAGAGTCTCAGCGGGGCACAATTGCACTATGCATCAAGTTACACCAAAGGACCACAGCAGATGTGCTCTAAATGTTAACAACTTGTCACACTGATCATCCTTACATTTAGTCCAGGGAAAAGAAAAAGATGAAGCTGCCTTCTGCTGAATCAGACCATTGATCTAGTTAGCTCAGAATCTTTTCTATCCTGACTGGCGTCAGCTCCTCAAATCCACTGAATTTATTTATTAGCAAATTCCAGTTCTAGCTATTCTGTTTCTCCACAGCCCAAAAGACAAAGTCGAAAGTCCAAATCCAGATGGTCTGGTTTTGTTTTTGTTTCAGTTCTCTTGGATTGTAAATGTCAAGCATATAGTGGGATTTAAAGGGGAAAACTTTCTATAGAACCATGTGATACAAGTCCCTCTGATATTCTTTTAACTTCATAATTATACATGTACTATTGAGTGATGTGGTTTTAATTGTTCACCTGTGTTTGAATTACGTGACATACGTTGACTTTAAGATATATTCAACTGAATGCTAAAAAATTGAGTCATAACTGAGTCCTACTGAATTTAACAGGACAAGTTAGTTTGTTTTATTTATTTTGATGGGGCTTAGGACCCAAACCTATCCAATTTTCTAGTACAAGTGCAGTCCTGCCAATGGGGCATGCACTGCATCCTGTGGTGCAGAGGCAGTCACAGAAGCCTCCTAAGGTATGGGAACATTTGTTCCCTTACCTCAGGGCTGCATTGCAACTGCACTGGTGCTGGAAAGTTGGATAGGATTGGGCCCTTAGTCATGTCTGGCTCTCTTAGAATACCAACACAAGGGCTAAAAATGTTGTTTTGATTTGTCTTGTAATTGAATTTGTATTGTTCTGAGGAACAGTGATGTTTACTGGCTAAAATATGCTAGGCATAAGAACGAGGTTGTTTTTTATGAGTTAAACCAGCTGTTCTCAAATTGTGAGTTGTGGAAGCATGCCTGAGCCTCCAATAGAACCTCTGCTTGGTGGTCTTCAGCCTGGTCCAGGCTTCGGAGTATTGTTTTCCCACAAAAACATGCTCCTCAGCAAAAATACGATGTGATGAAGCTACTACTAAAGTATGAGTACAAAGACTGTCAGAAGCATAATCATCAGTCTACTTCATTGTCTAATTTTTGACCCTGCTAAGATTCAAACTCCTTTATTCCCACCACTTTTCAAAATTTTATTTCACAAATAAAGATTCAACTCCTTTATTCCCATCACTTTTCAAAATTTTATTTCACAAATAAAAGACCTTGACTTAGATTACATGTGATGCCGGTGGCTGAGAAGAACCAATCTATGTAGTATTGGACATATCTGATGTCACATTAAGATCGTCCCCTCAAAGTGTTCCACATGCAACATTCACACATTTAGGCTGCAATCCTAACCACAGAGTAAGCCCCATTGAACAAAACAGGACTTACTTCTGAGTAGACATGGTTAGGATTGTGCGGCACCTACCTGGGCTACAGATCCCTACTGCATGCATAGTGTCTGAGGGTCCAGTGTAGTGGATGTAGGCACCACAACACAGGTACATTCTTCTTGCATGCCCCTAACATGTTTTGATCAGCCCTAAAATAAAGGGAGGGTAGGTAAAATTGTAATTGAATCTGTTGTACTCAAAGTCTTTAGGAAGGGGATCCTGTGACATTAATTTCTGCCACCACCTTCCTCTCTTTCTTGACACATGAAATAAGTCCTTACTGCATGGATAATTGCGTGTGACAAACTAGAATGAGAACAGGTAGACCGTGATGCTTTTCACTTTCATGTTCTCACAGTGTCACAGGGCAATGTCATGTGTGACAGAGAAAACTGTGCCTTTTCATTAATATAGTTTCAATTTCATGCATCACCTTTGAAAACCAAAACATATGAAACTAGAACCAGCATTGTATGAAATATTATGAAAACTGCATGAGCCACAAGGCTGTCAAACTCTATTTGCAAAGAGCTCTGTCTGATAAAGTAGGTTGCTATGCAACCATAACCATGGACCACCTACACTTATGTACTACCTGGGGAGGTGAAAGAATTAAAGGCATAAACTGTGTTCTCAAGATCCCTCTCTTATTTTAGATCAATTAGTATGGACTAAAATGCCATGCTCTGGCATTATGCTCACTGCTGTTTAACTCAGGATGCTTAATTTTTTTTAAATTTAAAAAAAAAAACTTACATTTTTTTCCAGGAACAGTTAAATCTCTATATTACATTAGCAGTTCTACCTTTTTTAAAATCAGCACTTCAGCACCTCCACTTTTGTCAGTGCTGGTTTTATCTAAAAACACAAATTAATAATTGTCCTACAGTTCTTTCCTTGGATGAGAGGAATTGAAAGAAGAAGAAACAACATGTATACTAGGACTGAACTGAAGGTCCCCTTCCATTTCTGCTATTCTCATAATAGTGGCAAAAATGGGGGGGGGCTGCTAGTGTTTTGTGGGGTGATCCATAAAACTGCCAATTTGTGGGAATGGGGGGCTTACTTGCATCACAGCAGAGTCTTTTACAGTACTCAGTAGGGGAACTCAGTTAAGGACGTGTTTCTTTCGTAACAAATGCACTCTCCCTCTCTCTTGTTCTCCTTCTCTGTCTCTCTCTCACTGTCTCTCTTTCTGTGTGTGTGTGACGTGAGAGGAAAGCAACAGTGGCAGTGAACATGCTGCTCATCTACATGGCTTCCTGTTCTTGTTGGGCACCATTTTACTTCTTGGAGTGTACTGGGACACTGGGTGACTTTTGAGATATCCTGTAATGAGCTGTTCATCTTCTGGGTACCTGGCTCTGCTGAGCACAATTTTATCTTTCGGGGTGCACAGGATATCTCAAAAGTCACCCAGTGTCCCAGTACACTCCAAGAAGTAAAATGGTGCCCAACAAGAACAGGAAGCCTTGTAGATGAGCAGCATGTTCACTGCCGCTGTTTCTTTCCTCTCACGTCACACACACACAGAAAGAGAGACAGTGAGAGAGAAAGAGAAGGAGAACAAGAGAGAGGGAGAGTGCATTTGTTACGAAAGAAACACGTCCTTAACTGAATTCCCCTACTGAGTACTGTAAGTTGCCTCCAAAACACTCTAAACAGAAGTAAAGCCATCCAAATCAGTTTCAGAAGGCCGGCTGCTTCATGTGGGTTTTTGTCCCCCCCCCCTTTTTTGTATCTGTCTCTAGCTGCAGGAAACCTTTTCTTTAATATATGGACAAGTCTTCCAATCACCTAAGAGAAAGTTAGGCCATACACAATGTAATTGACAGCTTACATTCTTTCCCATTCCATTGTTCCTCAGTCACCCATTCCATTTCCTGGTTTCTGTGTGTGAGTCACTTACATTTTTCACTGTTTGTATATTCCCAGGATCCAGACCCATTCTTCCAATTCCTGCTTCATCCACACTATCCCAGACTGTTTGCCTTCTCTGCGACTGAAGTTGCTTTGCTTTAACCCATTTCTGCCCAGCCTACAGGCGTAAACATTTGATCCCTGTTGCGTATACACAACATTGGGTAGAAATGGCTCAAACCAGCAATCAAATATACACAAAAGTATTACACATTCCGATGTTGGTGTATTAGGAAGGGTGTAAAAATACCTTGAAAATGTTGGCGGTGGAGAATGGTACTGCAACACTGCACAGGCATCCTGCACCTGTAGGGGGCAAGATAGCTAATAAGCTAGCAGATGTGAGGATTTCACCTCCTACTTTTCCAGTCAGTGGCATAGTGTGGGGGGCCACAGTGGCAGTTGTCCTGGGTGCAAAGTTTTTAGGGGTGCAAATTTCAAAAGGAAAAAAAAAGTAGTAATACTTTTCAGTGGGTCCCAATAAGCTGTGAGCAGCCATTTGGAAGATGGCAAATTCGCTGGATGATACCATCTTGGAAGGTGGCAAAAGACCAGTTTTCACAGTACAGTAACGTTAGAAGCTTCTTGAAAACTTCACTCCGCCCAGGAACAAAAAGAGTAGAAGGAAATAACGCAGACCTGCTATACTGAGTCTACTCCCCCTCCAAGCTCCAAATGAACACCAGAGCCAGCCCGTTCGCTGTCTGTCCATACAGAGTTCCCTCACTTGCACAGTAACTGCCCGCACACAGCTTCCCTGAAAAGGCTGCCTGGGTAAGTCTGCCCTGCACCATCCCGGGCTTAACGCTTTGAAATTTTCCGAGGAACTAATTGAGAATGCCCAGTTTCTCCATTACCAGCTGTTGCCTGCTGTTTGAATAAGGAATGCAAGCAGTAGCTCCTTCCTCTCAGCTTGGTTAGAAAGCATGATATGTATAAATGGAAGTTTGAAGGGGCTTGAAGCTGAAACATTTTCCATTGCTCTTTAGAGCTTTGAGCTTTTTGTCAGCTTTTCCTCTCCCTCCTGGCATGTTCCTTATAATTTTTTCTCATTCTTGCATTTTTGGAGCCGAGTACTAACCAAAGTGAATGATGCTCAGATCTACCTGCAGCAAGAAGGACTTGCACTTGATCAATGTGTGCAAAAGTTGAAAGCACAGACTCAGGAAAAATGACAGCCTAGTGCCAAAGGCAATTGAGAAAGCTCTGCAGATGTGCAAAACACATGAAATTTCTACAGAGAGAACTGTTGGAAAGTCCCATGTGGGGCTTGGGACTTTCCCCAGGTGACCTCAGGCAGCTTCCCAGTGCCTGCTGGATACAGCAGTAGCCGCTTTGGCACTGCTGATTCAGCTGGGCACTGGAAAGCTCAGGATTGGGCTGTAAACCAGCTATCCTAACACAACATGCCTGCTGAGCAGAGTTGTGATCCTGGTCTGACCTTAGTACAAAAAGCACATAGAGAACAATTGGAAGCAGTTGATCAGCTTAAGGCAGAAATTACAAAACGTACAATACAGATGAATACATTTAACCAGAGATTTGCTTTCCTGCAAATCCAGACATTGCTGGATACTGAAAAAGATGATTTTATCAATGAAAACATTCGGCGCACATGTGCTAAGTACACAAAGTTGATGCTGCAGCTATGATCACAGAAATAAATCTCTCTTGGTGTCAAATTGTCTTGTATCCTGATGAGTCCTGGTGAGCAGATTGCTGATGAATCCTTGCTAACTGAAGATTAGCACTGCTAAATGAACTGCTAAATGAAGACTGCTAACTGGACAGCTTTAAATTTGATTCGCAGGGTGTACAAGTGGAAGCTGCAAGAGAGTTTGACTAACTTTATTGTGACATTAACTATTAACTTTTTAACTATCACTGTTTCAGCTGCCAGTTGTGAAAGAAGTTTTTCAAAACTTAAATTAATCAGAACATATCAGAAATCTGCAATGAGCCAAGAAAGACAGACCCAAGTCCTAACCAAGTTCCCTGCACTGACACAGCTGTGCCAATGGGGTATGTGCTGCATCCTGCAGTTGGGGGGCAGTCACGGAGGCCTCCTAGGGAAAGGGAATGTTTGTTCCCTTACCTCTGTGCTGGAAAGTTGGTTAGGATTGCCCCCCCCCAAGTAACTTAGCAATACTGTCAACTGAGAGAGATTTCAATGTTGATTTCAATACTGTTATTGAAATATTGTTATTGGGTGGGAGAGGAACTGGGGCAAGAGGGGGGTGGATCAGGTGAAGCTCTGCTCTGTCGGATTCTGAACTCTGTGTTGGGCTGGAAGGCCTGATACAGAGTCTCTCAAGTCTGCAACCGCAAAAATAGTTGGTGCAGACTTGAGAAGCCCCACTGTGGGGCTTGGGACTTTCCCTCAGTGACCTCCGGCTGCTTCCCAGTGCCCGCTGGATACAGTAGTAGCTGCTTTGGCACTGCTGCTTCAGCTGGGCACTGGGAAGCTCAGGATTGGGCTGTAAACCAGCTATCCTAACACATCATTTGTTCTGGATGGCTATATTCTAGTGGCATTTTATCAGAAATAAGTTTTTGTTAGTGGTGCGATCGCACATCCACATGAATGTGTGGTTGTAATGCAGAATTTGCCCTCACATCCATTCAGAAAACTTAGCAAGTTTGGTATATAGCCACACTTGAAACTCACCTTAAAAAGCAAAGCGTGCAGCAAGGAGGACCTGTTTTCAAAGAAAGCTTTAGGAGGCATCTATTCTTTAATATCTTTTCATCTGAATTTATGTGAAGGCCTTATTAAAGGGATATCAATTAATTAAATAAATAACCTTGGAAATGCTGCCCAACTATCTTAAACCAGTGACAGTTACCACAAACCAGAATCAGCTTCCTTCCCAGAGCCAAACATCAGAAAAATCTTAATTCCAAAATTTGTTATTTTTGATGCATAGTTTGATTCTGCAATTTTCTTTTTTTTTATTTGTTTGTTTGTTATGCCCCAACTAATATAGTAAAAAAAAAATCTTATTACAAGCATGGCACAAATACATTCTAATGAGAGCAGAAGCTCATTGTTATTTCCTTATAATAAAGGAACACTGAAAGAAAAAATACAAAAAAATTACACGTACAATAATTTATCTCCTATCAGCAACTTAACGTAAATCCCATAGAATCTCATTCAGAGACTCATGACTGAGACAAACGATATTATCTTCGACATGAAAACAAATTTGTATCAATAAAAGATAGAAATCTTAACTTCTACTACAATGCATACAGTGGCATGACGCTGAAGGAAGAAAAAAGAAAAAGGAAAAAGGTTGGTAGATTATGGGCACAATCCTAACCCCTTATGTCAGTACTTTCCAGCACTGGCATAGCGATGCCTATGGGACGTGCTCTGCATCCTGTAGTTGGGTGTCACTCACAGAGGCCTCCTCAAAGTAAGAGAATATTTGTTCCCTTACCTCAGAGCCACATTGCCCTTAAGTCAGTGCTGGAAAGGATTGCGCCCTAGAAGTTCAAGACTTTTAAGCCATTTCTGCCCTACGTTGCATATATGCAACAGGGATCGAATGTGTACACCTGTGGGCTGGGCAGAAATGAGTTTAAAAAGATTGATAAGATAGAACCATCCCATGAGATAAACTTATAATTTTGTGAATTTAGCTACTGTGCAATGTTTTTATTTCTTTGTTTTAAATATTTATAGACCACTTTCTCCCTTTCATGGGGAAGTGCCCTATGCAGTTTACAGTATTTTTCTGTATATTAGTAGAATACAAAAGGTGTGGGGGGAGTATTTCTCTCTTGCTTCTCCTCTTTCTCTTCACAGGGCCATAGCACAGGGCATCAGAGCAGGATACAAACTGTGGTGGAGGTGAAGAGGCTTCAACATTTTGTCCCCATCGCATCCAGTTTGTACATTCTACGCATTCTAGTTCAGAAAGAATCACAGTGTGTAACTTTTGTTGGCTTTGACTCAGAAGAGTCAATTGCACTTGCAATCAAAAGATGTTTCACTGTAGAAGGGAAAGAAGCTAGGAACATGCAAAAAAAAATCTTCTATATCCAGGGCCAGCCTTAGGAACAGTGAGGCCCAAACATTTTTTGCAGGCCCCCAGGATCACAGCAATCGTCTATACAGAATCTTAGAAATATAAATAAAATTCATTATAGACGTTGTATCTCTATGGTAGAATGGAAAGCAATCAAAATGTGTGCTTCAAAAGGGCATGTGAGTTACATCACAATTCTAACTTTCATCGCCTGCATGGCCTGTGCTGTATCCAATGCAGGTTAGGAGCAGGCTGGAGGTCATCTCGGGGTAACAGGGTATTTTGCCCCTTACTCAGAGTAATGCCCAGCCTGCCCTTTGGGGCTACTCAGATCTGTGCCAGCTATTTAGCTGGCGCACATCTGAGAAGCACATGTTAGGGCTGCCTGGCCCAGGAGCGGGGGTTAGAATATGACGTGTGTTACCACCGCCTATTTCACCCCCGTCCCAGAATCGCCCCTCCCCCATTTTGCCCTCCTCGGCCCAGAAACACCCCCTCCCACCGCCATACTGCCATCCTACCACCCTTTCCCACCTGCTGCACTGCCTGGCACACAGCTATGCTGGATCCAGTGCCAGCCTTTGTGCCAGCACTGTCAGCTCTTGCATTGGCACAAAGGTGCCTTACAGCATGTTTGCAACACCTGGAGCCAGCACAACAAGGTCTGCGCCTGTTCAAAGGGAAGTTTGGATTGGGCTGCCCATGGACCAAATGGATCTAAGCACATTTAAATATATAATTGCCTACATGTAAGACTACAAGTAAACAAACAAAATGTGTAGATTACCTGTGAAAAGTAAATAGCTACAAAATCACTCGTTTTAGTGACTGTGAAATGATTTAGTAAAAATATTAATTTTATTTTTCATTTTTATCCTTGGGCAGGGAGCCCTTGGCCAAAGGGACCAATTGGCCGAAATGGCTTAAAGCCAGCCCTGTCGACATTAATTTCAGATTTTGGGTTACATTTACTGTATATTGCTGGTTTTACGCATGTTTTACTCATGCTCAGATTAAATTCACTGGTACATTAGTTAGTATTCAATCTGACAGAAATTTACTGATGTAAACAGTGGAACAGAACATTCTTGGCACACCTTCTGAAAAGGCACACAGACTCTTCACATGATCTCTTTGATGGGAAATCCTGCAAACAGGGGCCAACAGTTCCAAGGAATCAGAAGAACAGCT
Source organism: Tiliqua scincoides (assembly GCF_035046505.1). Taxonomy (NCBI): domain Eukaryota; kingdom Metazoa; phylum Chordata; class Lepidosauria; order Squamata; family Scincidae; genus Tiliqua; species Tiliqua scincoides. The sequence goes on from NC_089825.1 coordinate 35,919,879, forward strand.
ACTTCCTACACACAATTAAAGAGAAATTGTTTGCAGTGGTGTGAGTTACAGTAGAATGCAAGACAAGAAACATCCCATCATCTCCTTGCTAAATCTAGACTCTGGTTTCAGTTCATACAAGTGATTTCAGTAGGAATAGAAGATATCTGAGACAAGGGCAGCCCATGTAGTCCATTCAGCTGCAGAAGTAGGGAATGGAAAAGTTCTGACATATTTCCCTATAATTTTTTTGTTTTGTTTGGGAAAAACATTCAGAATAACATAACCTTACTATATGCTTATTTCTTTGCCTGGGTTGGGTGATTTTGTTTTCCCATAACAAACCCACGACTACCCATGACCTTGAAGACAACTTATTTTGCAAATATCAGAATGCCATCCATTGTCTAGGGCATCCATTTTCTACCACTGTGCCATGGCCCACTGGTGTGCCATGAGTGATCCACAGGTATGCCACAGGATTTGGGGGAAGGTCATTTATTAGTAGGGCCAATCAGGGATGTGAGTCCCCCTCTGGCAGCATGGTGTGTCTTGTCAATTGTCAAAAATCTGATGGTGTACCTTGACAATTTTAGTGCCTTATTAGAGGCCAATCCTGGGCTTGGCACTATGGCTTCGTGCCACTGCACACTGCTGCAAACATGCCGTAAGACATGTTTACGAGCCTCACTGCCGGGCTACCGCCCGTGCTAGCCCAGCACTGGTCGGTGCTGGGCTAGTGCCAGGCTAGTGTGCGGCAGGTGCCCAGCCTTCACTGCTCAGCAGTCTCACAAGCCGCGGCACAGTAAGCGGGGGCAGGGAGGGGAGTGGGGAGGAGGCATTTCGGGGAGGGGGGAGGCCAGCGGGGGTGGAGAGAGGGCGGGGGCAGGCGTGACAGAGAGGTGGGGCTGGGGAGGGGGGCAGACAGGAGGCATGCCAGGGGGAGAGAGGTAGGCGAGTCCGTGGAGCTCTGCTCCACCGGATCCAAGGCATTCATGCGGGGCTCAGCACCCTACACGAACGCCTTTACTACACGAACAAACTTTTGGTCGGCGGTAAAGTGAGTAGCCCCATTGCGGGACTGCTTCCCTTACCCGGGAGAAGGGGACAAAAGTCCCCTTCTCCCGTGGTAGCCCGGGGCACACAGGATCCAGCGGCAGTCATTCTCGGTGCCGCAGAGGCTGAACGCCCCGGGCAGCTCAGGACTGGGCTGTTAGTGTGACATGAGATGAAAAAGTTTGAAAATTGCAGGACTAGGGAGTTAGGTGGGAAGGAAGTTAAAAGGTGCTCTAAATCAGCAGACGGATCCCACAATGTTTCACTAGGATCACCAGCGTGGTTGACTGGTCTATAGATGGGTAGCTGAAGTGCATAGTACCAGTTCCAGAACTTCAGGGAGAAAATGTTTCATACTGCCCCTTTAAGAGGCAAGCTCAGAAGGCCTCAGCATGAAACAAATCATTTGAGGAACAGTTTCACATCTTGCAGTAGATGTCAGTATGAGTGGTTGAGCCTGTATGACCTCTTTGGGAGGGAGCTGAAAAGTCCAGGTGGAGCCCTAACTTGGAGAAAAAGAGGTACTTTGAGAATAGTGCAGCCCCAACTGTTCCAAAATGTTACATAAGTCTGTCTTCACATACTCAGTTTCTGTGTAAAAAGAGTCTATGACTCGAAACTCTTACTTAGGCAACACATTCCACGTAGCCTGGAAATGGAGTAAATATTTAAATTTCATAATTGTAAAACACAGTGAAGTTATTTCACATCCAACCCTGCCTCTCACAAAAGTCCTGCAAGTTTCAGTTTCACAGCTCTGTATGAGTGAAAAGTTGATTGAAAGTCTATATAGCAAAGACCAGTAAGAATATGGGGAAATAACTGCTGTAGGCAATAAAATGTCTAACTTTTTTGTATTTTAAGATCAAAAAGGTAAAATGCAGTACATTGATAACGAGAGAGCCAAGGATATATTTCTTCAATACTGGAACAGGAATAGTAATTATAGACTAATTAGATGGCATCATATATTGACGGATTAATTTCTGTATCAGAAGAAACAGTTTCGGTGGCTAAAACTACAGTCCTATGCACACTTAGGACTGCAGCTTCGGCCATGATTGAAAGCAATGGAACTTCTGAGTAAACATCCATAGGTGTCTATTGTAGGAGAATGAACTATTAAATGGGACTTTTCTGATCTGACTCTCCTCTATACCAACTCACTAGGTAGCCTTAGACAAACCATTTCTCCCCATATGCAGTATGGGAGTAATAAAACCTTACAGCAGCATTTCTCAACCTGTGGGTCGGGACCCACTCGGTTGGTTGTGAGTCAATTTCAGGTGGGTACCCGTTCATTTCAAAGTGTATTTTATTTTTAATATATTAGACTTTATGCTATGTGGTATGCTTTATGGTGTGTGATTGCATTTGGGAAAATGGTACAAATAAGTACTTTTAACAGGCTACTACATGCATATGCTTTTAACAATGATAGTCAATGGGGCTTACTCCTGGATAAGTGTGGATAGGATTGCAGCCTTTGGAATGTTTGGGGAATATTTTTTAAACAGATCAACAACTACTTGGGAGGGTCAGGAGGGTTCATCTTTATTTTAAATAAATTTTTAAACTTTCCTGTTTAGTTATATCATTTCCAGCCATGACATCACTTCCAGGCTAATGACATCATTTCCACTGGGTCCCAACAGATGGTAATTCTAAAAAGTGGGTCCTGGTGCTAAAAAGTTTGAGAACCATTGCCTTACAGCAGTGGTTTTCAAACTCTAAGGGAGAGTTTGAGCCGCTCAAAGTCATTGTGGGGATGGGAGGGAGGCAGCGGGGGCGGAGGGAAGGCAGCAACACGATCCCCAGGATCATGCCATTCAGGGAACTGCAGGGGCTTGGCTGTACTAACCAGAGACTCCTGAAGCCTCTGGGGGTGCGGGGAGCCCTGCGCGACCTTCAGCAGGGCTCCCCAAAGCTTCAAAAGTAAAAGTGGAGTGATCGCACTCCACTTCTGGTTTTGCAGAAGTGGGGTGCGATCGCTCCACTTTCACTTCTAAAGCTTTGGGGAGCCCTGCAGACAGTCATGCAGGGCTTTCTGCACCCCCAGGAGGCTGCAGGAGGCTCTGGTAAGTACAGTCAAGCCCCTGTAACCACCATCCTGGGGACTGCGTTGCTGCCTCCTCCCTGCTTCCTCACAGCCCCGCTCCTTAAGGGGGCAGTGGCCAGGGCCCACAGGCTGGGGCGTCATGACACCCCAGTTTGAAAAGACCTGCCTTACAGGGTTGTTGTAAGAACAGCAGCAAGATAATACATGTGAAATAATTTGTACGCTTGGAAAGTGCAATAGGAATACTATCAGCCCAATCCTATCCCCTGCCAGTCCATAGCACACAGAGCAGCTGACAGAACATGCAATGTATGCTGTGGTGAGGAGAGGGCATCAGAAGGCCCAGGAGAGCCAAATAAAAATCTTTTTCACTTACCTCTCCATAGGCTGACTGGCCTCCAATGGGTCTCCTTGGACTATTTAGCTACATCATCATGATAAGAAGAAGAAGCCATGCATAACTCTATGGGCCGGTACAATAGTGGTAGAGGAGTAAGTTTTCTTCACTATCATCATCACAGCACAATAGTCTCTAAAATAGATTGACTTTATTAGTCAGATTTATCATGAGTATAGCCTCTATTCCATCTTTCTGGGCATAAAATTCTCAATATTAAGAGAGTTTTGATCTTGCATTATTCTCTCTCACTCTTTTTACAAATTTTTACAGATTACAAAATACTACATAAATCAAGGGTGTCAAACCCATTTCATACAGCAGGATGAATAGCATTCATACAGAAGGCCTGAAGTGATGTCATTAAGCAGGACAGTTGCGTAGCCAATTATCATGAGCTCAAAATGATGTCCCGGAAGTGATGTCACAAATGGAAGAAACGTCACACCCGGGCTTTTAAAAAAGTGAAAATCAGGGGAAAACTCACTTCTTTCCCCCAGCAGCTGGACGCCCACTTGCTCTGCACCGTCTCCCAGTCAGTGGTATCGCTAAAGCATCTATCTTCTACCTGGGATCAAAGAAGATTTGGTGGCCCCCCCATGACAAAATAGAATTTAATTAAGTAAATAAATTAAAAGTGTGCACCTTATTGGTTAGAGACACTGTGCTGTCCTCTCCCTGCTATCAGGGAGTTATCCTTCCTGATATCCACAGTTATCCTCTCCCTGCTAAATATAAGAGGATCACCACTTGAAAATGTGCCCCTTTACCTAGTTAGCAGGGGTAACTGTATTACCTGCAAAGGGAGCAGACTGTTATTTATAAGTGGAACCTTATTTGTTCCATGCTGTGTGTATCATAATAGTGTCTCATTGGTACTCAGAACAATTAGTCTCATAGGTCAGTTTTGAGTTAAAGAAATTGACTTTTTTGTTCCATAGGGCAGTTGTGTTTTCATTTTCTGGTTAATTGCCCATAACGTTTGACAGAATAAAGATATTCCAATGCCTATCTTTATGACTGTTGGCAACCTTCAGCCTCGGAAGACTATAGTATCGTGCTCTGAATAGTGGTACTGGAACAGCTTCTAGTGTGGCTGAAAAGGCCAATTCGGGAATGATAATCCCTTACACACTGGGAGCAAGTGTAGTCTGTCCATGGTCTGTCTCCCTGGCTATGGGCCTTTCTTCTTTGCCTCTTTGCCTCAGTCTGTTGGCCAAGTGTCTCTTCAAACTGGGAGAGGCCATGCTGCACAGTCTGCCTCCAAGCGGGACGCTCAGCAGCCAAGGTTTCCCATCTGTTGAGGTCCATTCCTAAGGCCTTCAGATCCCTCTTGCAGATATCCTTGTGATGCAGCTGTGGTCTACCTGTAGGGCGCTTTCCCTGTACTAGTTCTCCATAGAGGAGATCCTTTAGGATCCGACTACTATGTTGTTTGGAACTTTGTCCTGCCAGGTGATATTGAGGATGCGTCAGAGGCAGCACATGTGGAAAGCGTTCAGCTTCCTCTCCTGTTGTGTGCAAAGAGTCCATGAATCACTGCAGTACAGAAGTGTACTCAAGATGCAAGCGCTGTAGACCTGGATCTTGGTATGTTCTGTCAGCCTCTTGTTGAACCATACTCTCTTTGTGAGTCTGGAAAAGTGGTAGCTGCTTTGCCAATGCATTTGTTTAGCTCAGTATTGAGAGAAAGAGTGTCAGAGATCATTGAGCCAAGGTACACAAAGTCATGGACAACCTCCAGTTCATGCGCAGGGATTGCAATGCAAAGAGGTGAATCCACAGCCTACCTTTATAGTGATATATAATATGATGGTATTCTTCGTACATACCAAGGTTTTCACAATATTGGCCTCTAGTTTCACAATTTTGCCCCCCCCAAGCTTGTTGCCCAGTGAAATTGCCCCTGCACCCCCTTAGCTAAGCCACAGAAGCAGGAAGTGAAGTTGGTAAGCAGATGAGAACTAGAAGTGCTTTTTTCTCACTTAGGTACTCATTAGCTGCAAATGACAGAACAGAAAATAAGCAAATCTTGATCATATTTTTGAGATATGGGAGAGCCCAATTATTATGCAGGCTGCCCTTTCAACAGTGACATTTCAGCACAGCACAGCAGCTGAGAGCAGTTGTTAGCGATGATGGGAGAGCCTGAGG